>NW_006443225.1:12815172-12863034 GCF_000325575.1 Pteropus alecto | reverse complement strand
GGCTTCTGTTAAGTCGAGTCGACAGATGCTAGGTCTGGAGGCAACCTGTTTTTATTTCGCTCCCCAATAGTGTTTTGTCACCTAAGCCGGTGAGTGACTGAGAAAGCCAGTGTCATTCGAAACTGAAAGTACAAACAGGAAAAAAACACCACTCAGATTG
Organism: Pteropus alecto; assembly: GCF_000325575.1. NCBI lineage: Eukaryota > Metazoa > Chordata > Mammalia > Chiroptera > Pteropodidae > Pteropus > Pteropus alecto. The sequence continues at coordinate 12,862,874 of NW_006443225.1, read as the reverse complement.
AAAAGGCAACGCTTAGCTAGTCATGGTTACTTCAGGCTTATTTTGTGCTTTATCCCCTGCTCTTCAAAATTTGCTAAATAATGATTTTAGTGTATACTTGGATCATATTCTCTACCAGTGTTTTCTTGTTGTTATTTCTTAAGGAGACTTAACCACAAAACCTAGACCTGGACTGTAAGTCATAGTATACCCGTGGTTAGTTAGAAATTTACATAGTCATGATTAAATTATGGCCGTAAAATTAAGGGGAATTTATAAATTGCCGGTGAATCACAATGCTGGAGGAAAGCTTTCCTTCTAATTCAGTCGTCTCGCTTTTTACAGATGAGAAAATTGAGGACCAAGATTCAGTTGTGCGTCCTTTGTCAATTTTATTTTTTAAAAGATGACGGGTTAATTGTTAGGCCCGAGGTGGGCGTGTGTCCACATCTTTCATTTGCGCGTGGAACCTCATACCGGTGAGGGCTGTAATTGCAGGCAGGCCTGCGGGGCCCTCGCCGTGGGGCTGGATAAACTCTCTGTTTGTTAACTGCAGCCTGGCAGCGAGCTGGACAACTTGGAGGAGATTTTGGATGATTTGCAGAATAGTCAATTACCACAGCTTTTCCCAGACACGAGGCCAGGCGCCCCTGCTGGATCAGTTGACAAGCAAGCCATCATCAATGACCTCATGCAACTCACAGCTGAGAACAGCCCGGTTACACCTGTTGGAGCCCAGAAAGCGGCATTGCGAATTTCACAGAGCAGTGAGTATGAGATATTGATGGTTATACCAAGAAATTCCCATATAATCACCATCAGAAACAGGGGTTATTAAAATCTGATGCAAACAGCTTAGTCACTTCAAGGTTTTTATGGTCAGATAGCACCATCTACTGTTCCGGTCCTTCAAAACAAAAACAGTATTGAAAGCGGATTCTCGTGAACATGGCTTCTCAGCAGGCTCTTGTGTTCGATTGAACCAGCGTGGCATGTGACCTAGGTGGAGTTCTCTGGATGACTGCCTTATTTCCCTGCATTTCAGCCACTGCCTTCAGAAGTGGAGTGTAAGACAGATTTTGTGTTTTGATATGTAACTGAATACTGAAAATATAAAAAATTAGAAAGTTATGCTCACTTTTTAGGAATAAAATACTATTTAAAGAAGTCTTGAAATATTTAATCCTTGTACGTGAAAGGGACACATACGTTTAAAATATCTAGTCCTGCTTCTTAAGAATCCTCATGTAAACACCAGTTTTACATGGAGCTCTGTCACGTACATGTTCTCTAGCTGCATTCTGTGTCGTTAGTTCGGTGTAAAGCTTGACTTCAGAGGTTTAAGGGGATCTCTTCTTTCCCTCCCAGCACTTAGTTTACAGATTCGATAGTTGCCTGACGGCGTCCAGGAACTCGAATGGAAGAAAACATTTGTCCTGTTCCAGGAACGTAATTTATAGAAAGACAGATAATCTCTAGCATTAACTTGGTGAACAGAATAATTTTTTTTCCTTCTTCGAATACGTTTTGACCCAAAGCTTAGTGTTGGTTTCAAACCAGAAATGGCAACAATCAACCAAATCACAAAATAGCTTTAATTACTAGATCTTTTCTCAACTAATTTCTGATCATTCCGAAAAGGGTAAAACAAAGTAGAATTTTTGCCATTCCCTCTCAGACCTGCCTGTTTCTTGGGGTGTGGAGGGTTACTATGGGCCACGGGGGTTCAGGCTCACTAACCAGAGGAATTAACGAAGGGCAGGTTGTGTGCGAGCACGTTGTTTCTCCTCTACCTGCATCTCCTAAGAGTTTTCAGATTATCGGTTTTGGTAACCACACAACTAACTCCGATTCGGAAGTTATGGTCAGTCATGAACATAATTTCTATTCCAAGCTCTGATTCTTCTAAATATTTTGTTATTGTTAAGAACCTTTCCCTTTAAATGATTTATTTCATGCTATGTTTATATAATTCAGAGAAAGTAAAGTACTCAATTTTATTTAATGAATTAGCGCTGTAAGTTGTAATTTATAATATATTTGTACTTTTAAAATTTAATAGCATTGATATTAAATTGCTGGCTGTCTATGTGATAGTATAGTGCACTGAGATAGTGGTTATTACACAATAAATTCTTGTGAACTAACCATAAGAATCATTTCAAATCTAAATGGAATTTTCAAAAGCTGTATTTAAAACATTAAACGGGGCCCAAAAGCTTTAATAATTACTTCAGGTAACAGAATTCACACTTAAAGATTTTAACTTCCAATGAAAGTAGATATTTCTAACCTAATTCTGCTCCTAGGAAAGTCTGGTTAAGATACGATGCTCTTAAAAGAAAGAAAAAAAAAAAAGACATGATGATCTAACATTCAAACCACGTTTCTGTGTTTGCTGCTCGATGCAGGAGATGTTTATAGCTTCATAGCTGTGACAAAACAGTACTCCTAAATTCAAATAATATAACATATGAAGAAAACCACATTAGTGGTTTACTTAGCAAATACGATTGCATATTAGAAACGAGTGTTGGGGAGAAAAAATGGTAACCAATAGATGTGTTTTCCTTTTTTTGCAAGAATGTTAATAATTAAACTAGAGGCCCGTTGATTAGATTACGGGTCTGCATTTTTCTGGCTCTGCATATGTTTTTGTCTGGATTTGTCTTTTATGTGGGCACTTGTTCCCTGATGTGCATGTTTGCTATTTTACAGGTGTTATTTTCCCTAAACACTACTTCTATTACTATTCTTTTCCATTATCCTATATTAACCTTTAATTTTCATTTGTTTTCTCCTTAGCTTTTAATAACCCACGACCAGGGCAACTGGGCAGATTATTGCCAAACCAGAATTTACCACTTGACATCACATTGCAAAGCCCAACTGGTGCTGGACCCTTCCCACCAATCAGAAACAGTAGTCCCTACTCAGTGATACCTCAGCCAGGAATGATGGGTAACCAAGGGATGATAGGAAACCAAGGAAATTTAGGGAGCAGTAGCACAGGTAAGGGCTCAACTGCACTCCTGCTTTACTGGGTTACTTAACTTAATGATCTGTTCATCCACATCCAACTAGTAGAATTTTTCAAGTGAAATTTTCTATGTTAGAAGCTAACATTTGAACTTAAGTCTATAAATTTTCACCCTGAGAGTGGCACATGAAGCATCGGAGAGCATTCCAGTAAGCCGGCTGTTTATTTTCTGTGATCATTACTTTCACAAGGTTTCTAATCGTTAATGCCATAGCATAGGTTTATTTCACTTCTATTTCAGTTACTGTTCTAGACATTGATGTGGTGTATGTAAAATAATTGGTGGTTGCTAGCTTTTCATGATAATCCGAGATAATCCCAAAACTCCCTATTAATTTGTGTTCGGAGAATTTCAGAATGAGAGTTTAAAATTCAACCAACCTTTTTTTGGATACTTATAAATGATACAATTCTCAGTCAGAAAAATATTAATTAAAAACAAAAGACTTAAACCAGTAGTGTGCCTGTCCTGATAGTAACTGCGGGTCCAGGGCTCCTTTTTGAAGATGGATGAAGTTGCCTATGATCTGGTTTGGACCTTGACCTGCTATAAGTTAAGGTGTCTGCCACGTTGCCCAGGCACACTCGTAAGTGATCGTCACTGTCATAGCAGCTCCCGTATTCCCAAACTTCCATCTGATTTGGGCCAGAAATCACTGCCACAGCACTGATCACTGTTGCCACCACGCCCTGTACCCTGTAATGCCTGCTTCATAGAGATGGCAGCATGCTAATGAAGAAGAGCTCACAATTTATAGCTTTCTTCCTTTGTCGAAATGAGGTTCTAGAGACAAAGGCGTTGAAAGAATGGATGTTATAAAAAGAACTTATATTGGTGGGTGTTTAATTTTTGTTTCTTTTTTTTTTTTTTTTTTTGGCAGTCTATAATCCCTGTGTGCACTTGCCATTTAGATAGCTACCTAAAAATAAGAGTTTAATTTAAAGAGAAAAGATGGATTTTTTTTTCTTTCTGTTGTCGATAAGCAATTTATGGGAAACATGAGCTATGCTGTATTAAAATAGTTTATTCAACAAACAGATATTTATTGGGTGCCTATTATAAGTGCCAGCACCTGACTGCTTCACTAATTTGTATATTCACAGAAACAGTGTCGTATTAATTTTAGTTTTAAGATAAAGTATTGATGTATATTAATAAAATATTAACTTATATAAAATTCTAAAATAGAAAAGGAGTCAGTGACTTATTAAAAGTGGCTTCTTACTAGAGAACACAAGGAGATCTGAGTTCTCGCAGGAATCTTAAGGGAGAATTTGGGATACACCTGTATTCCAGTCTGGGCAGCCTGGCATCACTAGTGTCCGGGCGATTATCATACCAACCTGTGCTTTGTTTCAGAAAAGTAAAAGAAGACTGAGAGCTACCCCCGTTATAATTGCGTTAATATTGTTGAATTATGAATGATTTTCCCTTCTGCTTTCTAGACTTTTTCTAATCTTGTTATGTTATTTAGATGATAGATTATTGGAAAACTAAAATGCCTGTTCTCCCATAATATCTTTGTATAGCTCAAACCGAATCTTAAAATGGTTTATAAAATGTATCTTACTCTGATATCGTTCTCTTTCCATCTAATTAATTAGCCTTCACTCAGTCATCTCAGAGCAGTGCATTCTCATCTCACCAGTAAAAACCCACCCCCCGAGCATGAGCTCTCCATAACTGAATATGCTGTTTTCAGTCGTTTAAAAACATGAAAGTGAATGAAAGCAAGCCATGTGTTTGAAAGCAGAACTTTTATGTATCCATCATTAAACATTTCAAAATGAAAGTTCCTCACTTGGGGTTTTTCCAGAAGCCTTAGACTGTCAAGTCTTAGTACATCTCTGGCCGTTGCCAGCATCCCAGGGGCCAGGCCGAAGGGAGCAGACTCGTGATCCTGTTTGCCAGAGTTGTGTTCTTGTTGTTCTGTGTGGTCAAATCACTATTAGTATCTCCAGCATAAAAGAATTTTTACAGCTCTGTCCTAACCCATTCTGGGTCTGAATAGTCAGGAATGCGGCTGAAATAGTAGGCATTCCTTTTCTTTGACTAGAAAGAAGTGTAGCAGAAAGATCCGGCAATTTCTCCATGCTCTAGAGGCTACCTTGCTCAATTTTGAAGCTTACCAAATTATGATACTCAGAAAAGGATTTGAAGATTTAAAGTCTGGCATAGGCTTCACGAGATATTCTCCGTGATTTTGGTTTGTCATTAGAGTAATAATTATCAGTTTGTACCTTGTTCCTCTCAGCCTCACCTCCCTTTTGGAAAGTAAAGCATTGACGTGTGTATCATCAGCTAATGTGATTCACTTCCTGAGGAAGGAAGTTGGGGTTATCCACACGCCACAGCACCTGTGTCTAAGTGCATATGGGAACAATTTTAACTGCTTTTCTGAACTGTAAAGAGTGGCAAGTCCTTGCTGCGAAAAACTTTGTAGTAATTGCCAATTCTTATGTCTTAGCCAGGGCCCACGTCTGTCCCAGTGAGGGCGTTAGCTGTCGGGCTGACTGCATGTTACTGGATGGTTACCTTGTACAGAGTAAGATCATCTGGTGTTCAGCGTGCTGAGTATGCTTCCAGTCACTGCAGCTCAGTTTTCTTTGGCTTGCCTGCAGGCATGATTGGCAGTAACGCTGCCCGGCCCACTATGCCATCTGGGGATTGGGCACCACAGAGTTCTGTGAGAGTCACCTGCGCCGCCACTACCAGTGCCATGAACCGGCCAATCCAAGGAGGTATGATCCGGAACCCAACAGCCAGCATGCCCATGAGACCCAGCAGCCAGCCCGGCCAAAGGCAGATGCTTCAGTCTCAGGTCATGAGTATAGGTAAGGTCTTCTAGCGCTCTTGACTTTTAATTTCCATGCTTGCTTAGACGAGAGTCACCGCTCCATAGGCCTTTCCAGACAAGCACCCAGTCTGCAGTTCAGGTCATCCCCCCACGCCGAGTTGCCATAAGTGGGGTCTGGCCGGAGCTCTGTAAAATCATAGACTCTCAAAGGTTTCCAGCTATGTGAGAGAATCAACTATCTTCATGATATTTTATTTTCATTAAATTATCTACTTCGGCTCTGAATTGGGCAGTGAATTAAGTGCCACAATGTAAATCTTAGGTATACGATATTTTAAAGAAGTATTTCAGTGATACAGCAGTGGTTCCTAACTGGGTGATCATCAGAATCATCTCAGGACCTTAAAATGCAGATTCCTAGGCCACTGCCCTAGGCTGTTAAACTAGACTGCGGGGTCCTCACTGGAGAGGCAGGTCTTACTGAACATCTTGTAAAATGTGAGGGTCGGTAGAATTCTGTTTGGATACGATTTATGTCGTTAAAGTTAATGGTCTGGTACGTTGCTGCGTGGCTCCATTCATATGATGAGTGTTACTGGTTGCCTAGGGGTTGGGGAGGAATGGGGACTGACCTCTAGTGGTAACTCTTTGGGTTTCTTTTGGGGGAAATAGAAGGTTCTGAACTTGATTGTCGTGATGGTTGTACAATTCTGCACATAGAAAACCCACTGAATTGTACACTTGTAAACAGGTGAATTGTATGGTGTGTGAATTATATCTCAGTAAAGCCATTCCTTTTTTAAAGAATTAATGGTGTGCGCAGCTCATACTCAAGATTATTTTGTCAGTCACTGACATATTAACCTTCTTATTTTGTACATTAGCATAACTCAGATAAGTTCATGTTCATATACTTTTTCATGTACCTAGATGTTGTGCCATGAATAAAAGCTCAATCATTAGCGGAAAGGCGCCACTGTTGTTTTGAGAAGATAATGCAGAATTTTCTTCCCTAGCTGCTTAACTGCTCAGTGCAGTTTGGCTTATCGATTCTGGAACACGACATTCTAATGCCTTCCTACAGAGAATGTACTTTGGAGTTAATTAATGGGTGGTCCCCAAACATAAATTCATGTCATTTGAGGCTTGCATGAAAAATGCTTAAAATGGCCAGAATCTTATGAAAAATTAAACTGGGAAATTCTTAAGATATCAATTCCTTCATTTTAAAATCATAATAATAAATTCATTACACCTAGAAATTTAATTTACCTTCACTGAAGGGCACCTCACCTGGCTTTTGAGCTTGAAATAGGGCTCTATGAGCTTTACTGTGTAGCTGAATTTCTCCAATATGTAATAGACTCAAAAAAAGCTGTGAACTCAACAGAAAATCTATTGTAATGGAAGATAGGTCTACAGATAATGATAACAGTAAAATCATTTAAACCCTCATATTTTCTATTAGTCTGAAACCTCTAAAAAGACGTCTAAGAACGAGCACCCCTGAGCCATCTAGGCCCCCCTTCTGCACCCCCTACTCTGGCGGAAGGGGTAGCAGCTATAGTGAGTAAGGGTCAGGAGCAAGCAGCCCAGACCAGCACTTCTCAGAAGTGCCAGTGCCCCTCGGGGCATCTGCAAGGCCAAAGTTCTAGAAGGTACGTGCTGTGTTATGTCACAGTGTATGGGATGCAGAAGCGGACAGGAGATTCTGGCTGTCTTCTGTCAATCCAGATGGTTTGCAAACATGTAAAAATAATGCCACTAAAACATTTTTTGTTTTGTTTTGTTTTTCATTTTAAAAAAGTCTTGTTTGTGTTAACATATAGTGAGTGGGTTTACTATGATGATTTTAAATGAGTTAATAATTACTTTTCTATTTGCTCCTTTCAATTTCCAATAACAATAAATGTCAATAAGGTATAACCCACATAAACAAAAGCCTTTAAAAAAAAAAAAAGAATATAAAGGGTCTTGAGTGCAAAAGATTTAGAAGTGCTGCTGTAGATATTCCCTAATGCAGGCGATTAGCCTTGATATTTACTGCCTTTATTTCTATATCAGAACAAAAATTCAGTCTTATTATTTTCACCTAATTATTACTGCTTCTGTCTTTTTCATTTTCTGGAAACCAGATATTTCAGTTTGTATTACATAGCAGAAATAGATACTTTCGTGATTACAAGTCGTAAGATTTTGGGGTTCTTGTCTTTTTCAGGGCCATCTGAATTAGAGATGAATATGGGGGGACCCCAGTATAGCCAACAGCAAGCTCCTCCAAATCAGACCGCCCCATGGCCTGACAGCATCCTGCCCATAGAGCAGGCATCTTTTGCCAGCCAGAGCAGGTGAGTCCTGCGCTCTCAGATCAACAAGCAGTTCTTCGTGAGTTCTGTAAGCTGTTTCATATGTGCCTAAGCCAGAAGTCAGTCTTTTCCTTTTGAATAGTTGGTACCTGACCATTTCTCATGTATTCAAACTGTATCATCTACTGGGCAGGGGGTTTTGGGGAGGGGGAAATCCAAAAATCAGTTAGAGCTAGGGCTTGCCTTTAAGGAAGCTACAGTTTACTTGGAAAATAAAATATGTACACTGATAACTGTAATATGAGGTAGTGGGCACTATAAATGCCATAAGAGAAATAAACCATTTTTCAAGAGATCATCCAACTGGGATGATAGGGAAAGGCTTCAAAGTCGTGAGAAATGGTGTAATTTCAGGAGATGGAGATGGCGGGAAGCCAGTCCACCTGGCAAAAGCAGCTTAATCGGAGGACTGGATATGACAGAAGCAACACAATATGTTTAGGGTAACAAAACCGTCTAGTTTTATGTTATGTATATTTTGCCACATTAAAAAATAAATAAAAGACAATATCAAGATTTGGCTGAGAGAGAAGATTAGTAAAAGAATATATTTATGGAAGGCCTTAAATATCAAACTCTAGTCAGTCTTTGTACATTAAGCCATCAAAACAGGTTTTTGAAAAAGGAAGTGGCATATGAACAACTTTAATGAGTTCTTTGGTTCTGATTATCGGTCTAATCGTTTTTGTTTCCCTGTAGGTGATCTTTTCTCTCTAATTGCTTTTGAACAATTCTTTGTATTTGCTGCATCGTAGCTTCCCTACAGCGTGTCTAGGTGTGGGTTGATATATTTGTACTACTCAGCATTTGGCATATGTTGTTCATTTCTAAAAGTTGTTTTTCTGGTTATTTTTCATAGCCTCTTTTCGTTGGCTCATTTTGGTGACTCCGTGTGATTAAATATTGCATTCATCGTTATTTTCTAAATTTCTTTATTCAGTAATGTCAATATCTGGATTTCTTGGCATTCCAAATCCAGCGATTGACTCGCCCGTGGTGACCTGTTTTCCCGAGGACTTTGATACTCTCTCGTTGTGAGTCGTAGCTGATCCTAGTCAGTGAAACATCTGCAGTTGAAGTCGAGGACACTTTTCTTGAGGGGGAGTTTGCAGGGGTCTCTGCCAGGGGGCGGGGGGTGTCACTCCTGACCAAGTCACTCCGGGTCCCCTCAGCTCAGGCCTCAGCAGGCTTAGGGGAGCTCTTCCACTGCACTGTGGCTTATGGATAAAAGCGCACCTGTCACCAGTGGCTAAGGGACGCTCAAGTTTCAGCTCATCGGCGTTGCTGGTTTGGTGTTTGCCTCTGAGAGTTCGTTGTTCCCTGCAGAGGTGCATCCCTGTGTGTTACATGCATAATCTCACTGCCGTGTACCTGTGGCAGAGCACTGGACGCAGATGTTGCACGGTGACCCTGGGGCCTAGGTGACAGCGTTGCTCAGCTGGTTGGGTGAGCGAAGAGCCCCCAAGGCAGGGAGAGACGGCGTGGGAACTTGCAGGCTGGAGCATTGTTCTCCAGGAAGCAGACTTCCTAGAAAACCAGCCTGGAGAGACGAGGCCTCGAGGCGCCTGCGTGAAGAGCTGTGGTGAGAGGCCCGGAGAGGCCTTGCGCAGACCAAACGGGCCATCCCGTGGGGTGTTCTAGTCTAACGTGATGTAGTTCTCTTATCAAATTCTCAAATGATGACACTCAACAAGGCTTCTGAAATTTCACTAAGGTACAGTACATTTTCAGAGCTACTCATTTGTTCTTTTAAAAATACAAGTTTCTGAGGGAGTTCCACTCGGAGATGTAACGCGTTGGTCACAGTCAGCATCGCACGGCTCGGGGCTGTGTAAGTGCCCCTTTTCCTTCCTCTGTCTTAAGGGTGTAATTAGGGACTCAGAGGATCCCGTGAAGTTTTAAAAGTATATATATGAGAAGATGACTATGAGACCAGCGACAGGATTTGTGAGAAAGAGTAGGGAGCTGGTTATGTCACTGAGAAGAACGATGAGGGGACTGCGTGATAACTGTTTCAGGTAGATGAAGCAGGAAGGGTGCTCTCCACTGTGATCCATTCACTTAGGGGGAGAAACGAGGGTTTCCAAACCCAACTGCCTGTGAGCCACCCCCAGGGCCTCATTAAAAGGCAGGTCTGGGCGGGGCCCAGGAGTCTGCATTTCTCACAGGCCCCAGCTGACGCCCGCGCCACAGTCGTCGCCCTGCACTTTGAGTAGGAGTGAGGCGGTGGGAGAGCCGACAGGGAGAGCCGCGGTCAGGCCTGGTGGCCCTTCCGGCCTAGCGTCCATGGCCGAGGAGCCGCCACCCCTGGGCTCTCAGGGGCGGGCGCGTCGTCGAGTGACCACTGCCGCCGTGCTCAGACGCCTGCTTCGTCTGCGTCCTTTGTCTGCGTCTTTCCAGCTCTTCGAGTCTAATTTTGTGGTGTCGGGGTGTGTTATATTCTTTCTACATGTTTATTTGACACGTTAAAAACCCACCCATTTCCATGGAAACTCGCACATGATGAAAATATAGTACAATAATTAAATCCAGCACCTGACGGTTGTCTTTGAATGAAATGTCAAAGATTCGTTTCTAGGGAAAACCGGGCCCAAAGTTAGGATTTTCAGTGTTGCCCAAACAGATGAGAGTTCTGTTTTTTTGTTTTGTTTTGTTTTTTTGTTTTTTAAAGAATCCCAGAGTTTAGTGAGTCCAGTTCCAGAGTAAGCTCGTTGGGTTTGCCACGTGCGTTTCATGACTCAGCACTGGCCCTGCTCTGTGGCCGCAGAGCAGGGTACTGTCCGTCAGCTTTCTTTGTCTAAGAGCTGTGTAAACAAAACATTGTCACCACTTTGAAAGGCATTTCACTTTTTCCAGCCACTTACCCCCTCCACACACACACACACACACACACACACACACACACACACATACACACACACACACACTTCTTTTATTTTAAATAATTCAGTTCAGAAGAAATTTACAACAGTAATCTTATTGTCATAGAAACTCAGGAGTGATAGATAACAAAGGTTCTGACCAGATCTCTTCTGAAAGAAAAGCAGAGCTTTTTTTTAACCCCCTTTATAAGTGTCACCATTAATATTTTTAATTTTTACTGCCGACCTACTTAGGAGTAGGATTTTTAATGTTTTACAAACCCAGCATTAGTCTATGTACACATTTCAAAAAGACACGTGGTCATTTATTGATGGCTGAATTTCCATTTTCTGTGGTTCCATTGTGGTTTTTTTCCTTCATTCATCCGGTATGTAAAAACAGATATTTAAAATACAACCCACAGTTTATAGATGATTTTTTTTTTTTAAAGATTTCTGTTGGATTTACAAAAGTGATTTTCTCTTGAAATACAGTAGCTGCCTTTCACTAAAGACTTGCTTTCATGTTAAGTTCAAAATTTCTGGGTTAGTTTGGTTTTCTCTCATTGGAAATCTGTCTGAGTAAAGTTTCTTCTGTTAACTGTTCCTCATCATGTGGTAGCTGCTCCTGTTTTGCAGAATTTTGAAAATAACGTGTGAAAAGTGACGGCAGTGGTATGATTTCTTAAGCAAGAGCTCGGAATTACCCTTACTCCCCTCATTGCCATCCTGTGTGTCCTACTAGTCCATAAATAAAAGTGCGGATTTCAAGAAATGAGGTTTCCGTTGATGACAGGTCTGCCTTCTGCTAGTTTACTGCTTGCCATGTTACACCAGCCCGGGGCCTGTGTGTGTGCACCCCTCCTTCCTCCGAATTTCATCCTCCTCTTAGTGTTAGGTATGTCTGTCAGATACCATCTAAATTGTAACTATTTTGTAAGTGCCCAAAACGTAGGAAATAATTTCTTCATTATTTTGGTGGCCATTTATAAAATTGAGATTGGAAATCTGAATCAATATTTTTTTCTACAAGCCAAGCATATTCTGACGTCTTTAAGAGAGGTGATATAACTCATTGTATGTCTAAATGTATAAAACTAAGCCACAATGCAATGTATTTTTCTGATTATAAAGTATGATATTCTGGCTAGATCAGGAACCCTTTATTTTCATCAGCTGATAACTTACTGAACTAGTTGAAATCCTAGGCCAACACAGAGATTTAAGATATCCTCCCTAGGTTCTGTCTAAAGTTGGCGTTTTTAACATAATTGCTGATATTGGTTTAGCTTAGCACAGCAGGTGGAGCTAGCGTTGGGAGGAGTCTGGTCGCAGTGGCTGCGAAGGAGATGCATCCAGCCCCTGACCTGAGGCAGGCAGACTCTTCCACGGAACCGGGAGTGGGAGTGGGGAGTGATAACCCCCAGTGTTGTGGTGCGCGTGGCCTCTTCTGGAAAAAAGATGAATTGCCTGGGATGGGTGGGCCTCACAAGGAAGTTGTGGGCGCTAAGTTTAGACAAGTTCAACTTGACCAAAGTGTGTGTGTCCTTGAATTCCACCGCTGCCCGGCTCAGTGAAGTGTGTTTTGGGACAAGGAACCCGACAGCATCGTGACAGGAGAGCCGGAGGGTGAGCAGAAGGGAACTACGTTGAGTCTCAGCTTGAGTCGGGGAGGCCGCGACCAAAGTGGGGAGCCCTGGGGGTCCTGTTTCACTTGTCAGTCTGTGTCATGCATTCGTTTGATTTTCTTTTTAATTAAAAGGAAAACGCATGTAACGGAACTGCATTGATTTTTTAGGAAATTGTTTAAGCGTGAATGAGTATTTGCATTAGGTATGTTTGTTGGGCTCTGTCTGCTGCGGCAGGTTGTCTTGCAAACAGGAAATAGCGCCTCCCCTTCCTTCTGACGCCGGGTGTCAGATTCCAGACTGACAGGTGTGGGTCCACGCAGTGCTGAGTTAGAAGAGAGCAGATTTCACTTTAGCCTGTCGTCGACGGAGGGAGGGGGTCGTCGATGGCGGGGGAGGGGTCGTAGTTATATAGGAACAAAGCTTCTGGAGAAACAAAAGTTGAAAATTATTAAATAAATCTAGACAAAATACTCGATGCCACACTTAACCAGCATCTTTGGAGATGAGGCCTCAGGCCTAAGAGAACTTGGCGCACAGATGACACCCACTCTCGGCTCGATGCCACACTTAACCAGCATCTTTGGAGATGAGACCTCAGGCCTAAGAGAACTTGGCACACAGATGACACTCACTCTCGGCTGTGACTTGAGTTTTTTTTTTTTTTTTTTCCATGAAGCTGACCACATCCAAATGTTGGCCGCTCTTCTGTGGGGAATCTCCTCCTGTCTCGGCTTCCGTGATAAGCAGTCCTGCGGTTTTTCTCCTTCTCGTTGTTGCTTTTCGTGTCTCCTCCTCCTTCCCACTCTCTAAGTGTAGCAGAAGTGGAGTGAATCTGTCCGCAGCTGTGTTTAAAAAGTTAACTCTGAGAGAGTGGGGAAGGTCAGTTAATTTAAATTAGAAAACTTTTATATACCACAGAGTTTGGAATTTAGGGTTATGGTTTATCACCTGTTACTTCATATAGAATAACAAATACGATGTGCATATTTGTGATCTACTTTCCTCGACAAACTCAGGCAGGCTAAGAGGCACGCTTCTTGAGGGCTTTAGTGAATGTTTACAAGTCCTGTTTATGCATGACTAAGGAAGTTCCTATTAGTCCAGTCAAGTTTAGTCTAGTGACAGCTGAGTTAAAAAAAAATGGATGTGGATTTTGTGCCTGTAGTTCTCTAGTCTCCACCAGGTAGGTCATCATGGCCTCATGTGAAATAAGACTTCTATCAGTTTGCCTTCCTTTGATGACTTCAGTGCAAACGGCATGGCCTCATGTGAAATAAGACTTCTATCAGTTTGTCTTCCTTTGATGACTTCAGTGCAAACGTGTGTGCGTGTGTGCGTGTGTGCGTGTGTGCGTGCACGTACGTGCTTGAGGACTCAGTGTAGACTTATGGAAGTGAAATGGCCGGATGCACCCTGCACTCGGTGGCCTTGTGTTAGAGTCCCAGCCTTGCAGTGTCCACCTTGTGAGCACCACCAGCAAATGGTTTCGCCTCTCAGCCTCAGCGTTGCCGGCTCGCAAGTGGGGACGGGGTACAGTAAAACAAGAATCATACATCAGATGCCTGGACTGGTGCCTGGCCTGTGTCAGGCACTGAAAAAGCTGTATCTGTCATTTTGGGTTGTCATTTTGTTCTGTGTCCAGCTGTTTTTACTATTCTACTACAAAGGCCCTGGAAGTCAACTGATATTTTTGTCTTTAAGGGGAAAAAACTGTTCTCTCATCAGCCTGCGTTTCCGTGGGCCCAAGGTGAAGTTCGTCTCTTTACAGGCAGCCGTTCGGCAGCTCTCCGGACGACTTGCTGTGCCCACACCCTGCGGCCGAGTCTCCCAGCGACGAGGGAGCGCTCCTGGACCAGCTGTACCTGGCCCTGCGGAACTTCGATGGCCTGGAGGAGATCGATAGAGCTCTGGGAATACCCGAGCTGGTCAGCCAGGTACGCCCGGAGGGAAGCTGGCGGGGCCAGCAGTGGCGTGGGCCTGAGGATGACCATTTTCTTTTGCTTACAGGTAATCCGCAGTCTGCTTATTAGAACACTTGTTTCCCTCATCCCAGGCCAGCTCCATTTTCTTTCTTCCTCTCTCCTTCCATGTGACTCTCACATAAACTTTTGCCCAGGAATGGAAAATACAGAGAATGAGCTTTACATATAATTTAGGTTATTGAGTTGAAAGGCAGAAACTCTACCCCAGCTCACCTAATGGCAGGGAGGGACAGGCAAGGAGAGAGAGACCAAAGACGACGGAACATTGACCCAGAACCCGTTCATCTAAAACATCAGTATCCGTGATCACCATATTAATCTTAGATTTGTGGGCTGGTGATCAGACGCCCTTTGTGCTAAAAGAATGCTTTGCACATACGTTAGCAGAAGTCATTTTAGAGGTAGCTGTAGTTCATTAGTTATTTTGACCTTTGTGTGGGTGTAGTTATTTTGACTTTTGTGAAGTCATTTTAGAAGTAGTTGTAGTTCATTAGTTGTTTTGACATTTTTGGGGATAGTCGAGCATAAATGGGAATGTAAAGAAGTTAACTAAGCTTAGTGTGCTTTAGTTAGTTAGCATTCCTCCTCCTGGCAGTTAGTTGGTTACTTAAAGTAAGTCTCTACTTTAAGAGTAATTTATAGCGGTAATATTATAAATAACCTGACCATCTCATGAAATAACAGTACTTTCTGAATGTGGCTACCCAGCTAAATGTGTGTGGCGAGGCCATCCTGGTTCGCTGTATGAAGAGTAACCTAGAAAAAAACCCATCTCAGTCCCACTACTGTCTCCTTTCTTCTCAGCTTGAATCATCTTTATTTCTTGTTACTAAAAAGCACTTTCCAGTGTCCAGTCTACCTCTCGGACATGTCATGAGAGTCTGTGATGAAGGTGATGCAGAGTCATTGGAGACTCTGAAGCATTAAAAATAGTCTCGTCACAATTCCCACAGTTCAGCAGACATAAGTGGGAGTTAAGACTGTCGATTCATATTGAGAATGGAAAGAAATGACTTGAGGTTTGCGTGATATAACCTGAAATAATCAAGAAAGGAAAATGGAGTTTAAATGTTTCCTGTGCGGCTGTCGTGCTTTGTCTTTGGTGGTAGTTAGAATTTAGCATTCAGTGTTATTCCCCTCGAGTTTTGTTTGAGTAACATCTATTTGTTTGTGAAATTTATTGGAGCGACATTGGTTAATAAAACTATATAGGTTTCAGGTGTGCAGTTCTATTACACATCATCTGTATGTTGCATTGTGTGTTCACCACCCAAAGTCAAATCTCCTTCCGTCACCATAGATTTGACCCTTCACCCTCATGTACCTCCCCCCGTCCCCTGGTAACCACTACACTGTTGTCTGTGTCCATGAGTCTCCGTTTGTCATGTTCGTTTGTTGCTTTCAGTTTTATATCGCACATTTGAGTGAAATCGCGGTTCTCAGCTTTTTCTGTCTGACTTATTTTGCTTGACATGATAATCTCGAGAAAGCACCCTCATACACTGCCGATAGGGATGTAATTGGTGCAGCCACTATGAAACAGTATGGAGGCTCCTCAAAAAATTAAGACTAGAATGACCGTATAACCCAGCAAATCTCTTCTGGGTCTCTACCCCCAAAATTTCAGAACATTTATCCATAGAGATATATGCACCTCGATGTTCATTGAAGCATTATTCTCAGCGGCCAGGACGTGGAAACAACTGGAGTGTCCTCCTAAGTGACATTTAAAAATCTGATCCTCGGGGTTGTTGAGTGACTTATAGCATTGTTTTGATCAAAACTGGTGTCATTTCATCATTTAATGTGTTTTTAGTCTCCCTTTTTTCTGTTTATTTGTATTTCTGTTTGGTCTCATCACATCTATCACCCTTCTGCCGTATTAAACGATTGTAGAGCTGTGGCTGTCGGGTGGAGTCGGGAGTGCAGGTGAACTTCATTTGTACTCATCAGAGTTGTGCGTTTTCTTTGAAAATGGAAATTCATTAAATTCTCTCTCTGTTAAAGATGGGCAAATATTTAAACTTCTGAGATGGTTTTGCGGATGTAGATAGAGCAGTAACTCAGCAATGAATGGGTTCGCCCACATAGACTCCATTCACATTTTTACAAGTATCGTGGGGTGGGTAATGGGCCCAGTTCTCACGGGCCCACCTCAGGGCGATGCCAGTCTGAACCCCGGCCGGCTCCAGGCCCCTGCTCCAAGGCGGGTGGCCTGGTTTGAGAAAGCCTGGGATGTAACAAGGCTAAAGAAAACCTCAGAGGTGTTTTTGCTGTTGGGCTCTTTCATCCTATATGTCGGGGGCTTGTAGCGGTTGATCCTGGAGGCAGAGCGAAGAGGCGACTTAGCCGGGTACACCCTTCCGCGTAGACACGGGGCCAGCCGGCCTGCGTTTTCTATACCTGCCCCATTCTGACCCAGATAGATGGGGGCGGCCCTAAGAAGTCAAGAATGACAAACACGTTAAATATGTCTAGTAGGTAATAAGATGGGGCAAAATGTGGGGTGTGTAGGAAATTCTGACAGCCACAGAAAACAGTTAATAATAAAGGCAGCGTATCACACCTGTGAGGAGCGTGGGTCCTAAGTCACAAACTGGGGCGGAACCCACTCCTTACCAGCCAGGTGGGCTTGCAGCAATTTGCTTCATGTCTCCAAGCTCAGTTCTGTTATCTGCAAAACGGGGATAATGGTGGTAGGGACCCCAACACTGCTGCTCACAGCTAAAATGAATTACACAGGTATGGATTACCAATCAGAAAACTTTACACGTCTAGTGGACATCTGCGTTTTAAAGTCCAAGTCCGTCTCTGATTGGTGGAGTGTGCAGGTGGCATTCCGTAGCTGTGCCCCGTGTGTCCCTTTTCTCGGAAGAAGTGTCACTGCAGTCAGGCCTGACCCCTGTTTTTTCCCTCATGTAACTGGATCTACTGAGCAAAGAGGCTTTTCTGGGAAGAAAAGTGAAGTCAAGCTAAACGTACCTTTGCGTAGTGAGTACGGTATAAAAAGCTTCAGCCTTATGTTTACCCTGCTGTTTTTAGTGGTTTTATTTGTCACTTTGCTCTCTGGGGGCTGTCTCTTCAGAGCCAGGCAGTGGATCCGGAACAGTTCTCAAGCCAGGAGTCCACCATCATGCTGGAGCAGAAGGGCCCCGTTTTCCCGCAGCAGTACGCGTCTCAGGCACAGATGGCCCAGGGTAGCTACACTCCCATGCAAGACCCAAACTTCCACGCCATGGGACAGCGGCCCAGCTACGCCACGCTCCGCATGCAGCCCAGACCGGGCCTGAGGCCCGCGGGCCTGGCACAGAGCCAGCCAAATCAGCTGCGGCTCCAGTTGCAGCACCGCCTCCAAGCACAGCAGGTGTGTTCTTTGCTGGTGCCCGGAAAGTTGGGGTGATGAGGCGGGGGGGGGGTGGACATAGAGAAGAGACCGATGGGTGATGATGCAGCGATCGTGTGCTCTTTTGGGGGGCTTAGATCTCATTCTGTCCTTTCTAAGAGGGCGCAGACCGATGGGTGATGAAGCAGCGATCGCGTGCTCTTTTGGGGGGCTTAGGTCTCATTCTGTCCTTTCTAAGAGGGCACAAACTTTTCCAAGACGATTCTACAATTTCCATACTCCTTCCTCCCTTCCTCCCTCCCTCCCTCCACTAGCTCCGCTTCGGCACAGAGCAGCTTTCCTTTCATTTCCCGGCTCTGTTTATGACGTTCTAACCTGGAGCTCATTGCGCCTCAGTTTTCATCTGTCAACAGGGCTTGTTACACTTGTGCAGGGCGACGCGTAGCTATTTAAAGGGCCTCGCACAGCTCCAAGCCCAGAGCGGGCAGCTAGGGTGACAGCAGCTCCTGTCAGGAGTCCCATCTCATGACAGAAAGTCACCGTTAGCTGAATGGTGGCGAAGGGGTGTTCCTTATGGAATGCCTGTTTAGTGCAAGAAAACGTGATCTTGAAACAAGCCCGGACCCATTTAGATCATACAGCCAGTAATAACACTGCAGGCTTTCAAATCTCCTTTCGTTTTCGTGAGTAACGAATGCTGCCTTTTTCTAGTTTCCCTCTTGGCCTCCTTTTCTGGCCCTTCGCCTCCCTTTCTCCCTTGCAAACAGCGTGTTTTCCAAACAGTCCTAAATAATCTCCTGGCTATAAGTGAAAGTTTGCTCATAACTATCTTTGGGAATTCAGCTGCAAGCCACGGAGGTTTGGCATCCAACGGCACGCAGATGTTGGGTCGGGAGGGTGATTTCTTTAGGAAAGCGATTTGAAATAAAATATATTCTCCTTTTAAAATGCATTCATTCTCCTGCGTGAATGCATTTAGAATCGCCAGCCGCTTATGAATCAGATCAGCAATGTTTCCAATGTGAACCTGACTCTGAGGCCTGGAGTACCAACACAGGTAAGGAGAGACCAGCCGCCGGCTTTCCCTGTGTTCATTCAACTCCTCTTGTCATTTCTTCCTCTATGATAGTCCGTGTAAAGTAGCTTCGAAGCCATACCGTCCGGGTCAGCACAGTGGGCCTGTGATGTCGCTCGGTTTTCCATCTGCTTCGTCGCTCCCTGCCATGTTTATTGCCCGGTGCAGTCAGTTCTCCTTATTCACGTCTGTCATGTTCTACAAACTTAGGGCAAACACTGACTGAGTAGCTACCGAACCACTGATGCAAGGGGAAGGAAAGAGTCAGGCTCCTGTGAGCCCCTGGTCGCAACACTTTCATCAGTCCTGGTAACATGTAACCCTGTTTCAGGCGTGTTTCTGTTTGAAGATGCCTGTTCAGTATTGATACATACTGTCGATTCCCCAGCACTGAGCTCACAGCCAGCAGCGCCGTGACTCCCGCCTGGAGGACGCGCGTCCCACACACACGTTTCCTGCGCACGGCCCGGCACAGCCTCGTGCACTGGGCACTACGCAGCTCTGCAGCACTGCCCTCGGGAGCCATTTTACACGGCGGGGTCGCCAGCAAAAGTACAACAGTGTCAAAAACGTGCAACCAAATAGTCCACAAAGGAGGCCCCTTATTTACAGAATGGAAGATGACAGGAAGGCGCGTGGGGCGTCTCGCACGCCCGTGAACGGCAGCAGCGCTGTGCATATCGATTTGGGGGTTACAGATACATTTTAGTGAGTCAGCAAGTTCACAGGAACGGAATCCACGACAGGAGGACTGGCTCTGTGTTGCCGGGGCCCAGAACCGGCCGCATACCGCCTCCTGACGGCAAGCGTTGGTGCCTCTTCCCGCACGCATCCCTCCCCGCATCGTCCCAGCTCCCCTGTGTGCCCTTGTCACCCTCCCTCCCCACACGACCCCTTCCTTCCTGCCTCTGCCCAGCTTTTCCTGAAGTGCTTCAGGCCACCTTTGGGCGCATCGATTCGGTTCCCCTTTAGACTTGAATGTCCCTAGAATGAGACTCTAAAGTGCCATCCTCAAAGCTGACATCACAGCTGGGACAGTGTTTCCGTGAGGTCCTTCGGCTCGCTGTGGCCCATCTCACAGCGAGTCCCGAGCTCTCTCCCACATGCGTCCTTGCAGGGCTTCAGAATCGTCATCATCTCTGTAGAACTTGGAAGCTCACGTTCTCAACCACCAGTTGTTCAACTCTAAAATGTTCTTTCCATGTAAATTTATTTCCCAAATAATTTTGCGCGAGGCTATGCCATTCGTTACCGAGTTTCTAATGTGAGGCTTATTTTCCGACCCGTGTCCACCCCCGATGCCTCCCTCGTGTGTCCCCCCCTTCAGGCACCTATTAACGCACAGATGCTGGCCCAGAGGCAGAGGGAGATCCTGAACCAGCATCTTCGACAGAGGCAGATGCATCAGCAGCAGCAAGTTCAGCAAAGAACTTTGATGATGAGAGGACAAGGGTTGACGATGACCTCCAGCATGGTGGCTCCTGGCGGCATGCCAGCAGCTATGAGCAACCCCCGGATCCCCCAGGCCAACGCACAGCAGTTTCCGTTTCCTCCAAACTACGGTACTGGACTTCTGTCCCCACCACCTCTCTCCAGCCCCTTCACCCCACTGTCCCCCAGCCCTGGGTCGCAGCTCCTCTCTCGCAGCTCTTTGCATGGCTCCCAGATGAACCTGGCTAACCAGGGGATGATGGGAAACCTGGGCGGACAGGTAGGGCCTGTCAGGAGTCCCCAGGTCCAGCACGGTACCTTCCAGTCTCTCAGCTCAGGTACCACCTTTTCTCTGAGTGCAGGTCTTACTTTAAGAGTGACTGAAGTAAGTGTGAGAGTGTGTGAGTGTGTGTGTGTGCGCGCGCGCGCATGCATGTATGAATATGTTTATGTCAGTGTCTCAATATAGGCGGATGTGTTTATATTTATATGTCAAAACCTCTGACTCAAACAAATCAATGGATATATACAAAATGCTGAAAGACTTATAAACGTAAATATTAGAGACATTCTGCCACTTTTCAAAAATAAAGACTTTCACGATTATACCAGATCTTGAATGGTTTATTCTTGAGAAGTGCTATGTAGAAACCACAATGAAAGACCTTAGTTTTTTCATATCGACTTGTTGTTTAATGTCAGTCTTAAGAGACAAAGGTATAATGTCATCAACGTTAATATTTGTGTGCATGTCATGTTCAATTAATTGAATTATTGATAAAAGTGCTTACGTTAACGTGAATATTCAAAATGACTTTCCCTATCTTTTGCCAGCATTATCTATACATAATATCAAGTTTTTGTGGTCAAATGTATGTCTCGCATTTCTTTAAAGAAACAGAGATAATCAGAGATAATATGCAGCTTTTTCCCATGTGATCTTAAACTTTTCTTTTACAGCTAATTTAAGTATTAATTAAATATGCACATTTTACACATCCTGTAGACAAAAATGTGCTTACCTTAACATCATCCTTGAAATTTTTTAAGAAATCGCCTCCTTTATTTTCAGGCTCCTTTCCTCTATTATCTTTTTGATGATTTAGAAAACTCTTCTGAAAGTTTCTTTTTCCTTTGGGTCTAAATGTCATTTGCCACTAAACTAAACAAGAAGCTTGCATTGAATTTTTTTTCTTATCTTCAAGAATATCATAGAGCCCTTTATAAAGACAAACAAGCCAATCATCAGTGCAGTTACTTGTTTTTAAAAAATGCATCTATCATATAGAATGATGGGTCAATTCAATAAAAATAAAAACGATTCAAATGTGTTGACTTTTCATATATAGTCAAACTTTAATCCAGTTTAAACTTAAATAGTCCTTAGGATATATAAAATTTTCTAGACTATTTCGGGGTCAAGTGAAATCCATTTTTGGATTTTATGAGATCCATTTTTGATTTGGAGAAGGATATGGGGGAAAATAGTATTTTCTCTCTCTGCCTCTAGCCATGACGTTTGATATGGTCCCTGTCACTACTACAGGGGATCGGGGCGTGGAGATTTTTCTCTTCGTGCCCTTTATCCCAGCCTGGAATCTATTTAAAATATATATAATTAACCAATATATGATCAGATATTTTAAAGTAATTTTCTGTGTGTATTTAATTTGAATGTTCTCTTTCTTTCCCCCCAGTCTCTGCAATAAAACTAACAATCTCCTTTGGATTTCCGGTTTTGTGTTTTAAGGAATAAGTCAGCAGCCTGATCCTGGCTTTACTGGGGCTACGACCCCCCAGAGCCCTCTGATGTCGCCCAGGATGGCGCATACGCAGAGCCCCATGATGCAGCAGTCCCAGGCTAACCCAGCCTACCAGGCGTCCTCGGACATGAACGGATGGGCGCAGGGGAGCCTGGGCGGGAGCAGGTACGCTGCGCTTGTGTCTCTTGGACGGTGCCAGGGAATGTCTGGAGAGCACGTGCCTCTCTTCTGCAGTTTTCATAACTTTTTTGCTCAAGCAAGTGACATCGAGTAAACTGCCAAGCGAGCCAGTTTACCTCTCCTAGGGCAGAAGTTACCAGAATTTACAAAAGCTTGGCATAGTATCTGTTCCTTGGGAGTGAAAAGAACTCCCCTAAGAAGGCACCAGCCCCCCTGGTTTCTGATGGAAACTGCTGAGGACGGCGGTGCCCTAGGCGCCATGCTTTATCGGTGCGCGTAATAAAAGCAAACAGAAAGCCCGTCTGTGCGCGTGAAAGTGGGAAATGTCATTCCAGACCTTCGAGGCCACGTGGTCGCCCTGCAGCTCCGCTGGGCACGTCCCCTGCTGTTTCTGACCTCTCCTCCTTTGGCCGTCGCCGCCCCCACACACCCCTCCCCCACACCCCTCTCCCCTGTCCTCTCAGGCTGGATTTATGCATCCTGAAAGCAAATGCCGGAGAAACGTGCTCCGAGCTGCCTGCCCGCTCGCCGAAGGCTCTGACGCTTTCCCTCTCGTTGCGTCCTAGCATGTTTTCACAGCAGTCCCCTCCACACTTCGGGCAGCAAGCAAACACCAGCATGTACAGTAACAACATGAACATCAACGTATCCATGGCGACCAACACAGGCGGGATGAGCAACATGAACCAGATGACAGGACAGATCAGCATGACCTCAGTGACCTCCGTGCCTACGTCGGGGCTGTCCTCCATGGGTCCCGAGCAGGTGCGTGGCCCGGAGCCCATGTCCTGACTTTCTGTCTGTTTTCTGCAATGCATGTATCTTGCGACATCTGCTGTCAACTCCCACCTTTATTTTGAAGTGTTTTTTTCACTTGTGTCAGTGAGATTAACAGGAGTACTTGTTAATGATGAAATAATGGAAGAAAGCCTGGCTACTCAAGGATCTTTGAAAATATTTAACTTCCTTGTCACTTAATTTTTTCTCCTATTTGAAGAATTTAGCAGTATCTAAAATTAATCTCTAAATATGGAGTCTTATATGAGCTTTAAATAGCTTTATTTTGGATTTATAGTGTAAGAACTGATTTGTTTTCTAAATGTAAAACCAGACGAATCACAAAGGCCAAACTTCTGCCATCCAGTTAGCTTTAAATGACACTTCACTCGTGCAGTAAGAGACTGACAGAGATGATCCAAAAACTATTCTTTATTTTTGGTCAACTTTTTTTTTAATAATTCTGTTTTTTGTTGAATAACACCACCATTCTACTACCCCTATGTACATACCAGCTTCACTGGTGGGAAAGAGACTCAAAGCTTCTGATATCTCATATCTCACATAGCCATTCTGGAACTCAGATATCTGTGGTGGGCTGATCCACAGTTAAAGATACTTGTTAATAACTTTTAAATGGTATTTACAGGAGGTCTTAATTTTAAAGGGCACAGAATGTTCGGCATTCTACTATCTCAGTAGTTCTTTCAAAGCCCAGACGTGGCAAGGACCTAGAATCTTACGTTATACGTGGAGTTGCTGTGGCGCGGGAAGCTTAAATGACTTAACCGGTCAGGCACTGAGAGCACTGAGTCTCAGATCACAGCTGTGAGACGGTGCCAGCCGGAAGCCTCGCTTTGGTCTGTTTCATGCTGCTGCTGGTACACCACCATTTGCGCGAAAATTTGCTGAATTTTAGTGCTTTTACACTGTAAACACTGCTTATCATGTTTTATTCTGTAAAAAGATATTAATAAAAATGCATAGAAAATTTAAAGCTCTTTGCAATTTAAGAAAGCTCTATGCATGTGTGTGATAGTAATTTGCACTTCTGTAGTTGGATTGATGGTGGCTAAATGCTTATTTGGGTAAGTGACACAGACATCAATTAAAGAAATACAGACTTTTAGCTTTTCGATGGAGAAAATGTAGTGTTGATGAATTTTCTACAAAAACGGGCCATGAGTGGTTCCTGATTTGCTCTCTAGGGAAAGTGTACCAGGTAAGGGCTGCTAAGGCGGTCTAGGCTGGCGTGGGTCCTAGCCGGCCTACCCAGAGGTGAGTTGGTGCATTTTAACAATCCAGATTGCTTGCAAACTTTCGTATAGATTTAAACCTTTTGACTATCAGAAGCTCCCAGATAACAAATGCACTGTGTATCTTCAGACACAATCAATCCTGTATCAGCAGTGGTACATTTCCTTTGTAATTTGTGAAAGAAATGTACAAATGCTGATGAATGGTTCGCTTGGTCATAGAATAGTCACAAAATCAGTGCTGATCTGGGTCTTCACCCTGCTCTTGCAAATCGTAACTTGCCTGAGCAACAAAGATATTAGGAGCCGCTCAGATGACCTCAGAGCCCCAAATGTGAGCGTTGGCCTAATTCGAGTCAGCCAAGAAGGTGAGCGTGTGGCACGAAAGTGTTTCTAGTGTTATCGTCTCTGTTGAATTTTTGTACAGGATGCAAGTAAAATTTAATTCGATAGCAGCTTATATATGTTTATAAATAAGTATTTGTTTTCATGTGCCTCTGTGTTCTCCCCGAAGTATAAACATGGGAGACCAGATTGAGGGGCGTAGCCACTTTTACATAGTCGTCTTTCCCGGTTACTCTTGTGAACACAAAGAGGAGGCAGGTTGATGGCTGGTTATTTCTGGGTCCCTCTAAACTGCCACTGTCCTGTCCTGTCGCCTTCAGGTTAGTGACCCTGCTCTGAGGGGAGGCAGCCTTTTCCCAAACCAGCTGCCCGGCATGGATATGATCAAGCAGGAGGGAGACGCGTCCCGGGTAAGAAACAGCGAAGAAATGCGTGAACAGGGTCGAAAAGTGAACATGAATATTTTATAGACCAAAATTGGCAGGTATATTGTCAGCCAGTAGATTGAAGATCGTTGTAATGCTTGTAATTTTTAAAAATGTCTTCTAATTTTATCTGACGTACAATGGTTTTGTGTGAATAATTATTTCTTTAAGCCGATTTTAATTGAACCGATGGTGGCATGTTAATTAAGAACACTAATTTTGCTTTGGAATGATATTATTACAGCAAAGCAAAACATAAAGTAGCAATGAATTAGTCATGTTTGGGCAAACTTTGATTTATTTTTGCTTTTCCTAAATTGTACTGTTAGATTTTCAGGAGGGTGAAGAACCAATTTATGATACTGTCTCTCCTTTAATTAAGTCTATGTTTATTCTAAGTGTTTGTCTGTATTTTATTTTGTTTGGGCAACAATCTTATATATTATTCACTTGTCACCTTAAACACTCGCTCTAAGGAGAGTAATAGCACCACGTTCAGCCAGATCTAAAACAGTGGTCAGTACTCAGAGCCCAGGGAGCGTGTGCCTGGCAGCAGCCGTTACAGGGAGGCTCTGTGAGCCCCTTGAGGCAACAGAAACAATCCTGACCCTTTAAGTTACAGGCTCTCTCAGTGGAGAAAACGTAGGATTGATATTGAGTTTCCTACCAGGAAAGTGGCTCTTGGATGGTTTCGTTGACATTACCATTCAGGTTTAAAAAGTAACAGCATAAACTCGATCCAGATTTTAACGACATAGTGTGCGAAATTTCTCTGTGGCTTCTCCTGTTCTCCTGTGGGCGGGAGTCGCGTGGATGTTACCCATGCGCTCAGACGCACAGCTCGTCTGGATGGTCAGGTACTGACGGAGTTAGCCAGACAGCAGGAGGAGTGTGTTTCATATTGACGTGTTTAGACTCTGTGTGCCATCACTGAGGGCTGAAGGCCCTCGGGGGGCTGCCCTGTCCTGCTGCCAGCCCTGGTCTCCGCTCCGCCGCGTCTCCACAGGTAGAGACCACATGACTCAGGACGGCTTATGTGCAGAACGGAGGCCTGACCCTGGGAGGGACTCCCCAGGGGGACTATGACTTAGCGATAACTCGGCTTCCACAGAGGATGCTCATTTTAAGCCCAGAGTGCCAGGGGGCTCACCCTCTGAGCACGTCATCTCTCGCCACGTGCAGAGAAGAATGTATTTGGGAGGCCTGAGTCACACCTCCCTCTCCGAAGCCACCATGCCAGGATCAGACCTTCCGTCCCTCACCCTCCAGGGTGACTGTGACCCGGCCCAGACCAGGGCTCCAGCAGAGCAAGGCTTCTGCGAAAGCCACCTCTGAGGGCAAGGCCCTCGGGAGAAGCGGCCCAGTCTCCCGCTCCCGTCTTCCCCGAGCCAGAAAGGGACTCGCCTTCTGTCCTGCTGCGTGTCACCTCTGAGAAGGGAGACTTGCCTGCTGTCAAGCAGGACTCCCGGTGGTCACGCCATCTTCTTGTTAAACAATTACAGAAACAGCCGACGTGTACCGAGCACCTACTGTAAGCCTGGTTCTCTGCTAAGAGCTTTATTTAAATTTTAACGTCCTTTAAACCTCAGCACAACCGATGGCAGAGCTCCCTTCCTGAGGCTTCAGCGCCCAGCGCGAGGTCCCGCGACACCGGGAAGCGAATCCCCGCAGGCCGGCCCCAGGCGCGCGGTCTCAGCCCTTGTCCGCCCCTGCCCGCCTCCCCGGAGGGGCATGGAGCTCTCGTGAGGTTTTTCTCAGCGTTCGACGCAGGTCACGTTGGAGAAAGCCAGAGGGAACAGATGAGTCTCTCGTTGGCTCCGTTCCCTTCTCCCTTCTCGTAGCTCCGGCAGGGACGGGAAGGGTGCCCGCAAGGCCAGCCTCAGTCGTCGGGAGCTTGGTCTCAGCAGGGAGGAGCCTCTGAAGTGAGGAAAGGGCTGTGCCCGCGGGCGCAGATGCGGCCGGCAGAGGCAGTTTGGCCTCCCAGCCTTTCTAGACGAGGAGACTGGGCCTCGGGGCCAGCGTCACACAGCTGGTGAGCGGCGGCTACGTCTTAGGGGGGAGGAAGACCACCCCGAGTAGCACCAGAGAGAGGCAGGGACCTCCCAGCCTCGACTCGGCCTCAGAGCTAGCGCTGGGCACAGTGAAGAGGGGAGCATTAGGCGGACGAACCCTGAGAACCAAGGCGTTTACCTTCACGCATGTCCAGGTGCTCACTAAAACGAAAATGGGGCCGTCAGCGAGCGTTAGGGTCACGGAGAGCAGCTGCAGTAAATGTAGGATGTTCTCTCCATCGATGGGGCCCTTGGGGAGCCATGGAGAGTCTCCCTGACCCCCATCATTAAGCCCTGGTCATTTATACCCCTCTCACTTTCTCTGTTTCTTTCAGCTTTCTCTTAAATCTGGCTTGTCTATCTCTGCTTTGTTTATGCTGAACGTTAAAGCCAGGGAACAGTCTGTCACAGGCACTCTCGTTTCCTTTGTGAATAACATGTACAGTATATCCCTTCTAAGCCACGAGTAATAACCGATTTGTCACCATACTGCTGATGTGTGCACAGAGAGGGCTTTGAGCATTTTTGTTGTCCTGTGTTTCTATAATACTCCCCGCTGCTGCCGAGAGTCAGGAACTTCTTTTCAGATTTTTATTGGTAATCTGGTTCTGTTTGTTGAGCTAGAAACCTCCGTGATCCATCATTAATTGAATCTGCGCTCCATTTATCTTGAAGCGGAGATTAAAATTGTACCTTGCTTAAGCAGAGCTAGTGGATACTAGATTTACCAAACTGGATTTACCAAAAAACTGTTTAGAGGAGGACAATAACTTTATTTAACCAAAAGATTCTTCCTTTTATGGGAATTATAATATCCCTTTATATTGTGTATATATTTAAACATATTAAAGTTGAGTTTACGGCTCAGCCTCGTGGCTCTTGTATGAAGTATAGTTGTAATTAGTTGTATTAACTAGTGTTATGGAGAGATCACTAACTAGGATCTGCTTTGAGTTGGTGGTGACATTTACTGAGCACTTATATAATCTTCACAACAGCCCTAAGACATATCATGTGCAAAAAGATTAAGTGACTCCTCCCCACCCCACAAGTGACACAGCCAGAATGCCAAGCCAAGCAGCGTCACTCCAGAGGCATAGGCCATGCTCAGCGTTCTCTGTCCCTAAACTGACTGTGGCTAATAGCTACTTGCTGATGTCGGTCCATGTTAAAGATACTGGCTTAAAGTTTCTAAGGACATAAATACTTCTCAGTAGAATTTTTCTTCAGACTCCTTGGAAATTGAAGGATTTTTTCCCATATTTCAGTCCAAGCCATGAAGTATTTCCATGTAAAATCATGTAAGTGACACAAATTAGGAAAAAATATATTACAGAGAAAAGTTCGTTAAACGTCCTCCGAAGAGGACATGTCATCAGAGGTCTCCTAAGCTAGTCTGTAAGCTGGGGAGAACTCTGTGACCAGGAGCGTGACCCCACCTCCGACCACTGGGGTCCGTGATCTGGCGAGTGTCCCCAGGTCCCTTTCAAGGTGCTGGTGAACTAGATGGTTTGGGGCCGACTTGCTCTCTAATCTTACTTAAACTAGATAATTTTTAATGGCCCTGATGTGCTAAAATTATGTGTCTAAATATCTAAATCCCAGAAGCAGTTGTTAAATGTTCCCACAGAACTCGGATCACACTGTTGTTCAGTCATCTGCCTGGCCTGTTCAGCAAAGTTTTCTAGCAGTGACTAGAAGTGTCTTGTTATGATTATATCCTCAGTACCTGACACACAGTAGATGCTCAATTAATATTTGCTAAATGAATGAAAATTTTTGCGGGGAAGATAGTCACTAGCCAAAGAAAAGTGTTGACTGATAAACTTGCACCAACCAAAGAAATACCTGCACCTGATTCTTGCTCACTACAGAAAGCGGACAACCCTTGGTGTCCATCATCAGCTCATAGCAGCCAGAAACAAATAAGTATAGCGTTGAGTCAGAGCCCCGGGTGATTTCACATGCTGAAGCGAGGAGCACACACTCCCTGGGGGTGTGGAAGGCACCTCAGTAAAGGAGAGTCAAGAGGGACATGTTACAGGAAGTGAGTTCGATGATTTCGAGGAAGGGTTGGGAAAGCGGTGGCCGCTTCTGGACTGGATGCTGTCAAAGGCAGGAGCAGTTCAGCAACTGAGAGTTTCAGTTATGTCTTTTGAGAAGGTGGGAGAGATTTAATTGGACTGGGACGCCATCGCTCAGAGCAGCAGTCATGCAGGAGAGGCTGGCGACGCATCGCAGTCTGTGTCCTTCAGAATAGCGGAAGGAATCTGCTGGCCTGTGCAGACGGTGTTTGTGTTCACTCAGAAACGGTGCCCCCTGCTCGTCTGCATCAACGTCAAGTGTGACTCATCCAGGGGCAGCCCTTGTGGTCGGCATTATTTAAAATGGTGGAGGTCTTCGATGTGTTTGTGATGGGCTTTATGATGGTTTTATCCGAAATCAGAGATCTCTCACAGCTTTCTCTTCCCGCAGAAGTACTGCTGACACCGGAGGCAGCTGGCTGCTTCTTTCTTCAGCCGACTGGGCTCACTCGCTCGAAGCGCCTCCCAGTCTGGAGAGCTGCGTCTGTTCGTTTCGACCCACCCGACCTGCCGGCCGGTTCTGCCCAGGCAGGCCCAGCGGACGGGCCTGGGCCTGGCCCCCAGGTGGAGCGGGCTGTGGCGCGAGGAGCTGCCTCTTCTCTGGACAGTCTGAAGCTTGCGTCCAGACAGTCGCTCAGTCTGTTCACTGCATTCACCTTAGTGCAACTTAGATCTCTCCTGCGAAGTAAATGTTGACAGGCAGATTTCATACCCGTGTCAGATTGAATGTATGTAAATGTCGTATTTAAGGAGACCTGCCGCACGCTCGCTCTGTCCCGTGTGGTTCCAGACGCTGGTTTCTTGCTTCGTTCCTGGCTCATCAGTCTAGTACAGAAGATTCAGATTTCATCAAGGGGGGAGAAAAGAATTTTAAAAAAAAAACAAAGAACTCCAGGTGTTCTACACTAAAGCCTGCATTTGGGATCAGAGCAGGGCAGACACCATGGACAGCGCTGTTTGGACAGATGCCCGAGGGCGAAGAGCAGCAGAGTCATGGTCGTGAGCTCTCAAGGCTGAGTTGGGACATTTCCAGTTACTGAACAGATGAGAAGGGGCCTGTGAGAGGGCTGTTAATGTTAACAAGTGCTTTCTCCTTTTCCTTCCACGCCCCCCCACCCCCAGCCCCGCTTTTTATTTGTTAAAACCAGACTGGTTCATCTAAATCGTGAATCAAGAAGAAATATTTCTCATTTCCGAATTTAGTTCCCTTTCGATTGATCCGATGATCAGCTTGGATCAGCATCTCCTCCTCCTACCCACCTGATCCCGACTCCCCATCCCTCTCCACCTGCCCCAGTTCTCCCCACTTTTGTTCATTTAAAAATAATAATAGTCATAATAAAAGCAACAGAAACCAGGTAAACCCTTTATTTCCTAAATGTTGTGCCAGCCACTTACCAATTGCTAACGATTAAATTTCAGAAAACCACATTCACTGGCAAGGAGAGGAGCTAAGACCAGACACCGGCCACACTGAGGGTGCCCGCTTTAGAAGCACGTGCACTGTGTCCCCGCGACGCTGGCCTACAGGACAGAAAACAATGGCGTGTTTAAAATTGACAGCAGATATCACGACAGATTTAACCTCCGCCGTGTGTTTTTTATTTTGTTTTCTAGCAGTGCTGACTAAGCCGAAGTTTTGTAAGGTACATAAAATCCAATTTATATGTAAACAAGCAATAATTTAAGTTGAGAACTTAAGTGTTTTAATTGTATAATTTTTGTGAGGTATACATATTGTGGAATTGACTCAAAAATGAGGTACTTCAGTATTAAATTAGATATCTTCATAGCAACGTCTCCTAAAGGTGTTTTGTAAAGGATATCAATGCCTTGATTAGACCTAATTTGTAGACTTAAAACTTTTTATTTTCTAAACCTTGTGATTCTGCTCATAAATCATTTATGTAATCTATATGATATGCAGCCGCTGTAGGAACCAGTTCTTGATTTTTATATGTTTATATTCTTTCTTAATGAACCTTAGAAAGACTACATGTTACTAAAGCAGGCCACTTTTCTGGTTGTTTTTCTTGCTCACTCCAGTA
Source organism: Pteropus alecto (assembly GCF_000325575.1). Lineage (NCBI taxonomy): Eukaryota > Metazoa > Chordata > Mammalia > Chiroptera > Pteropodidae > Pteropus > Pteropus alecto. The sequence goes on along the minus strand of NW_006443225.1, from coordinate 12,831,439 downwards.
GGGGAATAACCTTTTATTAATTGGGGTCAGTTTCAGACAACTGCAGTACCAAGAAACTGATGACCTTTTTTGAGCTATTTCTCCCCAACCCCTATAACACACATACTTTCTTACCTAAATTTCAGAATGATGTCCTTTTGATGTCTAAAAAGCAAAGCATTTTATATCTCACTAGCCAGGCTTTTTAGGAACAGAGAGCCTTTTCCTTGAAATTTGATTATTTGTGGCAGGGTGAAAAATGGACAAGCCACCCCCATTTATATTTCTGTCTCTCCCTGTATATACGAATCACGGCTTATAGAGCGAGATCACCCAAAGATAAATGCTAAGTAGACAGTCTGAAGGTGTTGCTCCATACTAAAGAAATTTTCTGGAAATTTGCATTTTGATACCTTTTTCCACTTGAGAGGGGTCTCACTACAGGGAGGTGGCCAAGGAACAGCACTTCTCAGCGGCCACCAGTTCACAGGTCCCCCTCTGCTTTTTTTGGCTCTGCTTTTCTCAGCCAAACCATTGGGTTGCCCAGCCGTGACGGGAAAAGCGAGCAGATGTTGGCCCGAAACTCCGTGACCTCGTCGGCGCGTTGAGGCTTACGTCATACACAATTCAATGTGACCCGTTTCAAGTTGCTCTTTAGAAGTATGTGACTTAGAATGACTTTGACTTCACACAGCACAAAAGAGAAATGGAGTTTAAACTGGATTTGTTGTTTTGAGTTCTGAGTTCCTTTTCACTATAACCGTGTCCAAAAAAATACCTGTGTATCTTTTATTGTTTCTTCATCTGCCCACTGTGTTTCAATGTCAATCCCAAGTCAGACAGATCTGCAAACCTGTGATGCTGGTCATTCCCAACAATTCATGATCATGACTGTTTTGAAGGAAAAGAGATGATAAAGTCTCTTATGGTTCAGATCAGGTAATGGAGTTTGCTTTACATCTAAGAGAAGAAAAGTAAGTGAAGGAATCCTCTGATCATATTGATCACTGTAGAAGCAAAAGCCAAATCGATCCCCTTCATTATCAGTATTTCTCACGCTGTGCACAGTAAATTCGTTAGGCTGAGTCCTCGGTTTTTGTTTAATAGAACAAAGAATCAGTGTTTTACTTATATTACTAAATGTGAAAAACACAAAATGTGAAAAGTATACATACATTAACTTGGTCGTAAGACTCATTTAAGTGTTCATGTAATGTGGTAAGTTGACAAAGTGAAGTGAAACTGTTTTCCAGCAATGAATTCGTTTGACTCGAAGATTAAAATGCCCCCCCTCCCACGTGTTTCTCTTATGGCCTGTAATAATTGAAAGCAATGTTTTTGCAGTTTATATAATGCAATTTTTAATCTGTGTTTAAAAATGGAGTCCACATGGGCTGAACACATGAAATGGGTGGCCCAGATCCACTTGTAGAACCCAAAGATACACAATCAATTTTGAAATGCAACTTAAGCCATTAATTGTTGGTGTGAATTTAAAATTTTCTAGTATTTGTATGGTAGTATGCTGCCTAAGAGCAAAGCATTCTCTGCACAAAAGTAAATTACTGTAGTGGCTTCGATTTTAATTAGAATTTTCTCCCTGGTGTTTCTTTATAGACTAAAACAAAATCTTTTAAGTTTCTTACTACAGGTAAAAGCTATGTGCAAGAACCTCAAAATGCTAAAATCTAGCATAATGCCTTAGATCTGTTTTTAAGTCTTGTATATTCCTACATAGCTGTCCGATGTATTATATTTGTATAGTGAATTGTGTACAATTTTTGAATAAGTGCATCATCACTTAACCTTTACGTTGTTGAATAGTGATGATGATACATTTCTTCAAACATTTAACTGTCATTTTTTTCCTTTGTCATTTGTGGGTTTTATTTGTACAGTTCCTCATGAAGTTGCATCTGAGATGTGTGTATATGAAAAGATTATACAAGGGTAAAATTAAGCAATATATTAACTATGGTTCTTCAGGAGAAAGCTTACAGTGTTTCAGGTTGTGATTTATTTTCAGAATGGAGTTGACTCTGAACATCACTTTGTTCACCTGCATTGATGTTTGTATTTCTAGTGTGAGCAGTTTATGCAAAGGTAGATATATTCAGAGAAATTTTAAATACATTTATGCAAGTTAATATTGCTTTGCTGATGCTCTTTGCTTATTTGATGTTAAATAATGCTATTGTAAATAAAGAATTCTGTTGTTATTGCATCATTTAATAAATTTTAATGCCTTCGGGTTTTACATGGCTTTGGAGCTTGTAATGTGTTTATATCGTTCTCTTCACTTACAAGTGCTTTTCAGTTCGGAGCGCCGTGCTCCGAATGTAATACCGTCTTGCAGTTACGCAGCAGTGGGCGCTGTGCCCACCACTTGGACACCGGGTCCTCCTGGTGACCTGCTTTACAGGTTTTTAATCTGAAGCCAAGAGGGGTGATTCTTGCCGAAGACTGTCTCACAACCTCATGGCAAACGCAGGCCGAACCTAGGTGCACTGAGTCCTGAATGAGGGCACTGGCGCCTCTCGCCAGGCTGTGCCACCTCTTATCCCGTTCCTCCAGAAACGCTTACGAGCGTAATGTAGCCTCCCGACTGACTGAAGCTTACATGTCAAACATCAGAACATTCATGGGAGTTTTAATAGGTTGATATGTTAATAGTTGATAAACAGTGTTAAGTACAATATACCTAAACCCCAGGTCATAAGCTATATGAAATACTAGTAAATACAATCTGGAATTGTATCTTTAAAAGAAATCGGAAACAAAATGAGTGATTAGAAAACGTCGTCAATGCTTTGTTAACTATATTAAGAAGTAATAGGAAGGGGGGAAACATGATTAATGTGATAGATGCCATGTCATATATTTGAGTAATGACTACCAGCCTCCATTTATGAGAAAATACCAAGGAAAAAAGGAAACCTTGAGGAAAAGTAAATGTCCTAAAGTTATTCGTTATCAGATAAAATGCAATTCCGGTGTGATGTAATCTCAATTAATGGTGAAATGTTCAAAGTATTCATTAGAACAAAACAAAGAGGCAGGCCCACTACAAATGCTAAAAAAAAAAATGGATATTGTTACTGAACCAGAAGAGGTGAGACGTTTTTAGCTCATGTGACCATCTCTGGGGAAAACCTGAATGAATAAAAAAAGCTCAGAGGCATAGAATATAAAAACATATATACCTTCTGTCCACACTAAAAAAGATTTTTAAAATCTCCATTTGTAATAAAATGACACAATGCATATAAAATAGGATCACACTTAACACGAAGTGTGAAAGACCTTTGTGTAGAAAACTATAGTTTTACCAAAAGACAAAAGACGATAAAAACGGAGACGTGGCAAGAACCGAGAAAAGGGAGGACCGATGTTAGAAAACCATCAGCGCCTTCCCCAAATCATTGCAATTTCGATCAAAATCCAAAAAGTAAAAGCATTTGGAAGTTAAGGTACAGTAATAGAAATTTCAAAAAAGAAAAAATGACGGACTTCTCTTAATTATTGTAAAATAGCTACACAGAAATGGACAAATACATCAGAAGAACAGAATAGAGCCCAGAGACAGAGTGCTGTGTACATGTCGATTTAACATATAAGATGGCATTTCTAATCCGTAAGAACCTCTTCAAAAAAAATGGTGTTGAGACAATAGGAGGAAATATCAAGTTAACTACCTCACGATACTGACAAATCCCAACGAAATGTAAAATTAGAAGAATATGTATACATTATAAACAACGAAATGTAAAATTAGAAGAATATGTATACATTGCTGGAGAACTGAAGGTATTCATTAAGAAACAAAAGTTACTAAGAAGAAAGATGACAAAAATTTAATATTCTACCAACAAAGTTCAAAGAAACTGAAGACAGTGTGTAACAAGGTGATGATGTTAACATAAGGTTTACAAAAATAAACAGGAAAGAGCAAAGAGTGTGGACAGATAATGAAAGTCCAAAATGACTACTAAATATCAAGAGATTTTCATCCATTTGGCAAAAAATTAAGAGTTTAGTAATAGCCCTGAATACTTCTACAGACTTCAGTGGGAATATCGATCCTTCGCTATCCAGAGCAGATGTTGGTGTAAATTTGGTGAGATCGGTATTTCCCCTGAATTTTGGGTAGTACACCAAAGCCATATGGCTGGAGTCGTCTGGCAAATTGTTCAGAATTTAAATCCAGAGCATCCTTTGAAATGTCCACATTCGCATAGTTGAACTTATTATTTTTCTTTCCTAGCTTATGCTCACTTTGCATTTATTTTGGTGGGTTTTTTTTTTTTCCTAACTTCTTGAGGATTATGTGAATACTTCATCAAATTTCAACCTTTGTGCCTTTCTAATATATATATTTCGAGCTTATAAATTTTCCTGTTTACTGCTTTTAGCTGCCTCCCTCACATTTTGCCGGCTTTCTTATCAATTAAAATCTCCAGTTATGGCTCTGGGGTTTTTTCCCCCTCCCCTTAGTTGTGTCCATTTTCGCTTACTGTATTCAGAAATGCTATTAGGAGCATACACATTTCTCCAAGATGAACTGACCATTTAAATCATATATTGCACCATTTTATCTCTGGTAATCCTTTTTCGTTTTCATATCTTTATTCCTCCTTTTATTTTCAACCTTGGAAACAGCATGTAAGTAGTTCCTTACCAACTTTTTATCTAGTTTTATATCAGAGAAAGCTGGTAAGGTCTCCAATGATGGTTATAGATTGGTCTCATTCTCTGTTTATATCATCTTTGCTTGTATATTTTTGAAACACTGCTATTCGGTACATAGGTTAGAAAGAGAGATGGGTGATAGATGATAGATAGCGGTTATAAGTCCTTTTGATAAATCGACCCTTTACTCATTTGATCAGAGGCCAGAAGGTGAGGAAGTGTGACATGTAAGAATCTTGGGGGAAGAATACTCCAGCAGAGGGAACGGCAAGTGCAGGGGTTATGAGACACACCCGCTTTGGTGTCTGAAGGGCAGCAAGAAGGCCATTGTGGCTGGAGAAGGTAACTGATGGGGACTGAGAAGTAGCCAGGGCCTAGATCATGAAAGGTCTTCCAGGCCAAGGCAAGGAATTTGGAGACGATCAGAGCCGATCCTTAAGGGGGACTGAATGGGAGCACCCGGGAAGGTTGACTGCTTTTTCTTTATTTCTTAGGGTATAGACTAACTGTGTTTTCCTAAAGCTTGTATGTTAAATCTCAATCTCCAATGCGATTGTGTTTGGAGGTGGCCTTTGGGATGGGATTAGTGCCCTTATAAAAGAGACCCAGAGAGCCCCTTCCCTGCTACCATCGCGTGAGGACACAGGGAGAAGATGGCCATTTATGAACCAGGAAGTGGGCTCTCACTGGACATCGACTCTGCTGCACCTTGACCTTGGACTTCTCCAGAGCTGCGAGAAATCTCTGTTTTTAGCCCCTCAGTCTATGGTATTCCGCCATAGCCCCCCTAAGAGACTAAGACACCTAACTCCATTAGGGACCCATAAGAAGAGCCACAAATCACAATAGGCTAACCATATTCACCCACCCACTCACCCCCATACACACACACCCCAAAAAACTCGAACAATTTCTAGCAGGCTTGAACAAATGAGCAGAGAGTGAACAAAACTTTATACACACTTGCTTTCCGAAGACAGACAAACACTCATGTAACAGCACAGCTAAACTAATAACAGGAAAAAAGTGGACGAGAGATCAGCACTCATTAAAAATAATGGCGAAATGTTAGAATTAAAAGAAATTTCAAATTTACATTACCCACAAAACAAGGAAACTAAGACCAGATTTGCAAAAATGAAAGGCCTGGATTTCGTCACCAAATGGACTCTGTTAGTTATTAACTTATTTCCTCTCAGCCCCAAATTCACTCTGAGTGCCTTATGAAAATGAATCAGTCCTTTAAATAAGTCGCCTGCTGGCACTGAAGCTTTGTCAGTAGAGGGCGCTGGAGAGTCGTTACAGGAGGCAGTCGTTTCGCTCCCCGGTTCTGGTGCCGTCTCAGCTGCGTCCTGCAGGGTGCGCAGCTTCCCAGTGCCCTGCCGCCGCGCACAGCGGCCCGCAGCTTCTCAGGTGGTTTTGTAGCAGTGACCCCAGTGACACGTCTCCCTGTGAACAGCTTTCCCCCCAAGCACACTAAAGGGCTGATTTCCAGTAAGTTCCAGAGGGTGGCTTTCCGGCAAGCGCCACCAGTGTGGCACCACAGCAACCTGTCTGCCATTCAGTAGCCACAGCTGAGTCTTCCCCAGCGAGGTCTGCATCTCAGCCCACCGGGTGTGCGTGGCTAACAGACGCAGGATTGTGTAATATATGTTATGTCTTCCTACGTTCTGTAGGGGTCTCTTCTTACTAGCCAGCCCCTGGTCACTCCAATCCCCTGTCCCCAGAGATAATAATTCTCTATATTAAGCTTTCCCTGTTCAGATTACTGTACAGTTTCTCTCTCCTGATTGGTCCCAGACTGACACAGAATTTTAAACGAGCTGGCTCTCTATCCTGGCTGTCTTGGAGGACAAGAAATCCTGCTCTTTGAAGGTAAAAATTTTGTACACAGGAGCAATCTATTGTATAAGTTACAAATTATGGAAACTGTAAAAACTAATGAAACCATAGGGATGGTTTACAATTTCTGGTTTTCTTATGTGCTTTCTTTAAGAAAAATTAACGTCTTGAATTCCCCCGATGAATGACCTAAGGCCAAATTAAGAGAGTGGGTGGATGAATAAGTATACCTAGAAAGAGAGCATTCAAGTTAGACCAGGAGGCAGAAGGGAACTAACTCAATCAGAGTCACAGACATGGCGGGATTTCCTCATTAAAAATAGATGCTTTTAGAAGAAAAAACAAGATGCACTGAGGAAGGAGAGCAGGCGACTTATAGGACATGAGAAAATAGGTAAAATTTATAAATTGTGAAAACGGGCATTTTCTTTATCTTACAGAAAAGGTTGCGACTTTTTTAAATGACTTTTTAAAAAAAAACAATTAGTAGATGCTGGGAGGACGGTACCTAAGTAAGCACGTGGACTCCTCTTTCTCTGGAGAACAGAGAAGCCCTCACGCGCCCTTTGAAGCAGTCGGGAAACAATTCTTCACTGGCCTCTCTGCCCATCTTCTGGGCAAAGCGGACTGCCCTCTGCTCCGGACTATGTTTTCAGCTACGTTTGAATGGCAAACAATCTTGGATGATAGAGATAGTGTCCCCTTTCAGAGCAAAGAGCAAGTGGCTTACTGTCTTGGGAGACAGGGCAAAGTACAAGCATGGTCACTGCCCGTTATAAAAGGTCCCAGTTCCCTGCACCCCTGCGACATAGCCCACTGGGAACCAGAGTCCTCGGACCCTCCTTGCATTGCCCTGTGGAACTGAGACTTGGAGAACCAGTACGGAAACGCAGATGCTCTGGCTGGTTGGAATGCAAAGTGTTCAGTTCTGTATAATCCTGGGAAGGTCTGGCCTCCTGCTTTCTAGCAATTCTTCCCCTGGCCTCCCGTAGGTCCCTCTCGCACCTGCTCAGGTGGGTCTTCAGTCACAGACTCCAGGAGAACCCTCTGCAGAGCTCTCTGAGCACGTCACTCCTCATTGACATCCTGCCCCCCAAATTCCAAACACGCTGCTGCTCTGTATATCTTCAGCGCATTGAGGCCACTGGGCTTGGACTGGGATTCCCCTTCCTGATTTGGGGTTCCCCTTTCTGTTTTGGGGTTCCCCTTCCTGTTTTGCATGTGGAAACTGCCTCAAGAAGGTAAAACAGTGCTCGCTTCGGCAGCACACATACCAACATTGAAACGATACAGAGGTTATTAGTACTGTCCCTGGGCAAGGGTGACACACACATATTTTTGGACACCGACAGTGGATTAGTGGTTACCAGAGGGAAGCGGGGAGGGGAGAAGGCAGAGGGAGGGAAAGATAAAAGGGGTCAAATATATGGTGATCGAAGGAAATCTAACTTTGGGTGGTGAAGGCACAATGTGAAATATATACGACATACTGTTAAATTGTACACTTGAAACTTATTTGATTTTATTAATCAGTGTCACCCCAATAATTTTTAATAAAAAAATAAAAAAGGTAAAACGCTCAAGCATCGTAGCGCTCATCGCATTCATTTCCCTTTCCGATGTCACAGTCCTGTGCTGTTGCCCAACGTGTCCAAACAGTGGATTCATATTCTTTGTCCTGTGTTTGCTGTTCGCAGAAGCGCCATTCCTGTGGCTGTTAATCCTTCCCAGACACAGGAGAATCCTGCACGATAGATTTTTAATATACTGTAAGATTTCAGTATCTCAATTTACTTGCAATTTTTGCTCCACTGATATAAGTGAGATCAGGCTTTTAAAGCTCACACAGACATCTCTAATAGTTATTTTAAGCTTCTCTTCAACTATGGTTATGTTTCCTTTTTCATTTGCACTTGGTCATGCTTGCCAGACAGAGGTTTGTCTATTCTAATGACCCTTCCAGAGAAGCAGCTAAAGTTTTATTTACCTCATCCATTATTTTTAGTTTTTCGATTCAAGCTTAGTTTTTACCTTTTATGAATTCTTTCCTCCTGATTTCGTTAAGCATATTTAATTCTTTTTCCGGATTCTTATCTAGAATTGTTATTTTGTTTATTTTCTATCCTATTTAAATATAAAGACACTTATGGCTATGAATGTTTTTCTACTTATGGCTTTGACTGGCACAGTTGGAAACAATAACCCCCATCGCTCGTGTAAAATAGAACCAGAAAAACAACCCTATCGGTTACTCAATTGCAATGTTTTGTGCTTTGAGCATCACTTCTTTCTTCAATCAGTCATCACTCAGCAGATGAAGTTTGCCTTGGATAACCCTCTACTGTCCTTATGAATCTCTTATTCCTCCAACCTATCTTTATTTCCCCCGGATTGGTTTGGGAGAAACAGATCTCCAAAAACTGACCAGTGAGGCTGCAATTGTTTGGTCTGTGGTCAGAGACAGCCAGGCTCTGTCTGGCACTGAAGTCAGAGGTGCACAAGCAACATATCTGACTCATTTTCAATTCTCACGGGGCCATCTCGGTCCAAGGCCAGGCCTTCTGTAGGCTAAGCACCTATTTCTTATCTATATTCTCATTAAAATTCAAATTCTTGAGTATATCTTACCAAAAACAACAACAACAACAACAACAAAAAACACAACACAATTTATCAATTGTGGAACTTTCAATATAAGAAGCTTTCATTTTTTTTTTTTTTTTTTAAGTGATATGGAACCATTTTTAGAGTTCTAAAAGTCCGTGTGGCAAGCGTCACTTAGGAACAAGGGTTTATTTTTTACATTAAGCATTTGGAAACTAAGCAGTCCCTATCAGAGTTCTACTGCAGTGGGTTTTGCTTATTTTATTTCAATGATATTGAGGCCAATAATTCTTTCCCTGCGTTATGGGCTGAGCATTAGCTACTAAGATATGAACTTAATTTGTAACTCTGGAAAGAAACAAGTTGTACTCAGTTCCAACATTTTGAACGACTTGCCTTCCTCTACTCCAGGAATTCCAGTGTGCTGCTGGAAGCCACGAATTTGCCAAAAAGTAATTTAGTTGGAAAGAGAAACAGTTAGCATATAGGAAATAGGTGAAATAAACTGGCATTGTCCTACTGCTCTGCACAGTAGGCAAAATGCACAGGGAAAGCCTATTCAACGTAGGGGATATAGGACCAGGACTCCGGAAACGTGGTAAAATTTTGTTATAAAACTCATGAATCGATGAAGAAAAACACTTTGCCTTTCTGAAGATAGCACCATGTGACAGTCCAGGGCTGTGATTTTCTTATTTATTTATTTATTTACTGGCGGGGCGGGTGTAGGGGGTGGTGAGGGGCTGTGATCTTAACCCACGGTGCACCTGTGGCTCAGTTAGACGGGCTGAAATAGAGTTAAATCCCCATCAGCAAATAGGCAGTGAAGTCTCGGATCTCAACGCAGTCTTGCTCCACGTCCTCCTGCAGGACGGAGCCGTGTGCGCTTACCGACTCCACTCTGAACTCGGTCCAGTTAGGCCTTGGTCCCCGCCACCCCACTGAAACAGTTCTCTGTCGCGAGTCCCCGATGACTTCTCGGTGGGCGACTCGGTGGTCAACTTTCAGTCCTCATTTCACTTGACCAACTGTTAGTATCTTAAGTGGTTGTTCTCGAAAGCTGGTTTCCCAAGATCTGGGGGTGCAGCTCTCTCTAGGGTTTCCTCCTGTCTTTCTGCTGCTTCTGAGTTTCCTTCGTTAGCGCCTCTAATCGTTGCAGTGACTAAGGGTTCGGATTTGAACTTCTCTTGTTGATTCACACTCACACTTAAAGTGGCCTCATCCCGTCTCGTGGTTTTAAATACTAACTTCACTCCCAAATTTGTATCCACCACACCTTCTATCCTGAACTCCAGAATCATATGTCTAAAATCTGTCTAATATGTTCACTTTATTATACAATGGTCGCCTCAAACTCTAAACTCCTGATTTTTAGAAACGCATGATGGCCGTATCTTCTAAATATAGACCACTTTTCGCCACCACGCTGGTAAAGGATGAGTTCATCTCTCGTTCTAGTTTCGTTGCAAGAGCTTTCAATTTTCAATTTGAATCACTTTCCTTATGACCAAAACTGTTCATCTCAGAAGCGCCTTAAACTAAGGGGCAAAAGATGAGGACAGCAAATTTAACTATTACTTAATTGAATAGTCAAGGGCAGCCTTCTCTTTATTTTATTTTATTTATTTATTTATTTTTTTTTTATGCCTACAGCACCTGGTCTTTCTAGGTGGTCTCCCATTCGAGTACTAACCAGGCCTGACCCTGCTTAGTTTCGCAAGATCAGGCGGGGATCGGGTGTGTTCAGGGTGGCTTGGCCGTAGACCTAAGATCAGCCTTTTCTGACTAATAGGAAGGACCTTAGAATTTAAGGTAGTACAGGGAAGCTATGAGCCCAGCCTCCCTGACCTACATCAATAAGCATGTGTATTAACAGGCCCTTCAGATGATCAGCCTTTGCTTGAAAGTTTCCGTTGAAAGGACCTGAGAAACAGCCTGTGTGTGCCTGAGGTCCATCGAACAGAACAAGGACTAAAGAAGGCACAAAATGTGATACCATCCTTACTGAAGGCAATATCTATTTTATTTTGAGGTAAGATTGACTGGATATTAATCTTATATTCTTTAACAAAAGCAAATTCATTGAGGATTTTAGCAATCACCTTCAAACGACAATCAGGTAGATCAATAGATAGCTGCTTTTGCCACACTACCCACATTTTTTATGAACAGCCTTAAGCCAGAAACCAGGCATTTGATATTCAAAGGCTAGATGTGGAAATAACTCCTCTGATGGATGTACAGCATTTGCCCAAACATTTTAAGAAGATCAAAGACCCTAAACAAGTTCATGGTTTTTCCAGTTAAAATGGATGACCCCAGAAACTCCCTATGCCTCCCCACAGAAATGCCCACTGATAAAGGTACTTGATGCTACTCTGAACAAAAAGGATGCTGGAAAACCAATGGTCCCACTTTTAACAAGGAAAATTCTAACAGATAATAAGAAGAGAAGGCAATACTCAACTTCCAAGTCTTCCCTGAAAACCCACAAGAATTATCGTGAACAGTTCTGGGCCACAGTAGCTGTTTCCTTAGATTTGCAGAGGCTGCACTTTCAGTAACAACCTGCTAAGCTCACCCCTCTCCTCTAGAGTCAGTGAAAAGCCAAGAGGCGGCTGTGTGTCCAAAGGCCCTTGCACACTCTCTGCGCACCAGCTGCTGTCATTCTTGGTCTTTTGACTAAAATGCTCTTCCCCTGCGATAGCACACCAGCCTAAACCTAACGAGAGAGATTTATTATGGAAATGGAATGGCCAGAATAAGATTTCCCAGAAAGGTTCTCTTCTTTGAAATTCCTGAATCGTACCATAGCTCATTTGGAGTCAGACACAACTTGAAGATCTCTGTGAGGAGCCAGAGTCCTAAAGGTCCAAAACTTGACCACTGTTTTCAGGGTTGCTTGGGCTGAGCACACCACGGTTCAGACTGGTCCATCCCAACTTCCCCCAGGCTCGCCCAGCACCCATGAGGCCGGAAGGAAAGGGGAGTTCAGGCCATAGTAAAAGGACTGTCAGACAAAGTCCTTGTTTAACCTGACTATGAAATAACTCAGTAAGTGGGCATGCAGATTCACTCGCCATCTCAGGTTATTGTTAAAGTAACTGTACCCCGCATTCCAGTGGTGCCGATTCTAAATACTTTCTTTCCCCTAATCCCACCCAAGGCCACCTGCTTTACAGTTGTGCATCTATGTTTTGCCATCTCTAGAGCCTGTTCTTTTACATTCGAATCACCAATACCTATTCACCTGGCCTGGGAAGAACCCACAGTATACCCACACGCATCATTACACCTCAGAGAGCCACCACTGCGATTCCTTACTTAAATTCTTAAATTGAGACCTTGAAGCTTCTCTGTAGGATGAGCTTTTGCTAAGTCCTAAAGATTAGGAAAGCAATAAAATGAATTCTACCTATCTTCTGACCTTTAGCACAAAAGGACACTGTCAAAACAATGGCAATTATTTTGGCAAAACATTCGTTTCCTAGAGCGTGATTCGTCTCAGGCAAGCGCTTACCTGTGACTGACTACGGGCATTCCGGGACACTGTCAAAACAATGGCAATTATTTTGGCAAACATTCGTTTCCTAGAGTGTGATTCGTCTCAGGCAAGCACTTACCTGTGACTGACTACGGGCATTCCACGACCGCCCTAGACCCACCACTGAAAAACGATTTCTAGGTCTCACGAGGTATTGTACACAGAGGGTTCTTCGTTAGGACCAGACTAAATCCTCGGTGACAGCCCCTCTCCTGGGAACACCAGCGCGAACACCCATTGTGCGGCCTAGAGCTCGCTCCTCAGCAGCCCTCTATCCTTGGTGGGTCTAACTTACTCTACGTTTTAGAATCTGCCTTGAAGCCAGTGTTCTCCAAACTGCACAAACTTTGTTACTTAATCGATGCACGTGTCTAGCCGAGCCAGCAGCTTCCATCCTATGAAATACCATTCCTTTCTCCTATCAGTCTACGTATTTCTAGCCATAACTCTTTGAACTCTGCTATGCTCTTTCCATCCCCAAAGAGGGGAAAATGCGTTTTCTCCGGTACTTGTGCAGGAATCGTCCACACCCCACGCGGACTTACTAGAAATGCCTTTGGGCGATCCACACTTGATGCTGATTGTTGATGGGTCAGATTTACAGACAGAAACAGGAAATGAGCAGGCCAACTTATGTCACAGCAGATCTCAGAGTAAGATTCATTACAGCCCAGGGAGCAGAACTGATTGCTTTCCTTAGAGCCTGCCAACCAGCTAGAGAGAAGGGTTACTAGTCTGCCAGTAGGTGTGCCTAAAAAAAAGAACCATAATGAAATATCGAACTGGAAGTAATGATATATATGCTGAAATTATTTAGGGATGAAGTATACCGATGGCTGCAGTAGCTTCCTAGCCCCTTCTAGGGGCTTCTTTAATAAAGACTTTCAAGTAAGGATGGAAGGTTCTTACATCTTCACAACCGTCCTTCGCAAGCCCTGGCCTCTGTTGGATCTCCAGCCTCGTGGCCGTGCCCTCCACACTCGGCGGCCTTCCCTCCCGTGAGTGAGTCAGCTGTGCTCCCTCCAGACCTCAGGGCCTAGGCACCAAGTGTTCTCTGGACCTGGAATACTACTTGTTCTGGTCAGCTGGTTGATTTTTATACGGTCCTTTCAAATCTTCTAGGGCAGAGAAGTCCGTCTTCCCAGACTAGGTCGGCACGTGCTCCTCTTCCCTTCATTGCTCCCACCACGGTCCGGAGTTACGCGGTCATTGAGTATTCCCACAAGTATTTATCTTCCTCATAAGACCGTTACGGGGACGGGGCTGGACAGGGCTGCTGTGCTCGCCATTGTATTCCCTGTGTCTGGCTTGGTCCCCAGCCCATCAATCGCTAGGCGCTCAGGAGGTGTGTTGGGTAAATGACTTAAAGGCACATAAGAATAAGATACTACTCTTCACGTGAAAAGACGAGTAGTTTTAAAGGATTGGCAGTTTCCTATTTTTTTTAAAGAAAAAAAGCTTAATATTTATTTATTTACTTTACTTTTTTTTTTTTGATTGGAAGTTTTCAGTGTTAGGTGAGGACATGGAGAAACGGGGCACTTGCACTCACGGTGGGTGGAGGTATATACCTGTATGGGGCAAACTAACTCCCAACATGTTATGCTGATACCTGTTGATCCAGCAATTGCACAGCTAGCTCTTTATTCTACAGGCGCAGTGGCACAAATGAGTATCTGTGTAACAATACTCCCAGAAGCTGCTTGAAGGGTTTGAAAACTGCCAGCAACTTAAACACCTTTCAAGAGGCTAAAAAACGAAGGGTACACCCATAAAATGAATTTCTGTACATGCAGCCATTATAAAGTTAATTCTAATGTACTGATAAAAACGATGACTAGTAGAAAGTGAGAAAAATTGCATTAAAGTATAAAATATAATCCCGTTTTGTTTTTAAAAATCCTACCTATATATAAACATAATTTAAAAGTATGGTTTTTTTTTTTTAAAGAAATGGGGGTAGGGAATAAACCAAACTATTAATCAGTGTTACCGCTGGAGGGTAGGGACTTTCATTTTTATTTTATCGATTTCTCCAAGCTATTTAAGCATGCAAGTTTGTAATTAATTTTTAAAAAATACTTAAAACTCTGAATTCTCTGCAGAACAAGACTTGACGACAAGGTTCATGTTGCTTCAGTTAAACTAAAGCTACAATCAGTGAGTGACTGCACTAGACAATGGCCTTGACGTCCACGGACGGCCCAAGGGTGGGCACTTCAGTCTTCAAATGCTGCGGGTGAGGTCTGGGGGGCTATGAGCGGGTAGATGGAAGGGGGTGTAGGAGTCCTGGGGTGGGCGCGTTCCGGAAGGAAGCCGCGGCGGAACTTATTGCTTTTCCAAGTACATGATCCTTCCCAGAGGCGTTGGCCCTGGGGACAAGATTCCTCTTCTTCATCCTATGTACAAGTCAAGCTCTTAAGCGCGGGGTGAGGCGCGGAACAGGGCGAGAAGGAAAGCCTGGGCGCCTGTTGAGGATAGTTGAGGAATCAACTCGCCGCCCCTCATCTCGACGCCCTCTGCGACCGCGACATTGGCCGGACGCGGACAGCGCGGGCGTCACGGCGGCGTCGCGGGCTGAGACCTGGCCCCGCACGGGGAGCGGCGGGCGGCGGGGAGGGCGGGGGTCCCGCTCCTCCTTCCCTCCTCCCGCTCGGCCGCGCGGGAGGCGACGGCTGCAAGGTCACCCCCCACCCCCTCCTTTGAGACCTTTGGCGGCGTCTCTCGGAGGGAAGGACATTTCCTTCTTTCCTTCCCTCCACGTCTGGTGACCGAGCCCGGCCGCACGGGGTCGGGGTGTGCGCCCATCACTCTGGCCCTCGGCGCCCGGAGGCGGGCAGCGCTCGCCCCATTTGGCAGATGAGGCAGCGGCGGGGGTGGCGAGGACTCCGGCCAAGGTCACCCGGCATCGCAAGGGCTACCCCACCCTGCAACTGTGAGTGTGAATGCGCCTAAGTGACCCTGTCTTTCCCTCGATGGCCGGCCCGGAGAACACGGATGTGGCCTTGGAGCGCCGGGCCTGGGTCTGGCCCTGGCTTTTCAGAGCCCCGCGCGTCCGAGGTCGCGAGCCTTCCGCAGGGGAGGGGACCGCGAGGGGGCCGCTCCTCCGACTTCGAAAGGGACTTAGCGGTGAAAGCCCCGAGCGTGCTACACGACCACCCGAAACCTTGGGAGCGTCGCGGCGTCGCCGGGGCTCCCTCGAGGTATCAGGGACAAACGTCCTCCTGGCCCTTGGGGTTGGCCGCCGTCTTCGGCCAGGCTCGGCTCGTGGGGACTCGAAGCCGAAAGGCAGCGGGGCGGCCCCAGCGCGCGGGCTCGGGGTCGGCGCGCCGGCTGCGGGGGGACTTATCGGAAACCCCTGGGTGACGCCGGCTGGGACTTTCGGCTCCGGAACCCGGCACGAACGCGGCACCGCCCGACGCGGCGGGGTCCCCGCGGAGGTCTGGAGATGACCTGAGGACTCAGGAGCGCGACCCCCTGGTGGCTGGCGAGTCGAGTGTCAGCCAATGGCTGCTGGGGGCGGGGAGGAGACGGGCCTGGGGACGTGCGTGGGCCGCGTCCCTTCCCCACCCTCGGCCTCCAGGCTGCTGGGCCCCGCCCGCCACCCTC
>NW_006443225.1:12806876-12814912 GCF_000325575.1 Pteropus alecto | reverse complement strand
TTTGGGGAGGTCGTACTGCCCTCCTGGACGTCTGCTCCTTAAGTGGCTCCCACCCCCGAGTCGCAGGTTTGGGGTGATGAGGCGGCCAGGAGCGCAGCGCCCCAGGGGGCTCAGGAGCCAGGCGGACGCCCTCGTCGTGGCTGACCTCTTTGCCTGACCCCGTGTTCTTTAATTTCTGAGTCACGACCCTGCTCTATTTCCTATTGGGCTCATTGATCCGCCGGCCCTGAAGGCGCTGCATCCCTCGGCCTCGGTGAACCGGTGTCCATGAAAACTCCGGCCTTTCGGGGTGGCGGCGGCGCAGGGGCCGGAGGGTCGTCTCCCCGCGAGGCTCCTCCCTCGCACCCGGCCTGGGGCTGGCCCTCGCCTGCTCTCGCGGGGCGACCCCAGGTGGGGTGCCTGGGGTTACCCGCGGGACTCGGGGAATGTGATGGGGCTCTGCCCACGTGGGGAACGTGGCGCCAGCTGCGGAGCTCTGAGGAGCCGAAGGTGGCGCCCTTCACCCGGCAGCCGGACCGCCCGGCCGCCCGGGCCCGCGGGGTCAGACGCGAGCGGCCCTCCGGGGTCTGCCGCGGGCTCCGTCGCTCGGCGCGTTGCGCCCCGGGGCCCTCGGCTCTTCCCTCTCTGCCGGGGCCCCGGAGGCGCCCGCGGCTGCCACCTGCCCCCCGAAGCCCAGTGCGGCGTCCGCTCGGCGTGCGGCCCGGCCCCGGGCGCCTCCCCCGACCCTGGGAAGTTTCCTTGCACCGCGAGGAGGGCGGGAGAGGGAGCTGGAAACGGATTTTGCAGGAGCCGGGGTTGGGGCGGGGCGGAGATGGTGCGTGTTGGAAACGAGCCGCGCTCGGTCAAGGTGTGTTAGGAACCGGCAGGCAAAGGCGACGCCCACCAGGGACCTGGCGTCGGGCCGGGTCTCGGCAGATTTTCGTTCTGGATTTTTGGGGCTGCGTGTATGGCTTTGTTTTTATCGGTGGTTTGGTTCATGGAGTAGGGCTTGCGGGATCGAATTGCGAAGACATCCGTTTTGGTGGATTTGGGGAGCGTCTGTTTCATGGCTGGTTTGGTTTGGTTTCGTTGTTCGGTTGCTTCGTTTTGTTTGTGGGGTTGGACTTGCGGAATCGAGTGGGAAGTGTCTCCGGTCCCTTCGACCCGGGCCGGCTTGGGTGGCGGAGGCTCGTCCCGCGCCCCTCACTCAGCCGCGCTTGCTTTTCCGCAGACCCGACGCGCGCTGTGGCCCGGGATGGCTCTGCGGCCGCCAGGTGAAGCCGGCCCCCAGGACAGGATGTGCTTCCCCCCCGAGAGGCTCCAGAGCAGCCCCCAACACTTGACCCCCTACTACACGCCTTTCCCATCCTACGGGCCCTACGGGAGCAACCTGATGGCCGCCGAGGAGGATTTCCAGTCTTTCCTGCAGCTGGAGGCCTCGGTGCCTGCGTCGCCGGCCATGCCCCCTTTCGCCTTCGGGACCGCGCCTCCCTTCCTGAGCCCTGGCCTGGCCCTGCAGAGGGAGCCCCTCTACGATCTGCCCTGGCATGGCAAGCTGCCACCGTGGTACCCATTTCCCTACTTCCCCAAGGAGCTGCAACCATTCCCGAACGGTGGCCGCGAGGACAGCCGTGAGGATCCTGGCGCCACCGGTAAAGACTTGGCCTACGCTGGTAGTCGAAGTGACAGCGGCCACTATTATGAACCTGAAATTTTCAATCCGCCGCCCCCTGTGGATACGTCCCTCTTACCCGAGGGGCCGAAGACCTCCCAGTTATTACCGTGCCTCCCCAGCCAGCAGTCTGAGGGTGGCCCCAAACTCCCGAACGAGGAGAGGACGTCTCATCGTTACCACTTCACCCAGGAGGACCTGCATCTAGTTCTGTACGGGGTCCTTCCCAGCCAAGAGCGCTCGACGGCCCTGCACCATGCGGCTTCAGGCCTCCTGGTCCCCACAGACAACTCTGGTAAAGGCGCACTTCGGGGTGTGTCTGAGTCCGGGGGCGGGGGTTATGGTGTATGGACTTCCATCCCGGGATGGGGCCTGTGGAGGCCAGGCTCATGCGGGCGGCCCTACTTGCTTAAGTGCCCGACTCCTAACGTGGGTTTTAGTGAGATCTGTGGGTGAGGCGAGAAATGGTTCATGCAGTGGACTTGTCAGCTGGGCTCAGATTCGACCAGGACGCCGGAGAGAGCTCCTCCAGAGAGCCTCGTGTAATTCCAGGGGCCCTAGCTCGGCCACCTACCTTGACCTAAGTCTAAATCAGCATGATCTCAGATTCTCAAGTTTTTAAATTTGCAAAATGGGGTTCATTACATAACCTTGCAAGGATTGTTCTGAGTCTCAAAGGAGAAATTGTATATGTAAAAGAAGCGGGAAAAATAAAAAACATCAAACTCAAGATAACTGTTATCTCTAGGATGTAGGGAGGACATAAAAGGATTTCATAATATTTTTTAACGAAAAGTAAAATTTTAACCCTGCCTTTTCGTAGGATCTAATTCTCTCCCTCCAACTCTGGATCAAAACTCCCTTCAGCTACCAGAAGGTGGGTGCAGGGCTCCTGGCGGGGGTGTCTTTCCTTAAGTGACTGCAGTCAGTTTCCTCGCTGACCTCCCTTTTTGGGGTTTCCCCAGGTCTCTGCTTCCGGCAGATGCTGTTTGGCGAAGTCCCGCATTTTGGTGTCTTCTGCTGCAGCCTCATTGCCAAAGGAGTCAGGTTTGGGCCCTTTCAAGGTAAAGTGGTCAACGCCAGTGAAGTAAAGGCCTACGGGGACAATTCTCTGATGTGGGAGGTAAGTCTCTTTCTGGTGGGCTGACTGAAAGTGGGGAGGGGTTCTGATGGGGACCAGTCTCGGCCTGCACCCCTGTGGGAGAGGGGGACGGATGCTCAGGGCAGTAATCTGTTGTCCCTCGTGATTTGCGGTGCCTGAAGCCATTTTAGTCTGTGAAGATTAGCCGTGGCACATACATTTTAAAAACTCTCATACCGTTTGTTATATTTATATACAGAACCAATTGATTTAAATATGGTGGAGGGATGCTGAGAAAGTGCCAAAGGAAATGAAAACAAATGAAAAATTTTTTATATCATTTATCTATGAAGTTGGCTAAGGATTTGTAAAAACGAGACTCCTGACTCTGTCCGGGGCGTACTGGCAGCAGGGCAGTGTGTCAGAATTTATCAGCTACTCCCTCCCTCGACCCTGAATTTCTACTTCCAGGAATATAGTTTAAGACCGTGTGGAAGATGTTATTCACAGGGTGGTTTATAATAATAAAACGTTGGAGAAAGCAGAATTGCCAACAGCAGGGAAAGGATTAAAGTGTGGCTCCATGAGTATGCACGAAAGTCAGGTTGGGATAAAATACAAAACTAATTGGTGTCTTTAAGCGGTAGGAAATGTAACCTGTTGTTTCCCTTATAAATTCGGAAATAAGAAAATTAATAAAAGTAAGAGTCTAAAAATGCCACGCCGCCTGTAGAAATATCCTTAAGCTAGTAAATCTATTTAGGTTTGACAATAATATTAATAAATATATTCAGTGAACTCAAATGTGGAATTTGAATTTTAAATTTTTAGCAAGTAAATTTATTTCACAGGTTACGCCAAAAAAAAAAAAAAAAGTAAATTCCAAACTTCATGTCTTATTTCATTTAGATCTTTGAAGATGGTTATTTGAGCCACTTTATAGATGGTAAAGGAGGTGCAGGAAACTGGATGGCCTACGTCAACTGTGCCCGTTTCCCCAAAGAGCAGAACCTAGTTGCAGTGCAATGTCAAGGGCAAATATTTTACGAGAGCTGCAAGGAGATCTACCAGAACCAAGAGCTCCTTGTGTGGTATGGAGACTGCTATGAAAAGTTTCTGGACATCCCTGTGAGCCTTCAGGTGACAGAGCAGGGGAAGCGGGCGTCTGGGCTCTCTGAAGGTGAGTGCACCCCTTTGCCTCGCCCAGTGAGGCGCTCCTCGTGGAAGCACTCGGCTCTTTTCCAAACACGAACACCTTCCTGCAGCTTCTCAGCTGCTTGTGGAGCTCTTTCCTCCCAAAGCTGACGCAGGAGACTGAACCGAGGGTGTCTCTAACCAGGGGGCATTACCCAGCTGGAAGAAAAGGCACGCAGCTTTCCAAAGCTGCCGAGCTGCTGGGATTCACAAGGATGCTTTTTCTTGTACCCCTTCCCCGCTCCTAGAGAGCACCCTGAAAGCGAAATAAATGGTGGCAGCCTCTGCCTTCAGTGAGCCAGTTTCTGGTTCATCTCTGCTCAGGCTAACACAGCTGATGAAGTCACTGCACTAGAGCGGTGTTTTTCAAATGGTGGATTGCAGTATCTTAATGGGATAGGAAATCAATTCAGTGGTGGAGACCAGCATTCAAGAAAAAAAAAGAGTGAGAATAAAGAAGGATAGATAATAATGATGCAGATTTCACTTACGTAAGAGCTAGAATTGTTTGGTAGAGTTTCAAATGGATATCAGTGTGTTTGGGTCTCAAATAGAAAACGTATTTATTACTATGGGTCTCAGTCGAGTCTGGAGAAGCACTGAGCTAGACTCATTATTTTTCAGTATTTTTTATTAAATTTATTGGGATGATTGGTTAATGAAATTATATAAGTTGCCCGTATACAAGTCTGTACTACATCATCTCAGAGTTTAATGTGGTTGTGAATATCTGGGCATCTTGGGAAAAGTGCAGATTCTCTCTAGCTTCCAGGGAAGGCTTCTGCTACTGATCCCTCCACCGCATTTTAGCAGCAAGGAGCTAGAGGACCACCAACCCTCTCTGGGAATGAGCCTCTAGAATCTGCATTTGAAACAAGCTCTTAGTGATTTTTTATATACACAGAAGCTTGGGATCCCCTAATCTAATAGGTGGAACAAGAAAAATGCAGATTACTGTGTGTGTCAGGTAGGTGACCACCTTATTATGTTATAATAAGGGCAGCAAGCAACAGGTCAAAAAACGTGAATTGCATTCATCACAGGGTGCAGTGATTGTCTTGCATGCATGTCTGTCTCCCTACTAGAATATGTCCTCCAGGGCAGGAAATAACCCTAAACACCTTCATATCCCCTGCTCCTGGATCCCAGTGTGGATTGAAGGGAGGAGGAAGACAGTACGTCTCAACGGGGAGAAGCTGCTTGGGGGTGAGATGAAATAAGGGATTTCCAGGCAGGGAGAGGAAAGGCCATCCAGACGGGGAATGGCGTAGCTGAGAGCGAGGGCACGATCAGCAGGGATTAGGAGGTGAATAATGAGCTTCTCTTTCCGTAGAGTCCAAACAATCAGGGCCTGTTGAATTGTTCTGGCGAACTAAGTTCCTCCTACCCCCCAAGCTGGGAGTAGGGATGGGGTAAAGGGTCATAGAACCCGGAATCAGCACATACGTAGCCAAACACATCTTTTTGGTCACTTCCAAACATGTAGCAATTGCTTTTGAAATAAAAATGAAAAATATATTTGAGAAAAAAATACATGCTTGACAACTCCCCAAATTTAATCATTGTTCTTTTGAAAAATCCTGTAACACCATGTATCGAAGTATGAAAATATTCATACTTTTTGATGTCTCAGGAATATCTCTTCTAGAAATTTATCTTCAGTAAATAGTCCAAAAAAGATGACCAACCGTGTACAAGTGAAAAATCACAATGCTCAATAGTAGAATGATTAAGTAAATGGTGATGTATTAGCATGGACTAATATGCAGATATCAGAAACCATGATCGTCATATAATAAGCAACAGGGGTGAGGGCTGATGGTGCTGAGTGAGGGACGGCCTTAGCATGGCATGCAGTCAACTGTGCTCCAATTCTGACCCGGATTATATCCGATGCTTGGGGCACTGTTAAAATAATGTGTGCATTTTGGACACTGTGGGAGGGAACTTGTAAAAACTTAATTTTGGGGGAAGAATTATAGACAAATAATGTACTCTGTTATGAATGTTTTTGAATAAAGTCGAAAGGAAGGAAAAATCAAAATTTTTCTGTCCTCACAAAAAAACTTTTTCTCAAAGGCTTTTTGTGAGGGCTGGTGGGGGCCTCTCCCCCTCTCAGGTCCTGAGCGGGAGGGAAGGGTCTGGACCCTATGTGGGCGGGTTATTTGAGTATGCAGCCTGCCGAGTGTGTGTTTTGGGGGCTGGAGGTGTGGAATGTGAAAACAACTCTTAATCCTTCCCGAACCGTCTGAATGTATGTTTGCGGTGGGGCAGGAAGCATCATTATCGGGATTGAGAAACCCCCAGACTAAAAAGAGCAGTTGATTGAGCTGGGGGAAGGAAGAAGGGAGAGAGAATAGGATAAAATTAGGTTGAGATAAATTTCCAAAGACCTGAGCAGAAAATGTCAACAGCCGAAGCCTAGTTAGTGAAGGTGCTGTGTCATTTCTGCCTAAGTAAGTGGTGATTCTTATGTGCAAATTTACTTTGTACCCAATTGTTTGAGTTTGGGTGTGCTTTAGTGCTCCTCTGATTCGTCAGATCACTGGCTCTATCTTTTAGACTCCCTTCTTCCAGCCAAGGAAGCGGGAAGGCCCGGTATTTCTGACCATGGAAGATCCTTGCTCTCAGCAAAAACCGGTCCAGCAGGGGGATTCTGAGAATATTAGCACCTCAATGAAAGTGGCAGACAGTGGCTGGGCAATGGATTGTCCTGGGGTTGGAGATTACCTTCCTGGTTATTTACTTAATAAATGGTTTATTTCCTTAGCTACTTGTTAACCGTGCCTGGGCCTAGTTGTCAGCTAACAAAGCTCCTGATGGATAGCTTCCCTGCTGTCCTGATGCTAAAGAGATTTCCATGTCCAGATTCTTGCATCTACTCCCTCCCTGCTCCTTTCTCCCTTTCTGGGGCCAGACAGTGAGGTCTTCGGGATGCGCGCACCATCAGAGCCATTTTATCCTCTGGAATCCCAGGTGTCCTGAACGGGGATGCTTTCGTAGGTGGCCCCTGTCCTCCCCCCTCCCCCCAACACGTACACACACCGCCCTGGACCTGGCATCTCCTTTGCTAGAGTCTGCAGCACCCTCTCTAACCTCTCCTCCCCCTCCCTCCTCCATTGATAAAAACAGATTTGCCTTTCTCGGTCTTATCTATCACTCTGTGATAGTGTCACTCGTAGTGGTAAGAACTCAATAAGTGTTAGATTTAAATTAATCATTGTGATCACCCTTTGTGTTATGGAAGGCAAGATATTGTCATCCCTCCTCTACAAATGAAGATTCTAGCTCTGGAATCTTCCCCAAAATTCAGAGAGGTGAACGATAAGCTTAGAGGGTGCCTAAAAGACTTTGTAAAAGGGGTCAAAAGCAACAGCACTTCGAAAGCCTGTGACCTAAGCTGTAGATATCCATCAGTGTCCTGGGTGAGCTGCTTTGAACCTGTAGCCCAGACTGACAGAGAGAGTAGGTATGTTTTTGTATATCGTTAGCCTTGTAACGAGTGCCAGTCAGGCGTGTGTGAGATTATGGTTTGTGGTATTTATGAACCAAATGATAAATTAGCATTTCATTATTGAGGAAATTGCTATAAATGAAAACCAAATTGGCCATGAGTTAGTTGGTCATTGTCAAAGCTTGGTGTTGGCCGCGGGAGGGCTTATTTTATTATTTTGACTTTAATATATGTTTAAAATTCTCTATAATGAAAAGTTTTTTTAAAATTGCCTTGGAAGAGAATAAGAATGAGGGAAAGTAGCTGACAAAGCCACCGGCGCTTCTCTTCCTGTGCTGGACAGAGTCTGCAGAAGGTTACAGATGTGAACGATGTGGGAAAGTATTTACCTACAGATACTACAGAGACAAGCATCTCAAGTACACCCCCTGCGTGGACAAGGGCGATAGGAAATTTCCCTGCTCTCTCTGCAAGCGGTCCTTTGAGAAGCGGGACCGGCTCCGCATCCACATCCTCCACGTTCACGAGAAGCACCGGCCTCACAAGGTAAGCGTTTCGGTGCCGACTGACCCTGCCCATCGCTCAGGCTTCCGCCGTCTGTTCGCAAAATCCGCAAACCGCTCGGGGGGCCTCCCGCGTGCAGCGCCTGCTGGCAG
>NW_006443225.1:12796562-12806702 GCF_000325575.1 Pteropus alecto | reverse complement strand
AGGGTGGCCAGGGGTGGTTTTTACATAGCAAACCTTTGAAATTTTGATTGCCAACTTAATTTTTTTAACATTGAGAAAACAGTATTTGCTTGGTAAATACAATATGGAGAAAAACAAAACAAAAGCTGCCTGATATGTTCTGGCCCAAAGTTAAGACATTTTAGATATGATTGTTTTCCATCTGTATGCATGTTTTTAATATACTTGGGGTCATACTGAATATTATGAGGCTACTTTTCTGACTTAGGATTACATCACAAGCTGATTTGTAAACACATGTGGCTATGTCAGTACTTTAAGTAGTGCTTTTACCATGTTAAAGTAGATTTAATTTCCTCAGGAAGCCCAAAGGAAACATTTAATTTGACTTTAGAAGAAAAAGAAGCTCAAGTGTAACAGACATGTAGAACTTCAGATAAATGATTTTTAACAAGAATAATCGGTTTCTGAAAGAGGAAAAATTTTTTGACTGATAAAAATATCAGAAGGTGCCGGGTGTACAACCAACAGTGAAACCCCATACTACCCTCCTCCTTCCAACATTCAAAACATAAGCGTACCTCCTCTTCAGATGAATCAAGAGAAGTTACAATGTCAGGGGAAATCCTTGGCGCCCATAACAATGAGCCAAGAGTTCATGCATAAATTCAGAATGCCAGCTCCATCCAGCCTTCTGAGACACCTGACCAACGAACAGAGGGCTTGTTTTTTCATAAAGCATTGTTTCCTACACGCCGTCCATTGTTCAAATTTTGCAAGACTAACTCGTTTCATCTTTGACTTCCTTGTAAGCTTTTGTTTTTGCTAGGGTTTCTAATTGCAAGACAGAAATCTAATTTCTTAATTGTGTAATTGTATAATGACATTTACATTCTTCATGGAGCTTACTCTGACTCGAACCAGTGGTTTCTGGGCCCGTGAACAGTCAGATCTGGATATTTTTCATCACCTTCTTGCATTAGTTCCCCTGATTCTTCCCCACTCTTCCCTCTTGATTTCTTTTTTTGGGGGGAAGGGGTGGGGAGGTATTACTGGGGCATATCTTCAGGTAATTGTGTTTAAGGGTACATAGTGGAAAGCTTTCTGAGTCTTATCAGGATATTTTACTCACATATCCGATAGTTTGACTAGATATAGAATTGTAGATAGAAATAATTGTTCCTCGGAATATTCAAGGCATCATTCTACTCTATCGCTGCCAATCTGGTTCTTGTTTCTTTGTAAATAACCGTTTTTTCTTTATGGAACTTGTTCTCTGTCTTTGAAGTTCTGAAATTTTAACAGAATGTGTCAAATTGGATGTGGCTTTTTTTCTTTCTTTTTCTCCTACTTGGTATGCAGTGGAGTACAAAGTACCCTTTCTATATGAAGGCAAAAGTCCCAAGCTCAAAGGAATTTTCTTTTTCTTTTTTTGGGGGGAGGGGGGCTGATTATCTGCCTTCCAGATCTTTGTTCTTTCCTGGAACTCCTTTTGGCCAGATATTAGGTTGAATCTACCTTCCTGTGCTTAATTTTTAATTTTTTTTGCTTAGCCTTCCCAGAAAAATCAGAAAAGTTCCCCAACCTTATTTTCCAAATTGTATTTAAGTCTTTACCAGTCAGCTGGGTCCGTCCAGTTACATGGCATTTCCATTGAGTACTTTGTATTCTTGTTTGTTTTTCATTTACAAGAGCAATTTTTTAAAAATTACTTCCCTCTTGTAATTGATCTCTTTTTGCAATATTATCTCAAACATTTGACCTTTTTTTTGCTTTAATAACAATAATATATGCTTATTAAAACTTCAAGCAGTACAGAAAAAATAGGGAAGACTTTTAAAATCCACCCCAAATCCCACAACCTGAAAACACCTGCTCTCCTGTCTGTTACCATTAGCACACCTGGGGAAGTAGCACAGGGAAACTCAGCAGTTTCCTTTACCTGGCTCGGAATTCCTGAGATTTGACAGGAGTCACCAGGGCAGAGAGCACAGAGCTGTAATATGAACTAATACACGGCAGGTGGCCGTACCATATGCTCTCCCTGGACCCCCAAACTATAACCCTTATTGTGTGGGTAGAATATGTCTCGGGTCATCTGCTACCTGAGTTGCCATTTTGGTCTACGTATTCATCACCATCCCCAACTAGATTTTTAGTTTACTTTCTCTAGCACAGTGTTAAGCACATAGTACGTACTCCATAAATACTTGTTGAATTAATTGCACAGTGCTTGCAATTTACTCACAGCCCTCTGTAAGGAAAACAGCAGGTATCTTGCTGAAGAAAATCAGGAAACAGATTCCAAGTTTAACTGACTTGCTGTGGTCACTACTTGTTGACGGAGCAGGACTAATTCAGGCCTCTCTTAAATGCCATGATCCTATTCAATGCCCGCATTTCACATCTGAAGCAAATGACCTAAAGTCACAGCACCTAGCAGGCTCTGGACCAGAACCCGTTCTTCAGTGTGGTTCTGGCATGTGTTTGTACTGTTGGCTAGCTCTCAGCCTGGCCTGCTTGGTCCTTCCCTACAGGTATACACAGAATAAATATACTAGTAGTTCCCTCACACCCAGGTAAACGTCATGGTGAAATGAACTTGTTAGAGGAAACGTGAGTTCAACTATATTTTTCTTTTTCGCCTTAGTGTTCTACGTGTGGGAAATGTTTCTCTCAGTCTTCCAGCCTAAACAAGCACATGAGAGTCCACTCTGGAGACAGACCCTACCAGTGTGTGTACTGTACAAAGGTAAACGGGACCCCCTTCTGAGAGACCTGCTTTGAGCTCTATTTGAGTGTCTGTGGATGAGAACTTGAAGCGTAAAGCCTAACTTATAACAAGTTCTTGCTAACAGCCCCATCCCTGTTTCTACCCCCAAATGTGCTCACGTTTGCTTAAGATGGTCTGATACTATTACCTGTTGCCAACTTGGCAGTTAGGGCACGTGCAGTGTAATAACCCCAAATTAATAAGGACCTGACGGTTGCAGACAGCACTCTTTGGTTACATCACAGACACTAAAATGCTGCCGATCCAGTTTTCTAGAGCACGCTGACGTGCGATCTCATCCACATTATATAGAGTATTAAGTTATAAAAATGAAGAGATAGATTCGTGGTTAGGGGTTGCTGGAGTAGAGACAAGTTTGACCTTCAGAAGCATTTTACCAGAATACCTCGGGTCCTACTTTGATGATACACCTGTGCTGTCTAATGCAGAGTTAGCCATTAACCATACGTGGCTATCTAAATTAACAAAAGTGAAATAAAATAGAAAATTCAGCACCTCAGATGCTCTAGCCACATCTCAAGTAATCGGTACTCCCATGTGGTTAGTGACCACCCGATCGGATGGCACAGACCATTTCCATAGGCACAGAAAGGTCTATCGAATAGAATGGACTGTGTCTATCATAGTCGTTTACATTTTTTTTTATAATGAAGCCATAAAAGAAACAGGCTATCTTAGCTAGGGTGACTTCTAAACCTTCCACAGAGGAAGAAGGCATTGAGTCTACAAGTCTTAGGGAAGCTAATCAGCCAAAGAAATTGTCAACAGAATGGAAATAATCAGCACAGAAAAATGGGGCTGAGATCCAGCTGGACTCTGCGGAACCAGCGCAGACCAAAGGAAGGTGACTGGGTTTGTGTGAAAAAGCAGCCTATCCTGAGGGATAATGCTTTCCTACAGGGATTTCCAGAGCGAGGTCAAAACACCTCATAACCCATCCTGTTTCTGGAGTTCTAATTCTCATTCTCACCTTGAACTTCGAGCTGACCTGAAGGGAGAACTAAATCCACTTAGGACCTAAGTTCGTTGTCTGGCATTCTGGCTTATGGAGCGGACTCCCGTTCCTCAGGCTGGTGAAGACCGGCCATGTCTGGTTGTCTACGCAAGGACAGCACGTGCACCTTACTAAGCAGTGACCTAACCCTGCGTATGCCCAGACACCCCATTGTCGAGTGCTTTTCTCCCGGCCCCCCAAATCCAAGGTCACCAGTTTAACCTGGTGTTTCATATCACTGCCAGTGGACCCCACCCCCTAAAATGAAATGATTACATTTCTATTACAGTACCTGGAAGTGACAAAGGGCAGAGCATGGTTTTGGAATGAATGAGGGGAAAGGTTATAAGTAAGGGAATTGAAAAGAAGTGGCCACGAAAAAATATGTAAAAACAACAAAGTACTTGGGAATCTAAAATGTTATAGCCACTCATAGTTTAGCAATTTCTTTAAAAACTAAGCTTATAACTACCGTCCAGCAATTGCATATACATTCACACAGAAACCTGTACACAAGTTTATAGCAGCTTTATTCACAATAGCCCCAACCCAGTGTCCTTCAGTGGGTACATGATGACACAGAGCGGTGTATCCACACCATGGAATACGGCTCAGCAGTCAGAGCGGGGTGAGCTGTCATACACAGCCACCTGGGTGAGTCACCAGACATGCTGAGTGAGAAGTGCCAATACCAAAGACTACGTACTGTATGATTCCATGCACACAACCGCGAATTGATAAAATTATGGCGAGGGAGGACAGCTTCGTGGTTGGCACGGCTTAAAAAAAACGGGAGTGGAAGGGGTGGCGGAGGGGGCGACGTGAGGGGCCTTTCTGATGAAAGGTCTGTATCTTAACTGTCAACACCAATATCCTGGTTGTGATATTGTACCCTTTCCCCTTGAGAACCTGAGTAAAGGGTACACAGAATCTCTATTATTTCTATGAGTGCATATGAATCTACAATTATCTCAAAAAGTTTTAAAACTAAGAAATCGGTAAGGTACTGCTATGTATGCAGACACTGGCCAATATTAGCTGCTCCTGTAATGCAGCTAACCTCAGTGTGGTCCTAGGAGCCCCTGTATGAGAATTGCTTGTTAAGTGCAGATTCCTTGTTGCCTCAAAGTGTGTGCTTACTGGGTACACTCTGTGGGGTAGGGTTGTCAATCTGCATTTTTAACTAGACCCCAGGTGATCTTCGCCACTGAAAGGCCACTGCCCTAATAGTCAGGGCTACTCAAGACCAGCCAGAAGGACACATCAGTCGTGCCTTTTGTTACTAGGTCTACTCCTGTCGGCCAAGAGTCTCGATAGCCTTCATACCCAAGGTACAGCTACTGGAGAACTAAGGGTGACATAAGCGTCAACAACGACATTAAACGCTTTGCATAACTGGTCTTCCGGCTGACGGAAGTTCACCCTTCTGCTTTCTGTCTTCGCAGAAGTTCACCGCCTCCAGCATACTCCGCACGCACATCAGGCAGCATTCTGGGGAGAAGCCCTTCAAATGCAAGCACTGCGGCAAATCTTTCGCGTCCCACGCTGCCCACGACAGCCACGTGCGGCGCTCACACAAGGAGGACGAGGCCTGCTCTTGCAGCACCTGTGGGAAAACCTTCCCGGATCAAGAATCCTTGGACCCCCACGTGAAGGTCCATGACGACTGCTAGCCCTCAGTCTGGGGACCGTGTGGAAACTAAGGACTCAGACTGTCTTTATTTTTCTTGTGTATGAGAGTGTTGTATGAACAAATGATAAGAAACAGAAAAATGGAACTGACCAATTAGCTGATTAACTGCATTTATCAACTGTGGTTTTAACAGCTCTCGCAGACATGTTTTCCATGATTTCCAATAAGAATGAAATTTTGGTGAATTTACCTAGAAATAATGAAAGCTGTTAATAGTTCTTGAGGGTCTGGAAACTCAAAAACCCTGAGAGAGGGGACAACATTGAATTTCAGGGACTGAGTAGAGTTTAGTTTCGTGATGAAAAAGAAAAAATCCTTTACACCTTGGGCCCCCATTATCATATGTCTGTGGCCATCACCTGCTAATATTTCTTCACAGAATAAATTCTTTATAAATTTATTCAAGCCAGAGCATCATTAGTTGTACCTAAATGTTCAGATATGAATTAACCGCCCATCTTTATCTGGGTTCATTTTAGACTCTTAGTTCCTACCCCTCCCCCGTCACGTGACAAATGCCTGTTAATAGTTTGTTTAGCGCCACACAGAATTACTTGGAGGACACAGAAATTACTTATTCACCCACCATCTGTGACCTTTACCGATTGGGGAAGAAAAATTACCAAACCGAGAGAGGCTAAAAAATTGCAATAGACAAAATAAATGTATTTCTATTGCTCTAGGTCTAAACTGGATTTCATTCCTGAATAATAGACGGGTGGAATTTTCGAGGTCTCTAATTAGCCTGTTCATGATAATATATGTAGAGTGTAAAAAAGAGACCCACTGGAAAAAAAAATGTGCCATATTAGTTGTCACAAGGCTGATGCAAGTATGTAGGGAATAATGTCTTATAATGTTCAGGAAGACAGTGGACTCATCTTCGGGGTAATAATAGCCAACACCTACTGAGTGTTAGCCCTGTGAGAGAGTACCACTGAATTCACCATTTACAAATGGGGAAATGGAGGCTGAGAGAGGAAGAAACATATTCACACAGAGAACTAGAGATCAGATACGCAGAACAAAAGTGCTTCATAGGTGCCCATAGCTACTAAACTGCTATGTCACATCACCAGCTATGGTTCTATTGATGACCTGGGATTTCTCTTCACCCTTTAGCCACGGTCCAGGTCTCTCAAAATGGAGCAAACTCAATATGGAACAGCTGCCCCCTCCAGAGGGAGGCTCCCAGCTGTGGCAGAGTCCTTTGAGACAAACGCAGTGGCAGTGACAGATTTTCCTCTAGGGAATTCTGTGCCGCGGTGACTAGGTCTGAGTAATTTATCCTAATGGGCATGTGCCCTGTTGTTTTAGGGGTGTTTTAGTTCATGTTAATTAAGTCAGAACAATGGTCTTTTGAAACGATTGGATCTCATCTTGTAATTAGGCAGCCTTTCTTTGACTGCTAGCTTAAAATGTATTTCTTACTGTTTATGGGTTTAAATGTTATTTGAAAATCAAATGGTAAAGCAAGACCCCAGGAACTGGTGTGATGCCAGTTTTTTTCACTAGTTGAATAATTCAAATGAACCACTGTGTGCTTTGAACCAGAATAGTAGCAAAGGAAGGTAACTATTTTCCTTTATTCTAACAATCGCTCTCCAATGGGTGACGGGGAATAATACCTTACACGGATCCTGCATGCCCACTGGAAAACTGGAAAACCCTGGACCTGTTTCCACAAAGTCTTGGTCATGTTGATCAGGTGACATCAATTTTTGGTTTGGAAAATGCAATCAGTTTGTAACATCTTTTCTTTGGTAATTACCTTAAGCTCTCTTATGTTTATTTAAAATGTGTATCTCGGCTATTTCTAAAGATAACTCGGATCAGCTTATAACGATAATAAAAAAGACTGAGACAAAGTACATGACAAACCACCACATAGAGAGGAGAATGGGATTAAAACTCTGGGTTAATGTAATTATGCGGGCTGAACATTGTTGGAACGTAACAAATAGAATATAGATTTTGGAGTTGGACAAACTGTCTTTGTCCACCACGTCCTCATGGTCCAATGTTGGGGAAGTGTTTCATGTCCGAGGTTTAACGTCTTCACCCACACAGTAGCTATAGTGTAGGGCATTGTGAGAATGAAGTAAAATGTAGCGACTTGTGTTCTGGATGATACTTAATCCATTTTCTTTCTCTTAACCTGTCAGTCAAGACAAAATTAAGACAATTATGCAAATTTTATATTGACAAATATGATTGCTTTCAATTGTTCTCACAAGTGTGGTTCCTGGACCAGCAGCATCAACACCACCTGGGGACTGTTAGGCAAATTCTCTAGCCCTACTGGATATTTACTAAATCAGGAACTCTGGGGACGTGGCCCAGCAATTCGTATTAAGGTTTTCGAACCATTGCTTCATTCGATATAGTCTTCCAGTACCTGCAGCGTACATAGCAGGAGGTGAAACTGAGTAGCTAGGTGACTTGGCAAAATTACAAAGCTGTTCATTAGCAGAAACGGTTAGAATAAATTGCTGGCAGAATAGTGCTCTTCTTGGGACTCGTGGATGCCAATAGAACACAGTCCTATTTTTCTGTTGGAAATATGGAGCTTCGTGCAGCCTGGTTGATGGAATTTAGAGACCTTCTCCTAAGTGAGTTTCTCTTACATTTCTTTTCCCTACCTGAGTCTATCTGATGATAAATATCATCGGTTTATTCATTAGAGTAAAAAAAAAAATGCATAAAAAGGGACATCTGAACCCTGCAAAAATAACTAGGCTCAAAGTAAAGTGGCATCTATGGTATTGATGAAGCTGTTCTAGTTCTCAAGGGAACTGGGCAATTCCAGTGAACAAAGCTGTCAAAAGAGACACTTGGACCTCTACGGGGCCTGCAGTAGGCTCGGCATCGTGGCCATAGAGGCATTGTTCCCACAGTGCAGGGCAGATTGGGGCTGCAATGAACTGCCATACGCAGTATGATAGATAAAATCTCAAATACAGTCCTAGACTGTCTATTGCTGGGTCTGAAATACTGCATGACAGGTTGCACAGTATTTCATTCACAGTTGTTTTAAGTGCTTTCAGGATGCCTTGTGACTTCCTTAGGGGCAGTAATGGCACCGAAATGTTATTTGATGGACCCTATCCGAATTTCAGGAGAACGAATTTATACATTGGATTCCTTCAATAGAAACATTTAAATAGAATATCGGATCACAGCAAGTTTTTTGTTCATTGACATTGCAAAATAGAATAAGCAAAATTATTTGGAAAGAAAAATTGTGTTAATATAAAATACCCTTCATTGATAATCTCTTCATAAAGTACAGGAATCTCATAGAAAACAAGTTTTTTTTACCTTATTTTAAGAGGTAATATATTCAGCTTCCATTTATTGCTGCAAATAATTTTAACTGCTTTGTTGGCTTCAAATAACTAATAAATTATGGTTTCTTGAAGTGAGATATTTAGCCGTAATTATAGCTAAGATAGAGAATATTTAGGGAGAAGACCGTGGTCTTATTTTTGCATATGACCTCAGGATAAAATATTCCTTCGCTGTCATTCATTTTCATATATTATCTCAGGATTTTTGTAATCACATGAAAAAGTGGAATAAATTGTGTGTGTTTAACATAATGTAGATTCCATCTATAGGTCTGCGAAATTCATTCTGGGTTGAGTACTTTGTGTCAAAAGCAGTTCGCTCTCAAGAAAATATATCAAAGAGGTTGAAATTCCATTCCTGATTTTTTTATAAACTGTTTAAACATGCTATGTTCTTCCTTTTGCTTCCATGATGCTAATAAAAATATTAGGTAAGATTTTAGGGCCATACATGTGATTTTTCCCCATTCTTAACCAATTAGATGCAGCGAGACA
The DNA here is from genome assembly GCF_000325575.1 of Pteropus alecto. Lineage (NCBI taxonomy): Eukaryota > Metazoa > Chordata > Mammalia > Chiroptera > Pteropodidae > Pteropus > Pteropus alecto. Next base: position 12,797,397 of record NW_006443225.1, on the reverse strand, counting down.
ACTGAGAGGCCAAACAGTCCACAACTCACGGTGAGCTTGTTTCCGACAACAGGATTTTTCCTTTCTTCCTCTGGAAAGGCTTTCTCAGCCTCTGACTGTCGGGAGACTGTGGGTACCCGAACCGGGGACGGTGAATGACGAATTCCACTCTCCCGTTACCTGATTTAAAGGTGCCGGAGCCAAATTCTCTAAAATTTGTTTTGAAACTCTTCCGCTTCCACGAAGAATGAGCAGGATGTCACACAAGGTGGTGGGGCTCGTTCCAGGTCCTCTCTTAGAGGGAGGGGCTATCTCTGTTTCCCAGTTCTCAAATACCAAATGCCTTTGGGCATGCGAGCCCCCAAGGCGGGACTCGCCCAGTCGCAGGAGGGCAGGAGGGCCTGAGGTCTTCGGGGTGACTCGGAGCCTAGGGCTGAGCACTCAAGAACGGGCGTGGGAATTCCCCTATCCCAAGTCGAAGTGTTTCCTAAAGTCAGAATGGCTTTCCCCCGCTCTATCTAGTCTTTGTTCCTCTCCGATGCCAGCACTAACGGCACTGCGAGGGCCACACACTCCTTCACTCCCCAGAGAGCTTCGCTTTCAGTGTTTACCCCACACCCCCTCTCTAAGTGGCTACCTGTCAGTTTCCATTTCAGCTCTGCCTTCCTACTTACAGGACTGCTGACCACCGACTGACATATCACCTGTATCGATTCTCTAAGAGCTGACAAGGTGGAGGGGAGACTATTCTAAGGCAGCCCTGAGCTCTTAGCGGAGCGGGATCATAAACGCCCCCATTAAAGGTTTCATTCAATAGCAATCTTTGCTAAAGTAAATGGACATCAGTCCCCCCGCT
>NW_006443225.1:12789987-12796527 GCF_000325575.1 Pteropus alecto | reverse complement strand
CCCGCCCCCCACAAATACAGAGGCCATTATCAACGGGCAGAGAGCACTGAACTGCAGCTGTATCAGTTTCCACATTTTCAAATGATTCCTTTAATGAAAAGCTGCGTTCTTTTCAGGCCATAAAACACCAAGGAAAAGTCTATTCATTTAGCCATTGTACATATTAGCTTATTTATTTATGGCTGATGCTGCCATCAGCATTCCTTGGGTGTAGAGTTAACTCACTTAATGATCGGGTGATAAACTCCTAAAAAGCAGATATATTAAGTTGGCTCTGTGCAGTATGCACTGCGTATTCCTATCACGTAGGGAGGTTTGTTTTCCAGTTTAAACGCAAATCCACTCTCTTTATACTCACGGAAAGCTTTTTATATTTGCATGCCTATTTGATGCAGAGCTCAGAAAGATTTATTTTCAACCACAGTTCTTAGAAAATAAGCATATCGCCATCATTTAATCAAATATCCTCCGGTTATTTAAAGAAGATCTTCACCAAATTGAGTTCTTTTATGGAGAGAATCATCTCCCCCTTCCTGCCCTCTCTTCTTCCTCCCTCCGTCCTTCTTTCATGAAATATTTACTGAGCACATAATCTGAATCATCTCGGCAGTCATGTGTCTTGCACGAGCAGAAACTCAGTTGTTGATAGAATCCGTTTTTTTTGTTTTTTGGTGGGGCGGGGGTGTGGATAGAGCCTGGATGAGACTATTCGTTTGAGGCATCTAGGAAAAGAATCGGGACTTGCATGTTCATGTTTTCTGAAGATTGAAGTTCAGAACTTGAACCCTGTTTCTACTAGCGCAGTCCTGAAGATATTTTTAAATGTCATTTGCATTCACGTGTTCATGGCCGATATGCGCACGAGTGGGACATCGAAGTAAAGAAAGTGTATGCAGTGGAATGAATGGGAATGTTCATTGTTACCCCCCTTTGTTGTTGTCGTTCATTGAGACATAAATATAAACGCCTGAGAGGAGCTGCAAAGAAAGGCCCCTCAAAGTCATTTCGAAATGATGTTCTGCAGAAACAAATGGGGGCAGAAGGACCGCTGGTCAACCCCACAAGTGTGTGACAGCTGAGAGAGAGAGAGAGAGAGTGAGAGAGAGAGAGACAGAGAGACAGAGAGACAGAGAGACAAGAGAGACAGAGAGAGACAGAGAGAGAGACACAGAGAGACAGAGAGAGACAAGGAGAGAGAGAAAGACAGAAAGACAGAGAGACAGAGAGACAGACAGAGACAGAGACAGTCAGAGACAGAGACAGACAGAGACAGAGAGACAGAGAGAGGTCAAATTATTTCCGGTCCCAACTTCCAACCCTGCCCCCAGGGAGCCTTCACCTCCACCGTGTATCCTAGCGGGCGAGGCTCTGCCTCCGACATGCCTCGTCTTCCTGATGTTCCTTGCTGCTCCTGTGTCCCCTGGCACCTTTACAGGCTCCCTTCCTCCTGCACTCGGTCTGTAAACGCTGGGGTCCTGCGCGCCCTTCCCTCTGCGCCCTCTGTCCCTGCCGTCTGCCGCACTGGCTTGGCGGGCATCAACGGCCATCTTTACCCTGACCATGTCTACATTTTGATTTGACTTCCTACTTGGGAATCTCTCTGTGCGTCATGGAGGCAACTGATTTTGACGTGTCGAAACCTAAAGATCTTTCCTAAAGTCCCTTAGGAGTGATGCCACCACCTACTGTCCTAGGAAGCTGCTTGTCACATGTCCCATCCAGTTTGTACGATTCATCCCTAAAGCCTAAGGCCCATCAACTTGAGGAGACTGACACATAGTGATGACATTCATTGGCCCCGAACCAGACCATTTCCTTCCCAGCCAGAGGCATCTTTTCAAAACACAAATCTGTTATTGTTCTTTTGCTCAAGGCCTTTTAAAAGCTTCCCATTCATAGTCCAAAAATGTTAACCTTAACCTACAAGGCCTCTAATTTCATCCTGAGACACTCAGCTTGGAATCTGTGCTCCTGCCCTTAACCTACAAGGCCTCTAATTTCATCCTGAGACAGCTTGGAATCTGTGCTCCTGCAATGCTAGCTTCCTGACAGTTTAAGGAGCCAAACTCGTTTTTGCCCAGGACCTTCGCTGATTGTATCCCCCTTTCCTGGAACACTCTCCTCCCTTCTGGAGTCTAGCCGTGAGTGCTGACTGCCTGGATTTGGACCTAAGGCTCTACCATCTACCCAGCTGTGTGACCTTTAACTTCTGTAAGCATCAGTTTCCTTATCTGTAGAATGGAGAAATAATAGTACTTACCCGATTGGGCTATGATAAGGGTTTTAAGTAAAATCAGGTGCCTAATCTTATCCTTAATGCAGCACAGGGCCCTTACTGTGTGTTCAATAAACGTTAGATGTTAATTAATATCAATATGTTCTTTGCGTTTCTAATGAGCATAGCGTCCTGTATTTAATAGGTGGCCCAATAAATATTTATTGCATAAATGAATGAACAGTATATGAAAGATGAAATTTGGCCTTCTCTTTATTGTCATGGCTATAGAACGAAAACATTCCTTTGGATGAGTGACAGCAGCCACCCAGGGTATACGATAACCTGGAGAGGGGAAGACAAGGACACGAAACAGAGGAACAAGTGGGAAAGCAGGCACATGTGAAGATGAGGACAGGAAGGTCATCATAATACGCCAGGTGTTAGCAGGCAGAGATGTGAGCCCAGAGATGCACCAAGTGTGGCCGGTGGGAGTGGGGTGAGGAGTGGGAGGCAAGGTGTGAATGTCATCATTCAGTCAACAACGTGCGTGGTGCCAAGTGCTAGGAAAGACAAGCCCAGTAGGTTCAAGGTAATTAAACAAAATACAATACGAGCCTGTGATGCTGCTGGAAGATCCCATATGGCCACCATCCAGCTGCATCCAGACCTTGTCACTTTCATACACTCCCAACAATTCTCAACCTCACGAGCAATCAAAAGACATGAGCACACTCATTCTGCTAGGTAACAGTATATAGGCCGGCACACCTCCTTGAGAAAGCAAATAAATGCTGTGCCCCAAAAGCCTTAAAAAGGTCTGTCATCTTTCGTCTGGTGATTCCTGTTTTAGGAACCATCCTATAGAGTCAGAAATGCAAAGATTCATGAACAAGGACATTCTTAGCAGCACTGTTTTTGACAGTGAAAACTGATAACAGATATTCAGCAACAGGGCTTAAAGCACATTGATAAAATGGAGCACTGACTGGCTATTAAAATTGAGGTTTTTCAAAGAACGTTTGACATTCTCTCTACAAACCTAAATAAGCTCACAATATATGCTTGATCCTTGAACAAGGCTGGGGGTCGGGGGCTTGGATCCCCTGCACAGTCGAAAATCTGCAAATAACTTTTAACTCTACAGTTGGCCCTTCTCATTAGTGGATTCAACCAACAGAAGCTGGGAAACTCTTCCATCCCAGGCTGGGAATCTGTGGCTGAGAATAGGAAAACACTGTTTTCCATCTGGGGCTTGATGAATGCCCGGATGCAAAACCCCAGATAGGAAGGGCCCACTAAAGCCTTATATAAGTGGATCGTGCAGTTCAAAACCATGTTGTTTAAGGCAGCTGTCCCCACCCAACCTTTTTGGCACCAGGGACCGATGTTCCTACCAGAATCCAGTGCCTGATGATCTGAAGTAGAGCTGAGGCGGTGATGCCAGCGCTGAGTGACGCCAGCGGCTGCAAATACAGATGAAGCTTTGTTTGCTCGCCACTCACCGCCGGCTCTGTGGCCCGGTTCTTAACAGGCCACGGACAGGTACAGGTTCGCGGGCCGGAGGGTTGGGGACCCCTGGTTTAAGGGTCAACTGTAATGCTCAGCCAAAAAGAATCCAAACTCTATATAGCAGGTCTGTATCTACACAGAACTTATGTATTATGTCTTCATTGAAGATGGGTAGAAACTACAAATTTCCAGGCATTAGTAGCTAGGCAAAGGGAAATTAGATAGATTCCCTCCTAACAGGCCTTATTTTTATTCTTTCAGGGCTGTCCTTATGCATTGAAGCTATCGTGCCATCCAGGACTGGCCTGTCACTCTGCTGGGCCTCAGTTTCCTTATCTGTCAAACGAGGAGGTTAGACTACTGTTATCGCTAAGGCTTCTAGGAACAAATACGGAAGGTAGGCACGATTTTGGTTAACGGTTGCTGTTGAACTGGGGTGCAAAGCCAATAAGCATTTGAATTGGAAAACCCAAGAAACTGCCAGCAGCCTCCACTGAGGCAATTGAGGGTGGAAGAAGAGAAGCTCGCAGAAGCGGGTGTCTGGTTTGTTGGGAAGACACATTCTGAGGATTGAGATAACCGCCCACAGGCACTGGCAAGCAGACGCCTCAGGGGCAGCAGATGGCTAGGACACCCTCTCCTGGCTGCGTCCCGGGTTCCACCTGCGCCTGGTTTTCCCGTCTGGAGTGGGAGTCGATCTGGTCTCTGCTGAGTTGCTTGGACCATTCTTCCCTGCCAGCCTCGGAGGCCTGGCGGGGGCCGCCAGGGGAGGCGCAGCCCCTCCCGCGCCCAACGATCTCCTTAGGGAGGTTTCTGGGTGAGGGGACGCCAAAGGTCACTGCAGCGGAGGCTTCCGAGGGACTGAGGGGCTGTTTGAAGCCTTTTAGGCCTAAGCAGAGCTCTAAATCGGAGGGCATTTAATTGGCCTTGTAATTTCTGATCGATTCCCGAATTCAACACGCTTTGAAGAAGGGCGCTGGGGCGGGAGGGGGTGGAGACACCACGACCCCGGCCGCGCCCCAACCGGCCTGGGGGTCCTGGAAAGGCCACCCGCCCACCCCCCAGCAGAGGGTGGGAGTCCCCCAGCCTCCCCGGCCCACCCCGGCACACACTGGGCGGGCACCTGGGATGCGCAGGTGGCGGGGCCGCGTGCGACGTGGAGGTGGGGAGCGAGCGACCTTCCTGCCATCCCCAGCCGCTTCTCTGACCGTGACCGCCCGAGGGAGGTGAGAGAGAGAGAGTGGATTTGGAAAGAAGCAAAATCCAGATTTTTTAAGTCACTTTTTTTTCTTTTATCTTTACGGAAAATTGATGCCCAACATCCAGCCACTTAAAGATAACCATTTCCAGTCGGTCCATCTCCATTATGTCGATGTGTTGTCTCTTTTAAACAGAAACTGTTTCTGTAAACATCTCTTCCCCATACCCACTTACTGTAGAGTGAACACTTTCTGTTGATCAAAAGTCTTTTTCCATAAAATGACTTTAAATATGCGCATTCACATCCCTTGCTCCCCCAGAAGCACTGATTGAGAATCAGTGGAGTACTCTTGGTCATTTAGGTGGTTTTCATCGTTTTCAGTATCACAAATAGCTGTGCTAAATATCCGTGTAGATAAATATTTGCTTCAATCCCGGTCGTTTTTCATTCGAATCATTTTCTAGGTGCGAACTAATGGGCCCAAACATAGGCGAGGAACGGCAAGGCGTAGGGGAGCGGAGCCCAGGCAGGCTGACGGCGCGGTGACCGTCAGTGACAGGGGCTTCAGCAGCGGCTGCTGTTATTATTCCTTTCTTGATTGACCCCCTCCGCTTCCTCCCGCTACCCTCAGTAATTATCATTCAGAGCTTTCCTGGATAGAGCGGGCCGATTGATTCTTGGGCCGCCACAGGTTTCCCCGTACTAAGGACTGACCCGGCCAGGTGACTGGGCATCGCGAGGGGGGGGCGGGAGTTCTGGAGGGGGTCAGGCGGGGTCCAGATCCAGTTTCCGCAGGCACGTCCCTCCCAGGTGACACCCAGGGCCCGGCCCCGCCCCGGCCCCGTGCATGGGCGTGGCAGGGGGGCTCGTGACAATGGCCGTGATGACAGGTGGCCCTCCTCCGAGCTGCTGGCCATGGGGTGCCGCAGTCTCCCCCTTCCTCCTTTCTCCTTTCCCTCCCTAACCCCACACCTTCCGTCCTCCTCCCCCTCGCCCCCACCCTCGGCAGCTGGAGCCCCCAGGTCCGGGTGAGTGGGAAGCCCTGCCGCGGGGAAGGCTGGCCGCGGGCTGGAGAAGGGGGTGGGAGAGCGAGCAGGCGGCACGGGGCGCGCATCTTGCAGAGAGGACCTAGGCTGAGATCCTCCTTCCTCCGCCCGCTGCCCCGGGCATCCTGGAGCCGCGGCTCATAGAGCGCCCCAGGCCGAGCCCCGCCCGCCCAGCTCCCGCCCCGACCCTGGAGGCCGGGCCGACCCTGGAGGCTGGGCCGACCCTGGAGGCTGGGCCGCTCGGCCGCTCTCTTTGAACTTTTGGGACCCACCCAGGTTGCAGCTAGAGACCCGCCTTTTGAGGACAGGGTCTAACTCAGGTTCTCTACCTGCGGTGACTGGTTTCTTTGGCGGTCTTTTTCTTTTAGCCGAAAGGGCCGAAAGGACCTCAGAGAAAGAGAGAGATAGAGGGAGAGAGAGAGAGAGAGAGGGAGAGAGAGAGCGCCCAAGCGTCTCGGTGCGGCGAGGCGGGAGCGTGAAAGTGGACAGGCGTCCTTGTCAGGGAGTGAACGGGCGATGCCCTAAGCGCAAGCTCGATGCACCACTCCTGACATTTTGTGAGGTTT
>NW_006443225.1:12786993-12789962 GCF_000325575.1 Pteropus alecto | reverse complement strand
TCTGATTCCTCTGTATATACTGTTCGCTACTATATGAACTTGAGTGCAAGGGGACTATCTCTTATACTTCTTATGTTGGTTCCTTGATAATGAATACGCATACAATTCATATTTTTATATAATGAATATAGATCTTTAATATACGACCTGCCTGCAGGTATACTGCTGTTCGTGAAGAAAGCTAGGCATAAAACAGCGACAGTTGTGTACATGGCAATAGGCTGCCCCCAGTGCTCAACGCCATCTGAACCACCACTAATGGGGTCAGGAGACATATGGGTAGATGATCCTCTACCTGGATCCTCACCAGCTGAATTCCACATCCTTCAAGTCTCAGCTTAATTTTCACTCCTTTTGGAAACTCGTTCTGACCTTTCCCCACAGAATTAGAAAACATAAATCCTTAGAAATGGATAATCTCTCTGATGGTCCTCAGTCACTGGGAGTGAAGGAATGGGAGTCACAGGAAAGATACCAGAGAGATGTACATGAAATACGCATTCAGTAGTCAGGTAGAATGGACCAGGAGGATGGGGACTAGAGGCAGTCGGAATGCAGGAAAGCTTTGCGGAAGGCAGACATGGTGAACAGAATTTTGGAGACGTAGAAAGGCCGCATTTAAAAAAGGGGTGAAGTCTCATCAGGCCATCATGGTTCTAGTAAGACTGATTCAGGATGTGGAAAACCATGAAAAAAAAAGCCAGAAGCCAAGTAGTAAGTAAAATCTAAGGGTTTATTTTGTCTTTATTGTCATATTTCTAGAAGAAGGTGTGATAAAGACAATAAGATCGGTAAGTACTATATATACTAGTACAAAAGTGTAAATTAGGAAAAAAGTGTCCATTTCATTTGCTTGGTCTAGAGGAAAACATGGCGGTTTGAACTCAGATGTTTATATCTGTTCCTTTATAAAACTACTAAAATGATACTAAAAGGCTAAAAAAGGGCAGTAAACTGTAAGGACAAAGGGAAAGGAAATCACAGTAGATGAGGTATTTCAACAAAATTTTGAATGCTGGAGCTGATTTAGCCAACCTGAGCTGGCCTACTTCCGAGAGACAGTGAGGGGACTTGACGGGAACCAAGGCGATTCACCACAGGCCCCAGGAAGGCTCAGGAGATGAGAGAGCGTTTCCTCTGCGAATGAGTGTGGGTGGGGAGGAAAGAATTGTGGAAAGCTTCATAAGGAGTAGTGAGACCCTTGCATACATCTCCAGCCCAGGCCTCCGAGCCCACCTAAGTGAGGGCAGGATGCGCCAAACTGAAATCTACATCCTGAAGAAGGGTGTGTGACATTGAAAAAGCCTCCAATATACCAGACAGAGATCAAAATGAGAAAACAGGAAAAAAAAAAAAAATTAACTGGGAGGAAACAGACAATGTATGGAGCAGGGAAAATACTTTTAAAAAAATCTCAGACCTTCAGAGATATACTAGAAGTTCTAGCATGCTTGAAACAGGAATGGGAGGCTTTAAACAGGAAAAGCCCCCTCTTGGAAGAACCTTTTGGAAATTAAAAATATGATAGCAAAAAAGAAAAATATAGAACAGTTGGCGTGGAAGATGAAGTTGAGATAATTACCTAGAAAGTAAAAAACAAAGAGACAAATAAATGGAAAATGGGAGAGAAGAAAATTGACAGTTGAATCTAGGAGACCCCAAACCCAAATAATAGAAATTAAAGGTTCCCCACAGCTTTATTCCCCTCATAAGCACCCTTTCTTAGAAAGCTTCTGAAGGGTATTTCACTAAAATAAAGGCAAAAACCAAGAGAAAGGAAGTCAGAGGCTCCAGGAAATGGAGGGCGTAGCACAGAGGTTTGTAACCTAGGAGAGGAGTCCCAGGACGAAGGCTGTGCCACAGGGCAAGAAAGCAACCAGTCCAAACTGGTTGGAGGCCAGCGGGAGGGCCGCCTCCCAAGGGGATGGGGAGGGGAATGAGGAAGAAACCCATAGAAAACTAAGCAAGCAACCAACCAACCAGACAAAGATGAATCCAGGGATAAAAAGAAAAGAGTACAAGAAAAGAAAATGATGACTCAGCTGGGAATAATATTTACAGCCATAGGAAAAAGGAATGATATTGATTGAACTAAAGGATGAAATGAATCTGTTGTGAGGGGACTGGGGGAATGATACCTGGAAGACCTGGGAGATAAGAGAGCCCCAGTAGGAAGACAATAGTTAACAGTTAAATGTGAAAAGAAATACCAATATGTATGAGTTACTTAGCAACTTGGGGGCAGCTATTGTTTATGGTTTCCTGGGGGAGAATTGAAATCCGTGACGGGGAAGGCCAGAGGGAGGACCTGCTATAAACTTTGTGAAACTTTGTGAATTTCAGAAGTTTTTATTTTGAAATATTTGGAGCCTAACCAGAAGTTGCAAAAATCCTCCAGAGAGTTCTCATGTATACTCGACCCAGTGCCCCAGTGATAACATCTTATATAACCACAGACCATGATCAGAACCAGGCAATGAGACTCATAATACCGTTCACTATACATAACTTTAAAAATCATTTTCAGATATTATTTAGTTTTGAATAAGCATTAACAAGAAAGCTCTAGGGCCTACTTTGCTCTTAAATGTATCGGCGTAAAATACTCTTACAATAAAAAAATACTTTGTATCTGGATTATGTCTATTTTCTGTTCTTATTATGTTTCTCATTCTCATTCTCTTGTCTTCTAGATTTTTTTTTTAATACCAGAGATAAGTGGTCTCTTTTATTGGCCTTTTGTTTTATTCATCAACTCGAGTAGCTTTTTAGCTTTCTATATTAATGATTTTTGCTTTATCTTTATTCATTACTTTTTCCTACTTCGTTGCAGGTATATTGTGTGGTTCTTTTCTCTAGCGCCTTGAGTTGAAACGCTATTTGTTTTCAGTCTTGGATCAGGCAAAGTTCTAGCAGGAAAGAGGGCTGTCGGAAGAGTTTAATAAAGGAAATACACAGAAAAGTGGGCT
>NW_006443225.1:12781400-12786943 GCF_000325575.1 Pteropus alecto | reverse complement strand
GGGCAGTAGACACCTGATCTCATGCATCTCTCTCCTCTGACATCTAGACACCGGAGGTGAGGAGTTGACACTGTCCACAGGGTCTTTCTCTCTGTGCCCAAGCAGCGTGGAGAAGGGGGAGAGTGAATGTGGAAAGACCAGCAGAAAATGCTCAGCACACATTTTGCTAATAAGTCATTTAAGGCTGTGATGTTTCCTTTGAGTATTACTTTGGCCGCATTTGTAATTTCTGACTAGTTTTCAGTTTCCTTCTGAAACCAATAATTTTTTTGGAACAGTAGATTAAAAATTCTAAGAAGAGTAGTTTGGAAAGGATATTCCTTTGGTTAAATTCTAATGTTAGTACATTATGGTCAATGAACGTGGCTTGTATAGTTTCAATTTGAAAAATTCATCGAACTTTTTTGCTGGCCTAATTAATATATAGCTAATATTTGCAAATATTTCATGAGTGTTTGAAAAGGATGTGTATTTTTTTGTTGCATACAAAAATCTGTATCTATCAATTCAAGTCTTTATTGAACTGTGTTATTTAATCCTCTACATCTACATTTTTGTATATATTTGATTTGTTGATTTTCGAGTGATAGGTTAACATCTCCCACTTTCTTGTGGATTCCTCAATAGCTCTTTGGTCTGCTATGAGGTTTTGCTTTACATATTTTGAATCCGTGTTATTAGGTACATAAAGTTTTCTGGCTGTTGTACATTCTTGGTGGGTCATAGCTTTTATGACTATCAGCAAATTTTCTTCTTGTTCCATTTAACACTTTTAGTCTCGATTTCTAATTTGTCTGATAATATTATATTATTTCTTTTTATTAGCATTTACCTGATACACAGGTCGTTTTTTCCCCAATTCATTTCTTTCTTTTTTCTGTCTGTATTATTTCGTTTTTGTCTTTTATTACTCAATGAGAGAGAAAACAGAGTGATAATGATTTCTACCATTTATGTGAGCATTTTCCAAACTGCGTTAATGTAATTTTGTTTTCTTTTTTTCTTTCCATTCAGTTAGCTCTGTCTGGATTTCACTAGGAAACTTCATCCTCCGGGGGGGAACACGAGGGGGTCTGAGAGGCAGGGAGAGCACTGGTCACCGATGTCATTCAGGAGAAACAGGAAGTTCCTGCTCCCAGAATTCTAGAACAGCTAACTGGATGCAGCGACAGTTCTTCTGATAAGCTCACTTTTAGGTGTTTGTTACTCTTTCTAGTTTTGAATCCCATGCTGGTTTGAGTTGTCTCAGGTAAAAATTTTACACAAGAAACCCACATTCAGGCGCCCTTTTATGGTTTTATAATATGCAATATGAACATTGAGTGAAATCTAGACAAAATTAATATTGATTAGAAATGTTCTGTAAACGAGGTGAAAATTTTATTCACATCTATTAGTTTAAGCTATCAATAGGGTAAAATCATCTATATCCTTCCAGTTCAGTCAGATGGGTATTTATTTTTTATTATATTATTAAAAGAGCTGATACTTGATCTATTTTTGTTAGTTCAGTTTTCATACTCAGAAAGAATTGCCTTAATCTACTCACCTGCCTTTCCACAAGAGGGGTTTGGTATTCTGGTTTTACAATATGTCTTGATTTGCCTGGCAGCGTTTTGGGTACATTCCTTCAAATTCCAAATTGTATTTTCCTTTCCCATCTTTTTTTTAAATGTCTCTTTGTTTTAGACATTTCCCTTTTCCTTTTTAAAATCACGACCTCTCTATATATTACAACTAAAATATACTCATTCTTCAGTCTTACTGAGTGGTTTACTTTACCAAATAAGAAACTCCAAATTATTGAAAATATTTTGTCTAAGAAATTTTTAGACAGAGAGGTTGTTGATATATTGTTTGAAGTAGTTTTGTGGAGATCAAAATTAAATCTTTTTTTACTGGGCGGGCTTGGGCATAAGTTTTGAGAGAACGTTTAATCTTGGCCTTTTTTTTTGGTACACATTTCTGGTTGTGTCTCCCTCCAGTGACTCTGAGAAAACACTGGGTACCGACTGAGCATTTGCTCTAACTCATGCAAAAAGCTTCTTGCTAGAAATTGATTTGTTGATTTTTAAAATGCCTCTTAGTATAAGAATTCCCATTAAATTTCATCTTTGAAAACGAAGCAATATGCACGATTGACAGCACCAGGAACGTCTGTGTGCTGCATATGTGCAATTTTTTTGTAGTCATTATATTGAACATGCCTCATTTTGAGAGTATGACCTTGAGTTGTCATTGCTTTAGAAAACGTGGACTAGTTAGGACATCCATTAATGTCCTAGAACAAATGCTATCACTGAATCCTCAAGGGAGACAGAGATTTTACTGGTCTCTGGACACAAGAATCCATTTGTTGGAGCAAATGCTGAGTGTGATGAGCTGTAAAATGAAGTTAATTTCTGTGCCAGACCAAACTAGGTGAAGGACTGAGCAAATGGGTAAGATGAAGGCCACATTTCCTTCAGAGGGAAAAATAACTGCGTTTTTTTCAGATACCGTCACACGTGCGTTTGGTTTATTTGACGTGGAACAATAATAGGAACGTAATCTAAGTAAGAGCTCCAGAGCTCTCGGAAGCTCTCACTGAAATCTTTCATTTCAGAATGTACTTCATGCAGAGCATTAGAAGAGGACGATACCTCATTGCTAAAAGCGTCCTGTAAGCGGCAAACTATTAGTATCGTTTTCTTGACTTCTTGTAGCTGAAAGTTTTAAAACAGAAGAATTGGAATTTTCTATCTTCTATCCTGGGTACCTGATGATCAAAGCAGGAACAGTATAACATGTTTTTGTTTTTCCGTTTACTACTAGGAGTTAATTTTGTTGAAGTTTGGATGTATGTTTCTGGATGAGATTCTCTTGACGTTACTAATAGTTTTTTTTATTATTTTCCATGTAAAGTGTTTCCCCTGATATTTACAACTGTCCTGCTGTTTTTAAACAGAACATATACTATATTAGAAGCAAAGCCCACATTTAAATTTTTCCTCCCACCTCTCCTCAGCCCCACTCAGTCATAATTGTTTTGTGAGCAGAGTATTAGCCTTATAATACTACCTAGTATGAAAATTAGGCTTGGAGATTTTGAAGTTGTCCTATTTAAAATTCTACCTATTTTTTTTGCATATTAAAGAAACTACCTCCTATCTTCTGGCTGGCGGGTGGTGTGATAATTAAGAGCATAGACATTAGAAACATAGAATTACTTGTATAATTTTGGGCAGCAAACTGCTTCGAGTTCAGTTTCCTATTTGTAAAATGAGGAGGCTAATTCCTATCACGCAGGCTTTTTGTGTGGATTAAATAAGATATTTTATAAGTATTTAGAACACTCTCTGGTTCAAATATAGCATCTTTTCCACTAATTGTATGATTGATATTATTTAAATGCTTTTTGAAAAAAATAGGGTTGTAGTTTATTTTTAAGGCTTTAAACACCCTGACCAAAATTTTACCTTGCCAAGGTAATATTTCATGTGCCAGGGCCTGTTCCAGATGTTTTATGGTGAGTTCGATTATCCGTGTTGCACAGATGGTAAAATTGAAGCACAGAGAGAACAAGAAATTTGCCCAAGTGTAGGGCAGATCTGCGACTCTCACCCCGCTGTACCGCCGCAGAAGTCTTTTCATTGTTAATTAAAACTTTTTTTGAATAGGTCAGACATTCACATGGCTTAAAAATAAAATAAAACTTATGAAATAAAAATATACAATGAAATATCTTCCCAGTCCCCACGATTTTGTAGGGATCCTCCCAGAGTTCTATTGTACCTGCGAGGCAAATACACATGCATGTTTTATTCCTTCCCCATTTTCTTATCAAAATATCTCTGAAAGCTTTTCTAATCAGAGCCTGCAGCGCATTCTCATTCTTTTTTAGAGCTGTGTAATACTCCATCGTGTGATCTGTCAGAGTTCGCTTAGTTCATCTGTTGATGGACTGTCATTTCTGATCTTTGCCATCATACTTCACGCAGCAATGGATAACTGAACAGTCTTGCCCATGTTCCTCTTGCATGTGTGTAAGTATAGTTGGATGCCTTCCAGATGTAGTTAAATACTATTTTCATGTATAATACTGACAGATATTGCCAAATTTCAGTCCAAAGGGGCTGGTGCCAGTTTGCCTTCCCCCTGGCGATGGAAGGGTGTCCACTCCATCACGACTCTGCAAAGTGTGTGTAACCCAATTTATGAAATTTTGCTAATCTGATACATGAAAAATGATATCTCAGAGTAGTTCTAATCTGCACCTCTTATGCGTGGAGTTTCATGGCCTACATTCTTAACAACTGTATTGTATGGCCACCGAGTGTACTAAGGGACTCTAGCTGAAGAAAATAACTTCTACCCTCTCTTTCTAACATTTCATTTAAAATATGTAAACTCAAACTTATTGTTTCTATCCTTTTGGCCAAGAAAAGGATATCATTTTCCCTGGCCTACTGTAAACTTTCAGAGACCAAAAAAAGTGAGAGATGCACTATCAGAGACCAAGTGCAAGGGAATTAAGTGACTGGTCCAGCCCAGGGACTTCTGAGGGGCTTCAGCCTGGGGTGGCCGGGGTGGTCTTTTGATCTCAATAAACTTCATCACTGACCCACTGGGTAATAGTTTGTAGATCTGTTGAAATCCAGGACTTGGAAGCAAACAGCATTCCATTTGAATGTTTAATTATGACTTAACCTCCATACATTATTTAGATTAGAATAAAATCCCTTCTGAAAAGTGTCCCATTCAAGGATCATGGTTTTGCACTCCTCAAGCTACCCTCAAATAAATATAAATTCTTTGTTCATTTTATTACAGCTTTAAGACATGTCCCTTAGTGTACCCTCTTCCAGCGGACAGTCTCCTCTGAGTCCCTTATAAACATGCCTGTCAAAGTGTCGCTCAGATGAAGCTTGAACACCACCTTCTACAGCACCCTATTCGGTCTTCCTGGCACTTACACTGTTAGAAAAGTCTTCCTTGTACTTAGTTGAAATGTACCTTCCAGTGGCTTCCATCCGGAGGTGCCATACTAAACAAGTGGGATCACTAGTGCAAAACCACTTTTTTATGTATATTGAAGACCATATTGTGTTTTTCCTGAGGTTTTTCTTTACTCTTCACACCTGCAACCATTTTTCAAATGGCATTTAGTCATCAGAATAATTTAAAAGGAGTTTGCCCACCTGTGGAGAGGAAGAGAGACTTGAAATTTAAGAACAATGCAGCAATGCTTATTCATATATTTATTAAACATATTTACGTGCATGCCACCATCGTAGGTGCTTAGGGAAAAAGAAGTACTAGAAATGACTGCCTGCCCATGCCCCCCAGGAATTTATCATTTAAATGGGGTACAGTTTACAGACAGGTACAGAGTAAGGCTGCAGCGTAGCTGAAAGCAGTAGGCGATTATTGTCAGTGGATGGTGAGTGGGTGTGGGGAGGCAGGATCTGGGTCTGGGGAGCTGTGGAAGGCTCAAGGAGGAATTGTCTTCAGCAGGCTAGACTTGAAAGGTTGGACTTGTGCACGTGGCAGGGAAAACAAAT
>NW_006443225.1:12772583-12781344 GCF_000325575.1 Pteropus alecto | reverse complement strand
CCGAGATGAGGAATTTGGATTTGTATCCTAAAGACGAGGGGGAAATGCTGGAGGCGTTTGGAAATAATAAAAAGAAAGCTGTGTGTAGGATGCTTAGTCTGGAAGTGGATTATGTCGGACGGGAGAGCTAGAAACCAGGAATTTGGAAATAAAGATCAACCCTGGACATCTGAGGAGCAAACTATTTCAATGTCTTAAGGGAGTGGAGATGTAACAGTACAGCAGAGGGAATATTAGCCAATAATATTGCGATAACTATGCGTGCTGTCAGATGGGTGTAGACTTATCAGGGAGAGTACTTCGTAAATTATATGAATGTCTAACTGCTATGCTGAACACCTGAAACTAATATAATATTGCATGTCGACTATAATTGAAACAAACAAACAAACTTCTGTTAAGTCTTAAGGGAAAAACGGGTCTGTGTAGAGGGACAGCAAGGGGACCAGGCCGGCTGAAGCGAGCCGAGGAGTGTGCGAATGGAAGTTGGGGGCGGGATTTGCAGACTGCACCGTCTGCTAGGGCCTCGAAGGCTGTCGGAAGGGTTTAGCTTGTATTCTGAGTAACACATGCCATGTTATAATGCCGTATGATGTAAAAGCGCCTCTTACATCAAAGCATTTATTAATTGCACATTTTTTCCAATTGCACGTTTCTGGCTCCTGTCCTCAGCACGGCACTGAGTCTGCTCTTGCTAAGACCATTAATAAGCGCCTAACTGGCAAGCGCATGCACTTTTAAAATCTTATCAGCTCTCTGTTGCATTTGACATCTACTTGACATTTAGACAAAACATATTTTTTTTATATTTGAGATGTTACATATAACACATTAAATGTAAATTGATCATAACCTGCACCCCTGGGTTGAGATTTTTTAAATGTGTGATTAGAGTCAAATTCAGGAAACAGCATATAGGTGAAGCCTTCGCAGGCCAGAGCAGTGCTCCCGGATACAGCTGGTCCAAACTTTGTATTAACTGCGCAGCTTTAGGCAAATTATTAAATAATTTTGAGCTTCATTTATCTCATCTTCAAAAATCTTCGAAAGATTATTGTGAGTGGCTTATGGTTATACCCATTCTGCAGATGGACAGACAAATCTAGAGAGATTAAAGAACCAACTTCCTATCCCTCCTCTGACAAAGACAAAAATTTATCTGCACTGGTGAAAACTGGGGCCTTAACGATCACTCAGGCTTCTCTTCAGGGCCATCTCAGCTCTGCAGAGGTGGGCTAAGGCCATCATGGCTCACAGGACCAAGATTGTCTTTCGAAATAATTTTAGATCCACTCTGACTTACAGATCAAAAGGCACTTGAAGTTCTAAAGTCTACGACTCTATGAAAAAATCGAGGCTATAATTATTCTACCATGGTCCAGGAGATTTAAAAGCAGGAGTAACCAAACGTTTATCCATTACTTGAAAAATAATGAATATCTGTAAAACATCTAGTTTTGACCAATTTGTCTTCTTGGTGCATCTTTAAGACTAGTGAAATTTACATGACTGTCACCGGAGTGTTATTATGGACTATAAATTATGAACTGGAGGAAAATGTGAATCAGTGAAGAAGAGAATGAAAGAAACTGATGCATAAATAAAATCGACATCTAGTTATTTGGAAAAAAACAACAAATAGACAAGTCTGACCAAGATAAAAATAAAGAGAAAAATACCAACCAAAAATTAGGAGTAAAAAAGTAACCATAAATCACAAAAAGATGAAAAATATGATAATATTATATAAAATATTTTAAAAATCTGAAAACATGTACCCTTGAATGTAAAAATATTCTTCGAATATATTCGATAAATACATAAATAACCAAAATTGTTTTAAGTTGAATTCCTTAGAAGGAATGGAATATGTTGTCAAAAACCAATTTCCTAAAAGGAGATTAGGACCCAATGGCTTTATAGGTGATCGAGTCTGTGCAACCTTTAAGGAACAGATGATTCCTCTCTTAAATAGTTCCAACGCATAGGAAAGGCTAGACAAGTTCCCCAAGTCCTGAGGGAAAAGACATAAGTGGTCATCTAGAAGTTTCATATTTGTCAAAATCTGGTAAGAAAATAATAATAGCATCATCTATCTACATCCCTGAGTTTCCTAAGGAACTGGAGCTGACACAGTTTTGTCGTGACGACATGAGCAAAATATGGCAGAGACCTCAGTTGGCACCACCCAGGTAAGAAGTAGTTCTTACCCAAGGAGTGGCAGGGGTGAAGCCAACCTCCTCGTCGTGGGGGCTCTGCTTCCTGGTCACATGCCTGCGAGAACTTAGTTTTTACAGAGAAAGGGAGGGAGAGCTGCACACCTCCGGCTCGAGTCCTCTGCCTGCTTCCAGGCAAAGCTGATCTGATGCTCGATGCAAGTGGTACAATTTCTTCCTTCCCTCTTGCTGGCTGTCTTTCTTTCCTCATGTTTTTTTTAAACTTGCAAACCATACTTTATTTTCAAAGTTATACTCTTTTCATTATCAAACAAAATAGCTATAAGCAGGCTTAAGGTTTCTTTTTTTTTTTTGCTCAAAGAAGGGTTTTATTTTGTACTGTAATTTCAGAGACGACATAGTTTGCACTCCCTGCAGCAGCACGCAATTTTTTTTTTTTTTGTCGTAAAATATACGTCATGTAAAGTTTTGCTATTTGGACCAATTTTATTATTAATCATGCTAAAATATACATAACAGAAAATGTAGCATCTTAACCATTTTTAAATGTCCAGCTCAGTGGCATTAAATATATTCACGCTGTGGTGTAACCGGGAGCACCATCCATCAGCAGAGCTTTTTTTTCATCTTGCAAAACTGAAACTCTGCCCACGAAACACGAACTCCTGGTTCCCCCTCCCTACCAGCCCCTAGCAACCGGCATTCTACTCCCTGTCTCTATGAGCCTGACTGCTCTGGGTACCTCATAAAAATGGAATCACACAGTATTTACCTTTTCATGTCTGGTTTATTTCGCTTTAGGGTCACCCATGTTGTAGTATGTGTCAAGATTTCCTTTCTAAGGCTGAACAACATTGCGTTGCTGACAGATACCACGTTTTGCTTAGTTGTTCATCCATCCACGGACTCTTGGCTTGCTTCCACCTTCCAGCTATTGCGAAAGATTGTACTGCGAATCCAGGTGTACAGATATCTTTTTGAGACCCTGCTTTTAATTATTTTGGGTCATTTAAACCATTTGAAAATATGCTGCTCAGTGGCACTAAAGGACATTCACACTGTTGTGTGGCCATCACCAGTACCTCGCTCTAGAGCTTTGTCACCTTCCTCCTGACATTTTTCATGAGCACCAGTTCTAAGTCAGGCAGGTGTTCCTGGAGATAAACAGTGGATAAGATAAAATTGCCCTGACTCTCAAAACGCTTGCAGGAAAAATTCTTATTTCCAAGCTGCGGCACAAACCACTCTCCATCCACCTGCTGCTGGAACACCTTCTGGTTGGGTCTCCTCCCATCTGTTCTCGCTCTTCCAGTCCCTTCTCCTTGCAGCATGCATTTGAAAAGCACGAACCTGATTTTATCAATCCAGCGCTTAGAGCCCTTCAGCAGACTTCCACTGTTCCACTGCTGTCAGGAAAAGTCTAAATGCTTTAAGAAGCATGCAGAGCCCATCCTGCTCCTGCTCCTGCCTGCCAGCCTTTCCAACGTCAACTGGAAGTCTCTTTTCCTTTCTTTTGATCAGGTGCTCTGGTCATTTCATGTGCCATGTTCTCCAGCTGAACATCCCTTCCCCTCTCTCCCTCCCTTCCTCGCTCTTTGCCAGATGAATTTATTTTTAGTTTTCAGAGCCAATGCCTCTTCTTCCAGGAAGCCTTCCCTGCCGCTCCCTCTTCCTCTTGACACACACAGTGCTTAGGTCTCCCCTTATATTGTTCATCGTAAAAGGTGTGGAGAAGATGAGTCAGCAGGATGCGTGCAGGGCAAACCAAGAAGCCTGCTGTCGCTGGGGATGTGAAGGGCAGGTGCAGCAGGAACAGAGGAGCTTGCAGTAGCCGGGGCAGGAAGACCCGAGAAGGCGGAAGAGTGAAGGGCATGGGTTTTGAAAAGAGATAAGTGGTTAGAACGGTGACTTAGCCGCTCTCATTAGGAAAGCAATTGTAGGCAAGTTACTCAATTTCTCTAAACCTTAGTCTTTTCATCTTTAATGGGTTAATAGACACGTTACAGGTTTAATGTGAGGCTGAAATGAGATAATGTCTTAAAGTGGGCTGAGGCTGGTCTGTGGGAACATGAGCATTTGCGAAGGGGACACAGCAGGCTCCCGGTATGTTCTCCATGTAGACATACGGGTGAAATAACCAGGCTTCTACTGAAGGAATCTGTCCTTTTCATTTATTTCCCCAAATTCTGACCTTTCGGGGAAAGAAAACGTTGCCCAGTAGCCCAGCCCATAATGCTGAGTCCTAGAACCGACTGTTGAGAACAGCTGAGAAATAATCGCTTGCGTCGTCTTTTTCAGTATTCAATATGCCCTCCCGCCGCTCCTTACCCTTTTTCTCTTGATCTCGTCTCTCAGAAGTGAAGCATTCTTTGACAAACGGGAAGCAAAGTCAGGCAAAAGTCGCTCTCCCACCATTTTCTCTATCATATATTTAAAATTGAATCACCCGAACACAAACCGAAGCACCACATTTCTAAGGCCATGCTTCTTCTTTAACAGAGGTATGATCAGACACGGACATGTAAGCCCCAACGATGTATTTGAGGTGCCTGGAGTGGTCATTAAGACAGGCTTCCTTTTGGGGGCGCCGGGGAGGGCTTTGCGCCTGGAATAAGGACCACAGTGCAGTTTGGATGGGTGGGAGTTGCATTTTCCTTTTGTCAAATTGTTGCAAAGCTAAGTAGTTATTGGAAGTAAAGGATCTGGACACGAATTCCTTTAGGACTATCCAAGGTCATGTAAGCCCTGGGAAGTCCGTGTGCCTCGGGGAACGCCCAGTACTGTTTGAAGACTTGACTGTAGGAGGGATCTATGGGAGGTAGAATTTTCACCACCCCTGGGAACCTCCATCTCCACTTAACGGTCACAAAGAAAGAGGCTGACTCTCATTTTAAAGATGTAAAGACCAACAAAATAGTCCCAGGATGTGAAATACAGCATAGGGAATATAGTCAATAATATCGTATAATGCCAGGTGGGTACTAGACTAATCAGGGGAGCACTTCGTAAGATACATCAGTGTCTAACCACTGTGCTGTTGACCTGAAACCAATATAAATAAGACTGAATGTCAACTGTAATCGAAAAAAAAATGTAACAACCAAGGTGCTGAGAGAAGTTCTGGAACTTCTCTAAGGACACACCGCTGCTAACAGCTAAGCCGGCATTCGGGGTTGTCTGTCTGAGTCTACAAACACACCCCCTATCCCCCACTTCCACGCTCAACACCCTGCTGCCCCCACATCCCAAAGTCTTAGCTATTTTCAGAGCTAAGTGACAATTTTGTCAGGTCGGTACATCCATCTCCACTTAGTAACTTATAACGACGGGTGGTGGTGATCAGGGGGAACTTTCTGGAGGACGGAAATGATGCCCAAACTGTGGAAAGCAAAAAAAAGTCAGCCAAGCAAAGGAGAAGGGGAAACGCTCCTGAGGGAGGGAACCCCGTAGTCAAAGGCGAAGCAAAAAGCGAAAACGTCTTGATGAAGCCTGAGCAGCTCCAGGGATGGAGGGTAGAGTGGGAGGTTGGGAGTGGGAAAGACGTGGAAGTCAAGGTGTAGGCATGCGGGAGGAGGGACGCTCCGAAGAGTTTTAAAGAATGACTCTGGGTCGGTGCTTTAGATCGTCCCGATGACACCGAGGTGACTGAAAGGCTGGGAAGTGGGGCGATCGTGTGGAGGGAGAGACAGTACGGATAGGTAGGTCATGTTTATGAATTAATCGACAGTGGCCATCTTCACCTGAAGCAGGTGTAGATAGTGCTTTGTACTCGAAAAAGAGTGACACACAGCTGCTGATAACACCTAATCACCCCCTCAGCGTTACCAGTCTTATGAAGAGTGTTCTGTTGCTTTTTCAAAGTCGAAAGATTGCGTTTTGAAATGCAATATTTTTTTTTCCTGCAATTTTAAGTCTATGAAGGAAGAGCCTAAGCTTTAGAAATTGAGTTTTAGAGGGGACATGGGTTTCCCGGGCATCTACAGAGGTCACAGTTTCTGAAAGAAACCTGGAGCTTGCTTCGGTGCTGGCGGTTCAAAGATATCGAGATGCTGCTTGTATTCTTTTGGAAAAAGTCTAAATTCTGTCACTCTTAATACCAGATTTTATTTTCGCTGTTATATGCCTTCTTAACCCTCCGTGACAGTTTTTCGTTACGTAGACAGGAGTTTAAAACAATGCGTTGTGGAATGAAAATGTTCAACATCGCTCGACCCTCAAGTCACTCTTGCCCAAACCTCAGCGTCGTTACTGGGCTGTGGTTCGTCTTTCTATATTTCCCGCCTCTCACATTATAAGGTCAGGCTGTCGTATTCAGTTTTGTGTTACTGTATTAATTGGTTCTAGAATTGTGTTTATGATACGACTCATCTCTGATTGTTTTACATCTTAGAGATAAAATAGGGCTGAAACCGATCTCCGGAAAGACACATGAAACCCTGATGATATGGATGAGCACCTGGGAGGGCAGCTGGTTGGGGAAAACGAGGAGGTGGGTGGAAGGGAGCATTTCTTTCCGACCGTCCACCCTTATGTAATGTGCGGACTGTCTCCTGTGTGTACGCATTACCTACTGACTTGGTTTGATAAAGAACTGCAGACAAAGATAAGAAACTGTACTTAATTTGTGGTGATTTCCTTAAGCTGACTGTAAAGGGTAAGTCAGCCTAGGAAGGCAGAGGAGAGATGGGGTACGAGAGTGAGGCTCTGGGCGCGGCCCTGCCCCTGCCCAGCGGACCGTGGCCTTGGGCGAGTAAAGCCAGTTATAGACCAGTAAGCTCTGGTGTTCGTAATCATGATGACTGTAATTTACGATATTGTGTGAAATTCTTCTTAGTTGCGAAGAGAATGGATCTTAAGTGTTCTCATCCTCCTCTCGAAAAAGGGAATTACATGAAGTGTGGAGGTGTTAATTAAGATTACTGTGGTGATCATTTCGTGACACATGCATGTGTCAAACGGTCACTGTGGTACACCTTGAATTTACACAATGCGATGTGTCAAGTATATCTCCGTAAAGCTGGGGAAAACAAGAAAGCACAATATCACAACTATATATTGGTTACATGTTTACGTGTTGCAATGATAATACCTTTGATATATATTGGATTATAAAATTATGCTATCAAAATTAATTTTGCTTGTGAATTTTTAATTTTTGAATGTGGCTACTAGAAAATGTAAATGATTTCTACTGGATAGTGTAGAAATATCTAGAATATCGGAATATTCCATCAGCGTGAGAGAACTCTGCTATGAATTTGGGTTTGAGGAAGAAGAGTTGCTTGGGACATATTTTGTCAGTGTCCTGCAGAGAAGAAAAGATTGTATTATCGTTATCATCGGCATCGTATTCTTTCTCTGGCCGATTCCAGGCATTTACCTGCTATCCTGAATAATGGAGGCCCTGTGTTCTTAATGTGAGGTCCCCAAATAGTGCCATCAAATAGTACTGGTGCAGCTAGTAAAGCGGCTATGACTGGACAGTGAGTATAGTCCTCATGGGACTATTACTGTATTGCTGCCGTATTCCAATCTAGTTGCATGAAAAAGTAAGATTTTTTAAAAGATGGTAAAAAAAAAAAACCCAGTAGAGACTCTGTCTTGAAATAAAATTGCCTCCTTAGTTTGCCCTTGCACAGTTGAGCGTCAGTGCCTTATCGATCGGAATTAGGAAGTTAATAAGGTTCGGACTAATTAATCAGATGGGTAGGGACTGGAACTGCACTACAAGGCTTAATCAAGTCATCAAAGCTCTCAAGCCGTGAAGAAGGTAATTAAAGGGAAGGGATGCCTGTTATATAGTAACAGGAAACCAGGAGAGGCTGAGAGCGAGATAGAGAACCTCCATTTTCTTCTGTACGTTTTTCTGGTGTAAATCGGACCCAATGACCAGAGCACGTTGCTCGGCTTCCTATCAGAGAATCAGTCGAAGGAATTTATAAATCACCTCCTTGGGTCATTCACTTGCCCTAGACTAAATGTCAATGAAACTATACGCATTTATAACCAAGTTTGTCTTTGCCAGTTTCTGAAGAAATGAGTTCTTTAAGATAACCTGCAGTTGTCATTAACAGCTGCAGCAATTTTGATTTGTAAGCATTCAGTTGATTAGTCAACAGATACCGAGTGCCTCTGCTTCTGGACACTGTACTGCGGGCCTCATCAACTGTAGAGAACTATTTATTCAGGTAAATTTTGCTGTATGGCGAATATTGGAGAGTCTGGGGAAATATGTCTTAACTCTTCAGCCTCCCTCTGTCTGTTCCCACCCCACCTCCCTCAAAATAATTCATGGTCAATGAAGACGATGTGGGGAGGAGGCTGAGGGGAAGGAGATGCTCAGGGAGGAGGATGCAGGAAAGTGAAGGCAGAGGTCATTGTGCCTGGCTCTCCTGGGCTCTCCCGGGCTGCGGAGGCAGATAAACTCAGAAGAAGCTGACATATGCAGTCATTCACACCAGGTCAGATCTTACACCTTAAGGAGGGGATCAGCAAAGCACCGCTCTATTTTGGGGGCTAACCCCAGGACTCTAAGGGAAGTGTTCATTGTATTTAGGAACCAGAAAACCCAGCGTCCTTGTCGA
>NW_006443225.1:12766366-12772512 GCF_000325575.1 Pteropus alecto | reverse complement strand
TGCCCCTACCTCTCTCAAAACTCTCCCCACCCCGCCCCTCCCTTTCCCGACCTCCAGAGTCTGTGTGGGCCTGGCGAGCTAATTAACATCTGAATGTTCCCCATTTTTCCTGTCCCGGTCAAATTTCTGATTCCTTGGGTCCCTCTGGTGCTTCCTAAATCTTATTAGCATTAGCCTGTGAATGAAAAGTACCTTTAGATTAATGTATCTTTTCAAAATAATGTGATTTTCCCACGTTAGCTGGGAAAATTCTGAAAATAAAAGAATGAGGGCGTCTTAGCCTCAACAGATATCAAAATGTTTCATGCAACTCCAGTAAGTAAAACAGTTTTGGTATTGAAACACCAATGTATGACTCAAGAATATATAAACAAATGGAACAGAACAGGAAGTACAGAAATAGAGCAAAATTCATTCGAGATTTCAGTATGACGAGATAGGATAAAGGTGACATGTCAAATTGCTGTGGTAAGATACAATTTAGTCCATAAATGATGTTGGGGTAACTATCTAACATTCTCACCCCAAAGCTAAATTCCAGGTGGAGACAGGCATACATACAGAGGTAATCATTACTATGTTATTTGTGATAGAAAAAGATGAGAACAGCCTAAAATCTGTTGTAGGGTTAAATGATGCGTGGAATCTTCAGGAATAGTAGACCGTCTGGAAGGAAGAAAGTGCGCTATGTCCAATATTTCAAGATATATTGCTACATATGAGAGGTCGTGTACAAAATTATCTCTGGCCGACCTTGTGTAAACATATGTGTACACATCCCACACATGCATGCAAGAGAATATTCTAGAAGGGTATTTAAGAAACTAAGAGTGGGGGGAGAGAGATTTATTTTTCCGTATAGATGTACATTTTATGGCTTGAATTTTTAGATGATGTTTTAGAAAACCTGGATATGAAGTTTAATTCTTTCTAGCGACTTCTGGAGCAGTTTTGGAATTATGATAAGAGAGGGGTGTGAGGGTTAGACCAGGGTTGGAATTCAGCCTAAATCCTTGATGAGCTGTGTGATTGATGGGCAAATTTTCTTCCAGAGAACAATTTTTCTTTAATAAGAATAATAATCATCTCTGACTTTCAGGTTTATTTTGAAGGTCAAATGAATTAATATTTGTGTACAATTCATAGCATAATGCCTGACACTTGATATGAGCAAGTTCCCTCCATTTTAAAGGCTGTTTTATGGTCCTTTTTCTCTCAGGGACTTAACCTTCCTCTCTACCCCATTTTAGAGATTTCTCCCCGACAGAGCTGTGAACCTTGCCTTTTGAAATCAGATAAAATATGGGAGTCTCTAGACCCTTGCCCAGTTACTTTCAATCGTTCATACATCTTTCGTCTTTACTCCTTGGGTTTCATAGGGATTCTAACCACTTTCCTGCCAAATCCTTTTTCTCTTTGTCCTTCTGTCATATTCATCAGTCAAAACACAAACATAGGATTGTTCCAAGTCTGCTTTCTACAAGCCTCTCCCGGGGCAGCTGGAGAGAAAGAACCTGCACATCGCTCAGAGTCTGCTGTGTCCCACCCACTTCAGTGAACCCTCGACACTAGGACTTCTTCCGATGCTTCTAGTGCTGTCGGCAAATTCACCGGATCTCCAACATCCCAGGGAAAATAGAAGCCATCGGAAAAGAATGCCTTCAAATTCTGGCCTACTTCATGCTTAAATTATGCTTTCTGTACTTATTTTGTCCTGCTATCCTAAAACAAAAACAAAAAATGAACAAACAACAACAACAACAACAACAGAGAAAAATGTGCCTTTTATTCATTCTATCAAAAATCCGTGCTCTGGATTGGATTTCTCCACAGGTTCCTCCCTCCTCAGAATCACTGACGTCACCCTTCTTCCCTCAAGGCATTGTCTCAGTCTCCTCATCTCAAACAGCAAGGAGGACAAGAGGACAATCACTTTATCACCATTATTATCAATAATCTCCTCCCCAGCCACAGCTCTAAACCCTGCCTCTAACCCACAGCAACAGGAGTCTTGAAACTCTTCCCTAGACTGCCTCTCTTCTCCAGCGATCACCGCCAACTAGAACCAAATATTTGGGAAGAATTTTGCGCACTCACTGCCTCTACCTCCATTCCTCCCTCCTCTCCCCGGCATCTGGCTTCCGCCCCCTCCCCTCCACTCGAAGCTTCTTCTTCCTTTGACCGGGAAACCGTCTTCTTGTGGTTCCTTCATATCACCCCGGTAGGGCTTCTTCAGAGCCTCCTATGGACACGGGCCTCACATCCGGGGTCTTTCCCTCACGTGCTGGCGTCCACAGAGCTCTGTCCTACTCGTGTCTGTCCCTACTGTGCGCACTTCTCAAGGATGATCGCATCCAGCTCACGGCTTCCAACACTATTTGCGGATAATCCTCTCATCTATACCTTCAGCCCAAATCTCTCTTCTGAAATTCAGAACTATGTGTATGTCTCATTTGTTAAACAATTATTTATTGAGCAGTTACTATGTGCCCGAGAACATAAAAGACAGACAAGATTTGGTTCAACTGTTTTTCCGCCCCCCAACTGTTTCTTAAATTAAATGTTGAAGAATTTAATCATGTTTCCCTTTAAATGTCATCTTTCTTCTGGGATCTCTATTTGGGCACTGCCATTGGACAAAACCATCTATTCAAATAATCCAAACCCAAGTCTCAGTATATGTGTGATTCTTCCATCTACTCCTCCCTAAGCTAATTGGTCACCAAGATCTATTTTGACTCTTGAGTCTCTATCACTCATTTCGAAAGCTCTTAAATTGTGAAACCTTCTACTTTACATTTCACCGTCACTTCTGTAATAGGGGCCACATCACCTCGAGCTGTTCACCCACTTCTCGTTTTGTGCCCTTCCATTCCCGCCTTGATCAATCCTTTCCCCGCTCTGCAGGCCGAACGATCTTTCTAAAATGCAAATCTGACCATACCCTCCTTCACGCTTTCAGCACCAGTGGCTCCCAGTTGCGCTCAGCATAAAGTCTACACTTTGGGTCACAACCTGACTTCGAAGCTTCCCCACGGTCTGGGAGCTACTTATCTCTCCAGTGTCAGATCTCGCTGCTCCTCAGTTCCCGCGTGCGTATGCCGTGCTGTCTCTTAACCTCCCCGTCACACATATATTCCTTCTACCTATAACTCTTCCCCAGACCCCTCTTTGCTCCACTGGGGTCTGGTAACTAACTCCTATGCGGCCTCCATGTCTTAGTGTAAGCACTAATCCTTCCCTAATCCTTCAGGTCCGAGTTTGGGTACTTAAAGGAGGCAGAATGGCTCTTGTTTGAGAACATGCACTCCAGTTAGGATTGCCTGTGTCTGAGTCCTGGCTTTGGTGCCTCCCCGTGTGTGACCTTGATTAAGTGACTTGACTTCTTTGAACCTCAGTTCCTCACTGGCAACGTGGAGCTAATCATACTCCTTTCCCCACGGGGTTATTATGGGGACTAAACAACCTATAAGGTACCGTTAAATGTACCCGTCACAGAATAAATGCTAAGTGAATATTAGCCATTATTTCCCAATATTCGCCAGCGTGGCCATGAAAACTTGTCATTGTGGTTGCTGTTTTGCAAGCCTGAGTTCCACACTGTGAGGCCACGGGTGTGCTCAGAGCTGGGGCCACGTCCACCTCGATCACTGCTGACATCGCCCGTCCTCGCTCAGTGCGTAACATTAACTAAGCAGGGGTCTCAGCACTGAGCACACGGGAGTGCTTATACTGCAGAGAGCATCACCAGGTGGCCACTATTATTGCCTCATTTTACAGGTGAGGAGATTATGACACATGAAGTGACGGCCACAGAGCTAAGAAGGCAGAACCAGGATTTTACCCTATTCTGTCTGCTTCCCAAGAGCACATTCTTCCTACCACACTCTGTCACGGAGGGTCCCGCAAATCAATATCATTGACCAATTGGCTGGCTGAATTTCTGTGTGAGTTTTCTTAGCAGGCTCTTTGTATCTCACTGGCCCCACCTTGGGCTAGTCGAGGATACGAATAAAACTAAAACTAATCAGCATCGTAGCCTCCACTTCATGGCTCCCATTTCTCCTCAAACAGTTCTTTCCTACTGAGTTGGTTGGGCTGGTGAAGTCAAGCATTCAATGAGGCGTCAACGGTGGCATAAACTCTTCTATATGAAGAAAATGGTTTGGTTAGCGATTGAGTCACAAATATTAAATACAGATCTTTCTTTTATATTCTGGTCTCTTGCCCCATGAAAGGTATTCATAATTTCTAAGTCTTAATGATATAGTAAAGTTTTCATTTAGAGCCAACCACATTTAAGTTTGCTTTGAATCGCTTATCAAAAAACAGTAAAAATTATATGCTGTTTATTTTTGACCTTTTTCACAAGTTTCACACTTGGAGGGAAAAAACTCAAGAAAAATACAAAGAACTCCCATATACCCTTGACCAAAAAGATTCACCAATTTGTAAAATAAACTCATTAATCATCTAAAATATTTTTCCACCCATTTTTATTAGAAATGGTGCTTGCTAGCTAGCATATGATGTACGGTGATACCTAATTGAGCACAAAGTATATTTTATACATTACCTATTTTATGTCAGTTTTTCATGATTGTTCTTATTGAAACATTAAAACGAGCAGCATCTTTTCCCAGACCTTCACGTCAATGGGATTTTCCTGAAAACATTGCGTTGTTCTACGAAAAAATTAAAGTAATGATTAAAAAAAATCCCCTTTGCAATAGTTAACTAACCACTCTCTTACTCTATCGGTATAATGGAAAGTACTTGAGGTTTTGGGTTTTTTTTTTTTTAGTACTTGAGTTTTGAAGTCAGACCAACTTGGCATTGAATTATGACTGTCGCTTACTAGAGCTAGGGCTTTTTCTTCAGGCCTTGGAGTCCTTACTTGCACCTGATCATAGGTCACCATAAGGATTAAATGAGATCATCTAAGCAAAGTGCCTGGCACATCACAGGCTTCTGATGAACGATGCTGTCACATGATCTGTAGATTGCTAGGAAACTAAGAAGGCCGGGAAGATTGACGGGAGCAGGAACCTTAAAGAGTTGCCTTTGATTTTATCGCCTTGATCACCTTTCGATGTTTTTTTATCTCCTACCCTCCTGCCTTTTCTCCCACCTGCTGTATTAATCATGGTATTCTAGCATAAGCATCATAGCAGCTGCTGTTACTCAGTTCGAATCAGCTCCGTCCTGAGTGCTTTACATGTTTTGTCCTAATTCTCATAACACGCCTATGGGGTAGAGACCTCATTATCCTCATTACAGAGATGAGAAAACTGAAGCCAGGAGGTTTTACAACTTGCTCGGGATCATACGGCTTATCATCTAATCACTCCGCTATATCGATAATGCAATATATTTACGCTGATGGCCCTGAAGAAAAGCTTCAATAATGCTCCATATATTTTCTTAAAAGGGCAGAGGGGTGGGTAGGACATTTTAAAAACAGCCTCACTGAGGTATAATTTGCATACTATACAACTTACCTATCGTGAGTGCACAGTTAAATGATTTCTACTAAATTTGTATTTGTGCAACTAATCCCACACTCCACTTTTTGAATATTTTTATCATCCGCAAATGTCGCTGCCTGCTCATTTGCAGTCGATCCCCACGCCCACCCTCAGCCACAGACAACCACCAGTCCGCTTTCTTTCTCTATAGATTTACCTTTACTAGAGATTTCATAAAAATACATAGATGCATATGTCATACATACATATCTGGCCTCTTTTCCTTAGCATAATTTTTTTTTCATGTCCATCCATGCTTTTGCAAGCATCAGTAGTCTGTTCCTATAGTGAAAAATATTTCATTGTATGGCTATACCCCCAGTTAAGTTTTTGACTGTTCATGAATAATGCTGCCAGGAACATTCACATACAAGCTTTTGTGTGAAGGAAGAAATTTTGCAAGTCAGAAATCTGAGGGAATTCAATGATGACCATGTTTTTGGCTCAAAACTAATAAGATCGAAGCTGGCTGCTTCTGGCAGCTGAGGAAGCTGGAGAAAAAAAAAGTAGAAATCAACAAAGGATGAGGAAGAGAGGGGTAGAGAAGAAAGAGTCCTGATCCTTAATGCCCTCCCACTTCCCCTCAGCAATCCTCCGGGGTTTCTATTTTCTCCTGGC
>NW_006443225.1:12755315-12766204 GCF_000325575.1 Pteropus alecto | reverse complement strand
GTGGGGGGATGGGTAGGGGGTGTGGGAGGTGGGGCGCAGTGTGGGAGGCCTGCCCTCCCTGATCCGGCTGGCAAAGTGTCCTAATTCATCCAGGTTCAACTTCTCTGACCACCTTTCTCCCACAGGAGAGTTAGAGACCCTTGGGATCCCTTATAGTTCCACACAGCAGTTGTCCTCAGCTGTCTATCATTTATCTATGTATTCTATACAGTATCTATATCTATATCCACATCCTACTTACAGCTCAGTTTCTTTTATTGACATATCTAACTTCCCTCAGGGGATAGGACCTTGTTGGCAGCAGAGGGTTTTTCCCTTGTTTGTCTCATGTCCTTAGCGTGTAGCACAGTAAATGTTTGTGAATGAAAGAACAGCAAATGAATAAATAGTGAATGAATGTTCTGTGAAGAAAGGGAAGGGTGGCCTCCCTGCAGATCCACCAGGGTAAGGGACAACGGTTCTGTCGTGGAGTCACAGAACATACATGATGTGCCACATAGTAAGTTGTAATAAGTTGTAAAATATGTTTTTTTTTTTCAATAACATATCCAAGTTTGCAAATAAACCACGTTGGTTTGCTTAAAAAGAAAATCAGAGTCTTCAGCCATGCCACCCTGAACATGGCCGATCCCGTCTGATCTCAGAAGCTAAGCAGGGCTGGGCCTGGTTAATACTTTGATGGGAGACCACCTAGGAAGACCAGGTGCTGTAGGCGTCAAAAATAAAAAATAAGGGATTGTAAGCTGACAAGGTCCTTGCAATCTGTGAGGTCAACCAAGGGTTGCCTCACCTAAAAAAAAATAATAAATAAATAAAATAAAAAAATAAGAAGAAAATAAAAAGAAAATCAGAGATTTGAGATTATCTGTACAATAATAAAACTCTTCATCGCTTACTTTCCAATATGCTTTCTTGAGTGGAAGGATAAAGGGTTAAGCTGTAAGTGGCCGGCCAAGATTGGTGCCAGGCCCTGGGGAGGCTCGGACGTGTGCCGTGAAGGCGGCCAGTATCTGCCAGGAGTCACGGCAGAAAAGAGCACAAAATCTCCAGGCTGGAAAGTCGCGATGGAGCAGGCTGGGAGGGGATGATCGCAGAGCCTCCTTCCCTGACTCTGAACGAAGCAGGCGTTCTCGTCGAGGGCGCGTGAGGACGATGGGGACTTTGCAAGATTCTCGTCGTTGGCGTGTAGAGTAGACACGCATTCGTGTCCTTTTCTCTCTGAACGTGCAAAGCGCTGGGCTGACCAGTAGCCATCTTTTTCCCGGATGTGAAGTCATATTTTTCTAAAAGAAGGATCTAGACTCTCTTGGAAAATAAGAAACTTTAGGAAGATTTCCATTTAAACTAATGAAGAAATGGTGATGATAGAAGCTTCTGCGACCTAGAAAATTCATTGATGTTTTGCTTCCTTAGAGCTTGAGTACAAAGACCCATTGTCTGTCCGTTCCTCTTAAAGTTCAATTATTAGAAAATTGATTACATGTCGAAAAGTGACAGATTAATTGCTCCAGAAATCTAAATGTGTGCGAGCCTGGCATCTGTAGACCAACTGGTGCCTGCACGGTGGGCTCAAGTAGAACTGACCAGGCTTATAGACGTGTATTCTCTCGGCTGTTTAATAACTAATGGGTGTCATGGGTCATCTGGTTTGGCGAGGGGTAGAGTGTGATTCAAAAGTGGCAGCTAAAGAGGACAATGTTTAGTTAATTTATTTGTACCTTAATTCTAATGGAAAACCTTGAGGAATCTATGTGCACTTTCTTTCCGAAACTTATTTATACATTAATATCATTAGGAATGGCTATTTGTTTGTATTATCACTTTGAGTACGCAAAATAGACGGATACTATTTAATAATAGCAACGGCTAACACATTTCACTCTCGAAAGTGTCCTGGTTTCTAGGATAAGATCACCCTTCTCACTGAGCACTTACTTTGTGCTAAGCTCTCCTTCTAAGTGCTGTATATGGATTCATTATATGTAGTCACAGTGCCATACATCCTTAAGACCATGCCTCCAAATTTTGAAGACAATTAACCATTTGGCATTAGCTAGAGCGATATTGTGCATGCTCTTAATAGACTCTTCTTAGCATTTTCATTAGTCAGGGGTGTAATGGTGCTGGGAAAATCTAATAATAAAGGTAAGCAACGGTAATTGGTTGTTATGGATTAATCAAAGAGCCTATAAAGCAGAGCATATAAATTTTGGATCTAATCGTCACTGGAAATGTTCTGTGTCCTTTCAGAGAAGATGAATGAGCATGTAGAGAAAACTGACCTTTTTTTTTTCTCATTAATAACATTTCTTTTTATTAAAGATGAATTTATCACTGGTAATTATTACCTTTCCTTTCAGCAGGTTTGTATAGAATAACACAGCCAGAAGGGAAAAAAATACTAAAAAACTTATCATCAAATGAAAATTATTGGTTCTTTCCCCCATTTGCTCTCCTGTACGACAAAGGTTAAATTTTAGGTACCTGACAACTATATGAAGGTACTGAATCCCCATGAATTGTAGACTTTAGATGTGTGAAATGCATAATTTGTGAATTATATCACAATGAAGCTGCTATAAAACAATTTAGGTCCCTGTCCTATTGTTTATAATCTCATAAAAATGTCCTGGTGCATACATTTTAAGAACAAAGTATATACACATCAATATCCATTTGATGTGAATCGTATATTAACGCATGTTCTTGTAGCACGATGTAACTTGAGAGGAGATTATATAAAATGGGCATTGGATGTTCTATAAGGAGACTGAATTATGCTTCATGAGCACGCATTATCATGTCAATTGAGCGATGGTTTTAATGAATATCACGAACGCACCAAATACAAGAAGTGAAATCTGGCCTAGTCACACCCAGACCTAGGAAATCGGAATCTCTGCTGTTGGGATTGGAACATCAGTTTTAAAAGCTTCCTTTTTAAAGTGCCTCCAAGGTTGAAGGACACCAGATTAGCTGAAAATGGCTGGGCTGAGAGCACCAGGTGACAAGCACTTTCTTTCAATTGGATATGCTAGAAATTGGCTTCTTCCTACCGAAAGAACTGCTTTGCTTATGTAAATATACTCTTGAATACTTGTAAGTACTGATTTTGCATGAGCTTCAGACAGATTGAGTGGACATAAACTAGAAGGAAAACAGCTAGAGGCTGGGGTGGGGGTGGGTGGGAGTGGTGGGAAGCATGAATTAAAAAAAAAAAAATCAAAATAAGAAACAGTAAATGAGAACCTAGAGGCCCTTCAATTGTTCTTACATCTTAACACGAGAAAGGACATCAAGAATCTAATCCAATATCTACATTTTCCCCCCAGGAAGGTAAAGAATTAGAAGTTAGGCAAGAAGTCCAAGGACACACAGCTAGTAAATAGAGGCCAGGACTGGTCCGTGCCTGTCCATTCTAATTCTAATACGGTGGGAGGTGCTTACTCCCTTCCAAACCGTGCTGCTGAAATAACTTCATACTTCTAGAAAAGCCACAGAAATAGTATAATTTCTGTCAAACGTTTCCCCTGCTTTGCCTAACGTCACCCTCTTATATAACTGAGGTACGACAATCAACAATCAAATTAATGTTGGTACAATGAAATATTCTTTTGCAAATGAAACTGAGACTTAGGTCAAACGGCTTGCAGAAGGGCACACAGCAATAAGTTGCAGAGTCCTTGTCACCCTTAAGGGACACAAGTACCCACTTACCTTTGTTTCATCTAAAAAGCCTTGTGTAAAAAAATAAATAAAATAAAATCACCTTGTTACAAGAACATGTTTCTAGAATGAAGGCTAGGTGAGAGCAGCATACTGTCCCGCTGGCACCACGGATGCAAGACATTTGCGGGCATTTGAGAGTCCCCCCCCACCCCCAAGGGCCCGCGCATTTGATTTAATGCTCTGTTGCAGTTGCAGTCTTGAAATTCTTAATAATTTTACCTTGGAACTTGTGTTTGTTTGTAATGGCCAATAGTACAATGGAATGATAAATCTAGCAGCAGGGTGGGAACAACCGCCTAAGGGTACGAAACGGCGGCGCCAGCGAGTGTGGCTTGGCGCCCAGTGCGCATGCGCAAACCTTTGCTGGAGCCTGGGAGGCGGAGTGGGGACTTGAGCCCACATTAGAGGTGGTGACAGTGGAGGCAGGAGCTGAAGAGAGGAGGTTCTCTGCATGTCTGTCCTTGGAGGTCCCTGCAGCGCCTCTGGCCTGCAAACTTTGCCAGTAAATAATTACGAAACAAAAGCGTTGACTTTGCAATAGATCACCAGAGGTCACTAGAATTCTTCAATGAATTTAAGACCTCTGGTTTTGAAAACTCCCACCACATTGCAAAGCAAGTATCTTGTCTTAGAAATAGAAATTAAATTTAAAGCTGGTCACATGCAATGGAAGGGAACACTACTTTAATATGTTTCAAAGGAACCAGTTCTTATAAGACAATTTTAAAATTATTTTTTCTCTTGCAATTGAAGATACAACGATAGAACGAATAAACGGGCATTTGGAATTATGTACAAACCATGAAGTCACTTTCAGTTTCTTGTAAACCACAAGAGAGAGGAAATGTCAGAGAAAACAGTAAAATGCCATTGCATTTAAAGTTACACTTACACCGACTAATTTGTATTCAGGAAGAGCTAAATCTTTTTAGAAAAATTATTCCATGAGAATCATCACCTACATAGGTACGAAAATTTATTTTTTGAAATGATTTACCAGGAATTTATCCCAATAAACTATAGGTTGCCACAGTCTATAAAACTCTCAAGTCCACTAACATTTATATCAGCAGAAAAGTTCTCAAAATTAAAAATTATCAAAAATTATTTGTGATCTTACATTTGCCAAGAGTGACTTTCAATTATACAGATTGAAAATGAAGTTGACAAAGTGTAAATTTTGCTGATGTAATAAGTGAATGTGCAGAAAAATGAACCAGGAAAATCTTATTCCTGATCAAGATATCACATTAATGTTATTACTTATTGCGTTGATAAAATTATGACAGCATTAATCCTTTCTTTTGCAATTTTAAGTTTGTTTTTATTCATATATCACCATTACTCCTATTACCTTACATATGTAATATTTTTAAAGGAAAAAGCTATATATTTTAGTATTTTTAATGGCATGTTTTTCCCACCCTTTGAAGCAAGAAGCCTCACACTTTTATTTTGCATTGGGCCTTCGGGGTTTCGGGTTTTGGGTTTCGGGTTTTGTAGCTGGGCCTGCTGAGGCCGTCACACTTTGCATAATGGCGTTGCTTCTGCTTCTGCGTTTAAATCTGAGATTTAAAATCCCTGGCAGGTGTATCTGTTGGCAAAGCCTAGGTCTGTACCCTGTACACTACCTACAAGGGAAACTGGGCTGGGAAAGGGAGTATGTAGTGTATGTATATATATTTGTGTGTGTGTGTGTGTGTGTGTATTTGTACATATATATATCTACACATACATATAAATAAAATTATAAATATTACTATATATATTTAGATCCTTTAAGAGGAGGTGGCTCTGTCTCATAACGTGAGAGATTACTTACATAGAAAGAAGGTTCACATACTGGCCAGAAAAAAAAGAAAATGATAACTATCCACTAAAGAGGGGTGCCCAAGACTGAAGTGAGAATTGCTGCTACACAGGCCCCCATGGGTTAGAAACACCCTGAGTTAAAAGCAAATGCACTTAATGTGATGATATTATTGACTTCAGCTTGAATTTTGAATACTTGAAGATGCCATTTGACTCAGCGGCTCTGTAACTTCGGCTATGAGTGAATGAAAGCGTTATTAAATAGAGAGACCCGATGAGAAGTTCTGAAGTTTGGTAAGCTGCATGGCCAGTGCCTGAATGACAGTTCTGGGGTTAGAGGTAGAAAGTGAAACTGGCCGTATTACATCTGTTCAGTGTGAAGAATGTGATTATCAGCTAAAATGCAATTCTCTGCTCAGGGAGTGGTGGACAGAAATTCGCAAAGGGACAGGAGCTTGAAAAGATGCTACAAAGAATGTCAGAGAAAGAGATTTTACCAAAGATTCTTCAAACAAATCAAATTATCATGGCTTGCTACGATTTTAGTTAACCAACAGGATCTGGTCTTCTAACAAACAACCATGAAAGAATGAACCAGAAAATCCGAGTTGATGTGTGAGGAGGTGTCTTCCTGATGCCTCCCATAATGTTAGCCTTTGTTGTTGTTGTTGTTTTTAACGCCTACTGCACCTGATATTCTTAGGCAGTCTCCCATCCAAGTACTAACCAGGCCCAACCCTGCTTAGCAGCTTCCGTGATCAGACGAGATTAGGCACGTTCAGGGTGGCATGGCTGTAGACCGTTGTTGTTTATGGCTGTGATCTGTATCACTTTAATCAGAGGATATTTCACATCCAAAGGTGTAATATTCAGACTCAGTAGTTGTAGTGGGGTGCATGGTGGACCCCCAAAAGATGCGCCTCCGGCCTGACTTCCAGAAGCCGAGAATGTGACCTCATTTAGAAAAAGGGTCTTTGCAGATGTGATTAAAGAGCTCACAATGAGATCATCCTGGATTGTTCAGGTGGACACTCAATACAATGACAGGTGTTTTATAAGAGACAGGAGAACACACAGAAGGCCAAGTGAAGACGAGGCAGAGATTGCAGTGGTGCAGCCGTGAGCCAAGGAAGCCTGGAGACGCAGATACTGGCAGAGGCGGGAAAGGGTCCTCCCCTGGAGCCTTTGGAAAGCCTGCAGCCCCGCCCACACCTAGATTTCTGACTGCTAGTCCCCAGAACAGCGGGGAAAATACACTTCTGTTGTTTTAGGCCACCCAGTTTGTGGGACTCTGTTACAGGAGCCCTGGGAAAATGACACAGTAGTTTCTCAGAGGATAGTCTCAGAGAAGCTAAACTTCTGTGTTCATACATTCTTAAGAAGATTCATTAACCTTGTTATTTCTGAAAATGACATTTCGATTGCATCTTCCAGAATCGTCCTGTGGCTCCTTGATCTTGCCACCACCAACATTATCTGACACCCATAACCACCTGCCCTGCTTTCCATTTTTTTCCTGAACCACTGGTCTGAATGGGACTTGCACAGGTGATACCCTAGGTGGCTTATTAGTAAGACGAGTACCGAATTTAGAATTCCGGCATCTGAAAACATATCTAATGAAGGATGATTTTTACCCAAATGAATGTCAGGAAGGTACTTACCATGATGATTTTGGGGTGAAGTAATGCACATGTTTTCCTCAAGGTATTGCTTCTCTGTATTAGTGCTTTGGAACACCTCGTTAAGAGAGGAAAATGCATTTTCTCCTAATGCTGCAAGCTCTATTTTTTTTTTTTTTGTATTTTCCTTTTAACTTAAAAAAAAAGTTTCATACTAGAGTAAAGCCTCTATTTTTTTAAAAAAAGAAATTAAAAAAGTTTCATACTAAAGCAAATTCTCTATTTTTTTTTTTAAAAAGAAATGTGGAGAGCTAAGCATTTTCAGAGCAAAATATGAATTTTCCATTTTTTAAATTTTATTTACTTTTTTTAGGCGAGGCAACCCTTGGTTGACCTCACAGATTGCCAAGATGTGGACTTTGTCAGTTTACAATCCCTTATTTTTTATTTATTAATACATACAGTAGCTGGTCTTCCTAGGTGGTCTCCCATCCAAGTACTAACCAGGCCTGACTCTGCTTAGCTTCTGAGATCATACGGGATTGAGTTTGTTTGGGGTAGCAAGCTGTAGGCTGAATTTTCCTTAATAGTAGTATTGCTTCAGATGACACTCTATTCTAACTGGGTAGCTTCTCCTTTATCAGCATCCTGAAGGCAACTGTTCAAGTCTCTTTCTGGACAGTTCTCATTCTGATTGCATCTCATTTTCTTTATGTCACTTTTATCTAATAAGATGATTTCTCCTGGGATTGAAAAGGTAACAATTTTTGAGCAGTTCCAAGGAACAGCCAGGCGATCTACTCCGATTGGTTTATCGGCATAGTTTACTCTCATGTAAGTTATAAATAATAGCTTTCTCTTTAATTTGTATTCCTCATTTACTTCTCATAGAGAAGGAAAAGCAGACTTAAATCAAATATAATTGACCCTATCAATACTTTTTAGAAGAATTTTTGAGGTCCTCTCATTGCAATTTTTTTCCCCATTCAGTTTATAAATCAACGAGGGTTGTTGAGAAATGCTGCATAATCTCACTAATAATGGAGGTGAAGCTTAGAGCCTGGAATCACCTCACAAAAATGGGTAGTTAAATGTTTTCAGCTAAATGACATTTCATGACAGTGCCAGAAGAAAAAGAACCTTTTATGAGGAAAAAAAAAAATTGTAACTTTCAATTTTATCGGAAATAATTATCCCTCTAAAACAACACAGCCAGAACATGACTGCTACATTTAAAATATCTTGGGTTTTATATTACAATAATTCTAAAACCTATGTTTATATTAACGCACTTATCCTCTACATTATAGGATTACCTAAATTTATTTTTTTTAAGGAAATACTTATTATTGTCTATTTAATTTATGATCTTTTTTATTTAATTCTCAACAAAGCAATGTGCCTTTAGCAATATCATCATTTAACGAAGCTCTGTAACTTGAAATAAAACTATGACTAGATAGCTGGCCCTCCACATATACCTTAATATGCAATTATGTTAGCATAGGAGTCATTTATGTATTTAATTTGAATATGGTTAAATATCCTCACCGATTAAAAAGTATTTTAATTTTAAAAACAAGGTTTAGGAAAATTACTGTGTTGTTTACCTCCCCCCAGCTCTCACTCTTTACATCAGGATTCTGTATTGCGCTTTATTCTCCCTTAACTCTCTTTTACTTTCTACATTGTCTCTTTCTTAAATGCTCCTCAGTCCCTGCTGAGTGTGACACCTCCTTTCCTCCACCAATTTTCTGTGACAGGTATGCAAAGAAGTAAATAGGCATTTTGTAGAAAATATAACTTTTTTTTTATCATTTAACTTATAAAAATTGAAATATGTTGAGATGTATTGGGAGTAAAAAAGAATTCATTTTGATTTGTACACGTCAAGTTGTTTGATACTTTAGTTCTGGTAAAACCATTAAATTAAGAGATACACATTCTTTGATTTACTTGGGGACCAAAACATCTCTTACCTCTCCTATTAGATTAGAAACTCCTCAGGGAGCAGGGACTTTGTCTTATCCTGAAGTAGTTCAACTTGATTTGCTAACGTAATATTTTACTTCAAATTTCTGATCTAATTATTGTAACTATAAAGAAAGTTTGGGTTCTAACATAGGAATAAAAATTTTCTTCAAATGTTTATGGCTGCCTAGGAGAAAAAGTCTATTGATTCTACTAGTCTGTGAAAATAATCTTTTTTACAGAGGTCCTTAAATAGTGTGTGTGTGTGTGTGTGTGTGTGTGTGTGTGTGTAATGACTCCCCAGGGCTCAGAATGCTTTTAAATGCATAAATATATATACATGAGATACCACCATGCACCCACTACAATGGTTAAAAATGAAAAGACTAACAATGTCAGGTGTTGGCAAGGATTAGGAGCAACTGGAACGCTCATACATGGCTGTTAGGAGTGTAAATAATACAATCATTTTGGAAAACTGGCAGTTCTAATGAAGTTAAACATATACCTACTTCATGACCCAACAGTGGCATTCCAGGCACATACCCAAGTGAAGTAAGTGCCTGTGTTCATCAAAAGATTTATACTACAATGTTTATGGCATCTCTAGTCCTAATAGTCCCAAACTAGAATCAACACAAATGTCTATTTACAAATGAATGGGTAAATAAATCGTAGTATATTCCTCTATTGGACTACCACATAGCCATCAAAAACAAAACAATAAAAAATCTAGTTGTACAACAACATGGATAAATCTCAAAAACATGTTAAATAACAGAAACCAGGCACAAAAGAGAATATGCTGTATGATATTCCCTTTATGTGAAATTCAAGGTTAGGCAAAATTAAGCTTTGATGATAGAAAGAAAAATAGTGGTTTGTAAGTGGGGTATTGACTGGAAAGGAGCATAGAGAAACCTTCTGGGGCAATAAAAATGTTCTGTATCCTGAACTAAATAGTGGTTACAGGGATATATATATATGTAAAAATTCATTGAGTTAACCTCTAAGATATGTATATTTTTCTGTGAATAAA
The DNA here is from genome assembly GCF_000325575.1 of Pteropus alecto. Lineage (NCBI taxonomy): Eukaryota > Metazoa > Chordata > Mammalia > Chiroptera > Pteropodidae > Pteropus > Pteropus alecto. The sequence goes on along the minus strand of NW_006443225.1, from coordinate 12,756,031 downwards.
AACATATAAGATTATAAGAGAAACTAGTTATACTGAAATAGTTATTAAAATATTTAAAATGTGATATATTAATATATTGACTTTTTTATTAATACATCAGATGACAAGATTTAGCAGATCTAATTGTAAAAATTTCAAAGTATCATGCATATTTATACTAAATTGTATAATTTTATAATTATAGTTATGCAATTTATATTTTATATTATATGTAATTTATATTATACAATTTCTAATTATATATAAATTATATAAAAACGTATGCAACGATGATAAATGGTATGAAAATCATGTGATTTCTCTTAGTAATAGTCTCAGTTGCTGAAAATTCTAGTCATTTGTTGCCTACTTCCTCTGTTGTCATTAGAGAAAGGGACAGATTTCAGCAAGAAATTAGTGAAACTAGAGGTGTATTTATTATCCCACCCAAGTTCATGGATCCCTTGATTCTATTAAGAGACCATATTTGAATATAATTGTGGTTAACATCATTTTTTTCTTAACGCTTTGTATTTTGTACATTTAACAATGTTATTTTGAGAAGAAGGTGAAAAGGCTTCACCAGGCAAGGTCTTAGTGAATATTCAGTAGTGGTGATGGTGGCAGTCATGGTTAGTGACATGAAAGAGACCACTTTATTTATTTATTTATTTGTTTGTTTGTTTGTTTGTTTGTTTGTTTTTTGTGGTGACAGTGGTTAACAAAATTCAGTTTCA
>NW_006443225.1:12753077-12754387 GCF_000325575.1 Pteropus alecto | reverse complement strand
TTTTACTTCCCTTGCCTTTGAGGTCAAATTCATAGTATCCTCTTTGAGTCCAAGGTCCATGAGTTTAGTTTCTATGTTTTCTTCTATGCAATTTATGGTTTCAGGTGTTATATTCAGGTCCTTAATCCATTTTCAGTTAATTTTGGTGTATAATAATAGACAACAGTCTAGTTTCATTCTTTTGCCAGTGGCTTTCCAGTTTTCCCAGCACCCTTTATTGAAGAGGCTTTCCTTTCTCCACTGTATGTTTTTGGTTTTTTTGTTGAAAATTATTTGCCCACAAAACGTGGGTTTACTTTTGGACTCTCGATTCTGTTCCATTGGTCTTTGTGTCTGTTTTTCTGCCAATACCAGGCTGTTTTGATTATTGTCACTTTGTACTATAATTATAATTTGTACTTCAAATTATAGTAATGATGCCTCCAGCCTTGTTCTTTTTTCTCAGAATGGCTTTGGCAATTCAGAATGGCTTTTATGCTTCCATACAAATTTGATGATTTTTTGTTCTATTTTGAAAAAGGCCATTTTAAATTTAGGTAACACCATTCTAAAGCTTAGGACAGTGAAAATATGTAGTTTTTTTCTTTCCTTCAGTTTCTTTGGAATCTAGAACAGCGAAAACTTTATCCTGCACATCCTATTGGGCTGCAGTTTTTCCAGAAGAATGAAACTCCATTGTACACTCAATTCAATGAAAATTCCTAAACTAATTTTTCGTTATTGGATTAAGAAATATAATCACATAGACCCCAAAATAATATAATTTAAAAAACCATAATAGATCATTTGGTTAACTCCATAACCAGAGAAAGCAAATCATTGCAGGAGCTCTTATGAACACAGCTGACCATTTCATCCTTCAGTCTGATATGGCAACAAAGGTGGAAGTGAATATATTTGGAAAAAGTGCATCTGAAGAAAGATCACTTTGAGATCTGGATTTTCTTTTACATTTTGTTTTATTTTTCCAGAATAAGTAGAGCTACTCACTTGTTACACCAACGGAAAACTCATTTAACAAACCACTTTTCAATTATGAGTGAATTCACAAATCCCTTGGCAGCTTTATGAGGCTATTGCATAATATGTTTAATGACTTTTTAAAATTTGCTCTCATTGCTTTATGGTTAAGTGATCTATAGCTCTTTCCTCGAACGTCTTTTCTGTTCAATATGCACATGCATTTCTCATTACTCTCAGTGTAATGGAGCAGGATTCTCAGATAGGATAGCTTTGGAACTGTATGTAACAGTTTCATCTGTTTCAGAATAACTTCCTGTACTTTTAGAAGAATAACTCCTATATACACA
>NW_006443225.1:12729144-12752947 GCF_000325575.1 Pteropus alecto | reverse complement strand
TCCTTTCCTTCCTTCCTTCCTTTCCTTCCTTTCCTTCCTTTCCTTCCTTTCCTTTCCTTCCTTCCTTCTTTCCTTCTTTCCTTCAATTTTTATAAGAGTTTAACTGAGCCAAACTGATGACATATGCCTGGCAGCAAGACCTCAAATGCTCCAGAGAATTGAGTTTTGCAGCTTCTTTTATGCATTTGAAATAAAGGAGGGACATAAGGAAGGTCGGAGAAAGCAAGGTGGGGATTGGATTACAGGGCAATTAATGAGATTAAGTACTCTCTTGAGAGTTAAGACCCCCTTCAAGAGGTAATTACTAATGGCATTTCCAAGGTGTGTTAACCTAGATGCACTAGAACAACGGACAAGGACAGGGCTGGCTTAAAACCTTTCACGAAAGTTAGAAGGCCTGGGGTGTGACTACCCACCATGACCTGCCCAGTTAGGAATTTATGATCAGATCACCCTGTGAGGTTACTTTCCATAGAACCCCCTTTTTTCATTCACAGTTCCCCCTTTTGGTTATCATCCAAAGAATGCATTGATGAACCACTTTTGGTTGGATAGTGTGGTCTCACAGCACTAGGAAGTCTCATTCCTAGAAAGTCTCAGTATCCACGTTGTCTTGTTGACATTTGGCGAGAGGAAATACGGTAACCACGGGATCCGAGGTGAGGCCGAGTATCTCCCAAAACAGGAAGGGCAGGTAACTGGAAGGCAGTCAGGTGTTACGGCCTTCATTGAGCAAAAACACTCTGGATCATTTCTATTCTATGCACTATCATGATCCGAGTTTTGCCTCCTCTCATTTTGTTGTATTGGCATCTACTATGACATTTACATACGCCATGAAAGTAGTGTTAGCAGTTATCTTATATATGTTCAGTAATCACAAACAATTGAACTATATAGAGAAACCCAAAGAACAAGTATAACTATTATGACTAATATCGTTAGCAGACTAGTGAAGACAATCAAACAAAATGGATTCTGAGTTCAATATCAATCCCTGGATATACAGGCCATGTCAGTGTCTAGGGAGAGCTGTCTGCGTCTGATGTTAGCAGCTTCTTGTCCTGGAAAAGGCTTTGATGTCTGTAGACAGGGGTAGATGTCTATTGGAGGTTAGGCACCTGATAAAGTCCATTCCAATGAAGTTGGAGAGTGTCTTTTATTTGATGTCCTTTCCAATTGACAAAATCTCTAGGCGGCAGTCAGTGATCTTTACAATCTTTGTCTCCTGGGAGCTCGCTTAAGGCACGGTAGTCCTTGTCCTCCTACGAGGGGGCAGTTCCAAAAGCCAGTTTCTTAATTTACTGTGAGAGATACACCTGTCATAGCACTAGATGCTATGTTTGTGGACTACAGCACTTTTTCTCTGTAGGCAAATGTATCTGGAAACCAAACTACAATCAGCAGGTTGTTGGGGGAGCATCAAATCAGAGAGAAGGGTATGGATGATCTTGCTGGCTGGTGTGTCCAAGGACCTTCTCTCCTGTGGGACTCTCCTTCGCCTGAACTGTCCATGGGTCACAGAGCTCTCTCTCTCTTGCTAGGTTCATTTTTGACTTGACTTTAAGAATGGTAATTCTAATTTTCCATTGCACATGTATAAATTTCAACCTTTGTTACAAGTGTTTTTGGGAAAGATGTTATTTTTATCTCAATATTTTTTAATGAGTGGTTAATGCTCTAACGTTGGAGCCAACTTGCTTGGGCTAGAAACCTGCTCTGCTATTTTATGAGTCATGTGGTCTTGAATTAGGTGTTTAACTTCTCTGTGCCTCAATGTAATCTGAAAATGGGGAAGACAATGATAGTGCCTATGTAATAGGATTGTTAGAGAATTAAACGAGATTATACATATAAAGTGCTTAGAACAGTGCCTGACATACTTAATGGTGGCCACTCTTTTCCCCCAAGGCAGGATTTTCTTGCCCTGTAATAGTATGCAATGGTGGGAGGTAAATGGCAATAAATTAAATGTATGAAATTAGGGAAATGGTTAAATAAATTATGGTATATCTATATATTAATTTCTTAATGATGCCATAACAAAATACCACAAACCAAGTGGCTTAAAACAACAAAAATTTATTCTCTCACTGTTCTGGAGGCTAGACGTCCAAAATTGAGGTGTCAGGGGCCAGGTTCACTCTAAGGGTCTAAGGGAAAATCTGTCCCATGCCTCTCTCTTAGCTTCTGGTGCTGAAGTGATCCTTGGCAGGTTTTGGTTTACAAGCGTATAACCTTAATCTCTGCCTCTGTTGTCACTTGGCGTCTTCCCTCCGTGTCAGTCTTCTTAAGAGGACACTAGTCACAGCAGATTAAGGGCCTCCCGTACTCCAGTATGGCCTCATCTTAACTAATTATCTCTGCAACGCCCTTATTTACAAATAAGGTCTCGTTCTAAGGTGCTGGGTTTGGAACTTGAACTTATCTTTTCTGGGGGACACAATTCAACCCATGACAATCTGTAAGTTACAAAGCCATATAAGTCATACTTTCAGAGAATATTTAATTCTTCTTGGTATGATTGCCCTCAGATTAACACTCGCACGTGACCGTGAAGAGGGCATGTATGGTGGTGTTTGTAATGCGAGACACTGGGAAAAACTGCGTATCCGATAGTAAGGGAATGGACAAGTAAACTCATATCCATCCCAAACGCACAATGCAGCAGTTAGAGAGAATGAGATAGATTTATGCTGACTGATTAAAACAGAAAAAGCACATTTCAGAACAATGGGCATTTAGTTCTTGGGCTTACTCTGTTCTAGTCTCATAGCTTTGAGAATTATCGTTATGTGGCTAAACCTCACATTTATATCTTTAGCTTGGACCTCTTCACTGGACCCAGACCCTACCCACCGTCTCCACTGGGCAGTCAGATAGATATCTCAAACATAACTTCTGTGACGTCAGACTCATGCCCTTTCTCCCTAATCTGTTCCACCTGTCGACTTTCCTATCTCGGTTAATGCCAGCCCAGTCTTCAGCTGCTCAGGCAAAAACAAGCAAACGAGCAAGCAGACAGGAACACAAAGCATGGCAGCGTCCTTAGCCTTGTCTCTCACCCCACGTCGAATCTGTCAGCAAGTCCTGTTGTCCCTGCCTTGTGCACATGTCTGGGATGGGGGCAGTCCTCACCACCTCCATTGCTGCTGCACTGGTCCCAACCTCTCTCCCCTCTCTGTGCTGACAGAGTCGATCTCATTCTATCTAACTGCTGCATCTCCTAAGGGAGCTCCTCCTCGGCCCTTGCCCCCCGACCCCCGCCACGTCGAATCTGTCAGCAAGTCCTGTTGTCCCTGCCTTGTGCACATGTCTGGGATGGGGGCAGTCCTCACCACCTCCATTGCTGCTGCACTGGTCCCAACCTCTCTCCCCTCTCTGTGCTGACAGAGTCGATCTCATTCTATCTAACTGCTGCATCTCCTAAGGGAGCTCCTCCTCTGCCCTTGCCCTGCCACCCAAGTCCTCTCTGTTCTCAGCACAACGGTGACGTCGATCCCTCTAAATCCTAAGACAGATCTTGTGTTTAACATCTGTGGAATAAACGGAGCTCAAAGGAGAAGAGCCAAGGCTATCGTTGAGTCAGAGCTTGGTGCATGAGGGAGCCAGCCGTCACTTGCATGTTGGCAGAAGAAGTAGAGATGGCTGCCTGTGCCCTGCGTGGAGGTCGTTGGATGGGGAAGCTGGAGGCAGGAGAACTAGAAAGGGGCAGCCTATGTGATTGGTAGGGTATTGCATTTGGCTTTCTCTGGTTGGTCCTAAGATGGAAGTACAGAGAAATGTCAGGGAGGCCGGTAGTTATTAATTGAGTCCTGCCCGTTTGGGGCCAATTGTTAGAAAAGTTATTATTTAGCTTCCTGGGTTGTTACTAGTGATACAGCCTAACTTTCTACATGGCTGCCTTATTGCAGGCTGGCTTCCTGGCCCAGGTACTGTGGCTGAGGGGCTGCTTTCCTGGGCCGGTTGCTACAGGTTGTGGGTCAGAGTTCTATCTTCATATCTGGCCACTGCCTGTATGTCTGCTTAGTCCTTCACCTGCAACTGCTCCTCCCTTCCCAGTAAAACCCAGTCCTCCTAAGAGCAGGCAAGGCCTTATATGACTTGGCCCCAAGTGCCTCTCTGTCCCTCTTCCCACTACTGTCTGTCTTGAGCTTTCGGTTCCAGCCACGTGCCAGGCACGTGCCCCTCTCAGCCTGTGCACAGAGCGCTCCCCAAGGTGTCTGCCCGGCTCGCTCCCTCACTCCTGCAACTCTGCGCCCAGGTGTCCTGTTTCCACATCCGGATCCTCTTAACTGGCACAGCTTTTCTCTCTAGCACTTAGCATCGTCGACAAAGCTATAAAACTTATTTATAATGTTAGTGTCATCTCTCCTGGTTGCGACGCTAACTCCAGGAAGGCAGGTATTTTTGTGTGTTTTCTCTACTAAAGCGTCCCCATTAATGAGAGAAAAACATAGCACATATGAGGGACTCCAACATATATTTGTGAAATAAATGATGTATGACAAATGATACCCTCCTATTTTTCATTATTGCTCTAGACAGAGTATGTGATAAAATGTCTTTTTAACGACTTTCGAGTATAATGCCTATTATTACAGCTTTCCCCACTGTCTATATATAAATCGTTCCTTCTTTTGCTGTTTTTACAGAACGTGCACCATCTGCCCTGTGCCCTCTGACCTCACCCCCACCACTTAGTCCCTTGCTTGCTCTGTCCAGGACAAGTGGCTCCTTGCTGTTCCTTAGGCAACCAGGCAGGAACCCCTCAGGCCTCGCAGGCTGCGCTTCCCTTCACCCGAATGCCCTTCCTCCTGGCATTCCCAACGATGTTCGTACACAAATAAAATAGAGTTTAGAGCTCCTGCTTAGAACATCCCTCAACACGGGGTGATGGCATAACACCGGCAGACGGGGGCGAGGTGATCTTTTTTTTCGAGGTGAGCTGGGCTACTTTCGCCCTTCTCTGAAGCTCTTGCTGGTGGGTAAATTGTGGACTCCCCGTGCAGAATGAATTTCAGAAAATCCTCTAAAAACAAATCCTGTTCCTCTGCACCAACCTTTGGCCAAGTGTCCGGCTGCATCGAGTTGGAGGTTGGGTCCCTTAAGCTGTACGCGGTGCCTATTACAAAAAAAATATAGAACAAGTATCCACTAATCTGAAACTAATGTACGATAATATTGAATGTCAACTGTAAAAAATTAAAAAATAAAAAATAAATATAAATACCTCCAAGGGGAAAAAAGAATGGAAAAGAAAAAAGAAAAAAGAAAAGAAAAAGTGCCCACCAAATAGCCGACGCATGCAGTGCCCCTGCAGGGCAGCGCCCCCCCGGATCACTCATTTAGCGTATAATCTTGGGTTAGTGATTTCCAGTTTTTTTTAATTATATACCCTTAGCGGTAAAAACTTTTTGACAAACACCGTCAACATGTTTACGTTTTTACTTTAGAAATGCTATTCAGTTAGTCCATAATAATTTCTCGTGCACCTTATGAAGCATATACAGAAATAGAAAATTTTCAATGGTGAGATGAACACAAATATGAATAAAATCTTTTCATTCATTCGACCCCAGGAGATTACCGTGAGCATGGCCAGGGATCATGACGCGAGGTCATCGCGTTGCCCTGTGGAGAACTCTGTACCTTCCTTTAAAAGTGAAGGCGAAATTCCCACAATATCAAGTGAATCATTTAGGGCGTACAGTTCAGTGGCATTTGGTGCGTTCATGTTGTTACGCTACTATCATTTCTATAGAGTTTCAAAATGTTTTCATCACTCAAAAAGAAAACCCCATACCCATCAGGCAGTCACTCTCCCTTCGTCCCTGGAAACCACCTACTGGCTTTCTGTCTCTAGACTTACCTGTTTTGGGGTATCATACAAATGGAATCATAGACTGTATATCCTTTTGTGTCTGGCTTCTTTCACTCAGCATAAAATAACACTTGTTATTTTCCATTTTTTTTCTTTTAATTATGCCAACCCCGTAGTTGTAAAGTGGTATCTCATTGTGGTTATGATTTGCATTTCCCTAATGACTGATGATATTGAGAATCTTTTCATGTGCTTGTTGGCTATTTGTATAACTTCTTTGGAAAAATATTCGTTTAGGTCCTTTGCCTGTTTCTAAATTGGGTGGTTTGTCTTTTTGTTTTTGAACCACTCCACCTGTTCACTTGTCACACAGTGATGAGTGGCATTTCTCTGATGATCCAGAAGCCCACTGAGAAAGAATGTATTACATTCATTATAGTTCTGATATTATAAGATTATAATCATATCACTGATCATCCAAATATGATGAACATATTAACCATTAATGAGGCGACTTGATCATCAGAACACCTCATTCTCCAAACCATTCCATCGAGTAACAGTTTGCTATGTAAATATCTTGACTTTCAGGTAACACATAGTAATGCTTTGCAGATGACAGCTGTGCATAGATTTTCTTTTTGGTCACCCCATATAACGGCTAAGCAATTGTTGCTACTTGAAAAGGTTTTTAATTGATGCAAGCTTGAGGTGTTCCACCCTTGATTTTCAGTGTATATAACAATCGCTATAAAAGTAATTACGAATTAATTGGCCGTTACCTGGATGCTAGACCACGTATTTTCTGATAGTGGATTATTAGTATATGCTTGGCCAAAACTATGGACTTCGATGGCTAAATTTTTAAAGCTCTGCTTTCTTTTATGTATTCTATTCTCAGTTGACATATTAACAAACCAAGTAAAGGATCATATTGGCTTTTAGGAAAGGTATAAGGAATGATGTGGTTGAACCCAATGGAAAGTACAAGAAGGTAAAAAATTTATTTTATTTTGAACCATGTAGTTTACTCTTAAATTTGTGTAATACTTGAAACCTCTCAGCTTTGGTGATCGATCATTGGTTATCACTTACTCGATAGTCAATCAAAACCATGAACAATGAGTTTTAGTGGGCAAGAAACAAAGACTATTATTGTCTTCATTTCCAACTCTAAAGGCCACTGTCCCTTAATTTAGCCAAATGACCACATGGGAAATGATTCCATTCTAGGCTAATAAATGCAGTGCCAGAATCTTTTGTTTTAGCTAAATCTTTAGAAATGAGTAAAGATCAGTATTGGAAGGAAGCCATATGGTGCTTGTAGATCTTATGCAGTCTGGGCCCTGGGGTGCTTTTTAAAAAATCCTTCGTGCTTTTATTACTTGGCTAAACACATTACTTGGTTTTCTGGAGCTCTTGATCTGCACAATGGGAGAAATATTATGTGTTGTATTTTTAACTTCTGAAAGTTCTATTTAGATCTCTATGCATAAATTGTATAGAATGAGAATACGGCATTTGTTGATTTCAGAAAACTTACATTCTGTATCCTACTCTTCAGAAGAGAAGAGCAAATAATTATTTCTCATCAGTGTCCTTTTCCCCTGTGATCACAGGGAGACATGGAGAAGGAGCAGAAAATTATTCTGTAGCCAACTCAGTGAAGAGGACCCGATGACATGTACATGTATACATACATACACTCATTTATCTATCAAATCAAAGCATGTGCTTTAAAATATTCTTCAGTTATAGAATTTTGTGCATGAGGACAGATGAAGGATGCTCAGGATGAATATATTACAATAATGCTTTTGTGACAAAGACAGATTTATAAAATTACACACTGACACACTAACTTATGTTATACTGGATTATTGCATGGACTATAAATTAAAATAAGTTCAACTGCCAATCCAACATTGGTAATATATCATAGAAGGAACAACAACAACAAAAACTCACCTCCCTCTTCCAAATGAATCAATTAACACTGAGCAAACAGGCTCTTGAATTTCATCAAGACTATACTCTTTTAATTTTATTTTGATTTATAATTTTTTTAAATGGTAGAAATGCCAACAGGTGCATCAGTGAAATGCTCTTATGTGTGTCTCCTTCCAATGAGAGATTCTTTATCCTCTGGGATTGAGGCTTATTAACCTTGGCCTAATTGTGGTCTTGAGCTGTCACTCATTTATTATTTATCTTCATAACCTCTAACCTGGTTCTCTATCCATTTTAAACAAACAAGACAGCCCTAAGTGCTCTCTTAAACCACCTAAAATGTATTCATTCTTCTACTTACACATAGGCCCTCCATCTTCTTGCAAAAAGTGTCTGATCTATGCAGCAGAATTCTTGAGATTATAAATAAGAATTCTTGCATTTTTAAAAGAGACCCAAGACTGAAAAGCTATTGAAAGAGATCTGAGGGGTGTAATTCCAGGCTTTTGTCAGCAGAGACCTCGAGCCCTCAGGGGCTGGCTTCTCTGCCTGCACTTCAGGGGGGAGCCCTATGGCACTCTTTTTTTTTGTCAACCTAGAAAAAAAATCTAATGAGGAGCGCAGAGCAGTCTGTACAACCGAGATCGCAACGCTGCATGCACCCAACCCTCGAAATTATGGACATTGATTTAAGACTAGCCTACCAAGGTAAGTGGTCAATTATACACTATGTTCCTTCTCTCCTTGCCTGGAAGATCGTTCAGTTAGTGAGCAAAGTCTGTTTTCCAGGTTTCTTGTCTGTCCGCACATAGGGACATGGGCCCCACCCTGTCCCCCTCCTTCCCTTTGTCTTTCAAAGTTGCGCTCTCGTTTATGGTTCTGTGCTCTGTTCCTGGTAGGTAAGGGTTTCCTTACAGATGAAACGCAATCCCTTCAGCTCCCATAGGAGTCTGCTGTTCTCTGTTCAGTTCATACTCTAATCCTCACCCTCACCTCAAGCTCACTTTTGTTCTCTTTCCTTATTTCAAAATACTGTTCTACTGGAGAGGAGGGTTCTGGGAACCCTTCCTTTTAATCGGGGACCTGGGTTAGTTTTTTTTTTTTTTTTTTTAACACCTACAGCACCTGGTCTTCTTAGGTGGTCTCCCATCCAAGTACTAACCAGGCCCGACCCTGCTAAGCTTCCCAGATCAGACGAGATCGGGCACGCCAGGTAATTTTTTTCGCCAGGATAGTGTGGGAAACGGACAGGGCAGCTAACGCAGTGGTCTTAACCATCCCCACCTCAGAATGCCTTGGAGCGTCCTTAAAACACGAGTCCAGGGCCCCGTCCCCCAGGGCCCCCTTCCGTCTGTCCGAGGTGGGGCCTGAGAATTTGCATCTCTAGCCAGACTCCCCACTGCTGGTGTGGGAACTCCACCTTGACAATCAAGATTCCAGTCCGAACCGAGTTAACTGCCAGTGAAAGCACTTACCGCCCCAGAACTGATATGCTAATAGTGCTAGCGTTTGTGTCAAAAAAAGGGCAAGTCATGCTTCTCAATTACACGTACTAACTAGAGACAAACGACCCCACCTCCACACCTGAACGAGTCCGCAACTCTCTAATTCTTTTTCTCGAGCACTCGAATTGCGATAAATAGACCAATGTCTTATTATTTGTTTTCAAAGCTTCGTTTCATTTCATTTTTGTTTTCAATTCTTTTTTTCACTGCCAATTATTGGGATGATTTAGGAAGGTTTTGTGTCCCGGCCGGAGAACCTCATAACTCTTGTAACGTACTGACTGTGGAGAAAGGTATTCTGATTCCCAGCACGTGAGCTTTGAACACACTTTGGGGACAGGTCTCGCTGATTCCGGGACAGTGCATGTTCCCACGGGCTCACTCCGGCCGTGGAAATGGTGTAAGAACCGACGTAGTGACTGGAAGCAGAATGCATCAGCCGGCATCTTGACGATCAATTAGGAATTGATGTGTTTGCTCCTGTAAGTAGGTCTCTGGGGAGTGACTGCAAAGAGACCCGATACTTCGATGCCGATCTATTTTGCAGACATTATGAGAGTTAATAAAACTCATTACCTCTTAGCCTCTTAGCTTTCTTCTGGCAAGGGACAAAACGCTCATTTACTCTAACACTGGCGTGAGTGAGTGTGTGTGTGTGTGTGTGTGTGTGTGTGTACACGTGGACAGTTAAAATCACTTCGTGGAGAGAAATGCAGACTGAAAACTAGTTACTAGTGTTTATCAACAATTTGTTTGTGGAATCCTACAGTTTTAGTGTATTGTTATCACAATTCTACTTTCCATGTCTGGCTTCTGAGAATATAAACATCAGCAAGAGAACTTGCGGTGCCCTAGTAGGGACTTGTAGATAAACATTTCCATTCCTTGCCACAGTCACATGGGAAAGGTTAGAATCCACAACTCAGGTTGGCGGACAAGAGAGGTGAAGGAGCGTTCGTGGAAAATGTTAATTATTTTTTCACAGTGTAAAGCGTGTAAACGTAATGTGAAGAAATTTTAACAAAAGGGAAACGGCAAATGTTTTTCAGAGTCTTTCAGCAAAAAAGTTCAAATTCTTTACAGAGGGAGAAAAATAAGTGTTGGAGATTCATCTTAGCCGATGGCACAAATTGAGTCATGTTTTCAATACTTTCTAAATTCTTTGTAAATATTGTGTAAATATAATAAATAATCAAATAAATAGTCAAATAGGAAATTAGATGTAAATTAAACTTATAAGTAACCAGGCAAAGGCAATCAGAACGAAATGAAAAAGAATGTCATCAAATCGAAGTTGTTTTCAAAACTGCTTCTGCTCGATGCCTTCTTTCAAGATTTCTAGACTTAGTTTTTATCCATCGGGAGAGAAGAGACTCTGAGATTCAGCTTTGTACACTGTGCAGGAAAACAACCCAAAAAAGACGTTTCAGTCTAGCATGACATTTCGAAGAAGCGTAGGGGTGAAATGTGAGGGAACGAACTGAAAAAGCAGATATTGGGAAGGTTTACCTCAGAAATTTCACAAAATTTCAACTACACATCGTGTAGAATAGATGCATTAAAAGAGCCTGCATTCTGCGTGCATTCTCTTTTCCTTCTTGAAAAAATTATGAAGGTCAACACTGTCAAATTTTAATGTTAAGAATTCTTGTTAAAAAAAAAGAATTCATGTTTTGTGTGATTTCAAAGGTACTGTGTGCTCAGCATATAAAATTCAAATATTACAGATGTGTGAAGTAAATTACCCTCCCCTCCACCATAGTTTTTGAATCCAGCTAGCACTAGTATTCCCATTTTAATTAGAAAACTAAGGTAGATGATGAATAAAAGACGAAGTTCACTAAGTTTCCTGGAGAATTAATCGGGAGTCATAACCACTGACTCGAGTTCTTGGCGTGCTTTCCCAGGCTTTCTCTCTGGGGACTTATAGAAATGTTTATTTTATAACTGCTTCCCTAAGCTGCATCAGTTTAAGAATAAAATTTGATGGTAGATTTTGGCATTCAATAAAATCTGTCAGTCATTCTTTTAGCGGATAAATTATTGGACACAAATGCTTCACTTTTCCTTTGTGGTCCTATTAATCCATTCATTGATGAATGTCTCATGAAAAAATAAAAAGGTCAAAATAGACTTCATGGCATATAGACCCACTTAGTTAATAATCTACAGATCAGACTCGTGTGCTTCTTTAGGAAAGAGATGAACCAAACACCATGGGCTAATAAATCTAATTAGTATGTGTTAAAATAATCGCAGTTGCTTCATTGCTGTTAGCAATGAGTGACACCAATTTTTTTTTTTTTGGCAAGTTTTTAAAACCTTTAGGGGTTTTCAGAATTTCCGGTCTCATTGTAATTGTGTAAAGATGTTGCAGGAACTCAGGACTGACTTTGGTTCTTTGCACTAGTGGGGTCTCTATTTAGGTTAAAACGAAGCACTTAGCCCATCTTTTAAACAATGATAGGTAGTCACACTCTAATACCTTAACCCTGTGGGGGCTATTGTCTACCTGCAAGTATATTCCATAGGCTTTGCATTCAGAATTGATCTATGCAAATAAGAAAATCTTTTGTTAAGTAAATTTAGGAATGCAAATAATATGCAAGAAAAAGAAGCAATTTAAAAAATCTTTAACTTACATTACTAGCCATTCATGTAATAAAGCAATTGAGGAAGAAGTAGAAATTATGTGAGGTTGTAAATTTATTCTTCTTCTAACGTGAATACATACCAACCATTTTTCTACTTCTGACGCTAACTGTGGTGTGCCAGATATGGTCTAATGATTCACAATTTATCTTTTTTGTTACTTTATGTACAGAGGCAAGAAAAACATCAAATAATGTCATCAATTTATAAGACAAAATTTCGAGAACTCTACTTTCTACCTCTGGCAGCTTTGACTGTCATTCGTCCTTGAGGTTAGGGCTATGGGGTGGCGATTTTACCTTGTACGTACTTCTAGACAGAAATCTCAATGACACCGTACGCGTATAAATGTTTTCTAGTGGGTGTGGGGGGTGCAGAACACAGAAAGCAGACTTTCTGATTCCTCTCCTAGCTCTGTCTGGGTCTAGGCCTCCTCCCTTCATCCCATCCCCCATCGTGCTTACAATGACTGTATGACCTTGAGCAATCACCCTTTCCGTGCTTCAGTTTTACAGCTGTAAAATGGCGATAATAAACAGACTATTGCATGAGAGAAACACTATTGAAGACACTAACGCAAAATACCCAGCACTCTTTGAAATCTAGCCAGTGCTTATTAGAAGTAAACTTCTTCTCCTTTCTTCTTCTTCCTCTTTCTCTCTAATTTACATTATTAGGTATAAAAGTTACACTCGCACATTCATAAACTTGTGAAAACTCTGTTTTCCAGTAGAGATAATCACCAACATTGACTGAATATTTGCTTGGGGACAGGTGTGTCATGAGTTCCTTAGGGGCCTTTTCTCGTTTGATCCTCAGTGACGTTGTGTGGTGGAGCTGGGATCGAGTGCCCAGCGTGTCAGGCGCCAGCGCCTGACACATCCTCACTGCACGAGGTCGCCGTTAGCCTCTTCTTTCTCTTTACAGGAACTTTCTGAGTGAATTCGTCCTTCTGTGCTTTCTACCGCTGCTGGTGATTCTGTCGTCTCAGCCAGATCTTTCTCCTAAGATCCAAAGCTATTAATGCCAATGCTTACTCTTTGTATTTCAAATTGAACTCCTTTCTAAACTAGCTGTCCCAACCAAATTCTTTTTTGTCACTTACTGGTATCACTAGAAACTTGGGAGTTACTCAGGACCCTGGACTCCTTTTTTTTTCCAATTAGAGTTGACATTCGATATTATAAACTTCTTGACCTTCCTGTCCCCCGTGACTTGGGTAATAACTCCTTTTTTGTAAAGACTGAGCTCACACGTCCTGCCTAGCTTCTCTCCACTGTCGTGATCTGCAGAGTAATTATCTGACCCTTCTATGGAATATGCAAAGGACCGTGTGACTCCCCTGCTATATACTGATGTATCTCATTCTATTCTATGCATAGTTTTTTTTTAGTTTTTATTAGTTTGAACTTCTTAAAACCAAGAAGGTGCTGGAGCAAAGTGGAATAAACATGGGCTTATCAACTCTGTGACTTTCAGCAAAAGTTCGCTCAGTTTCCTCTTCTGTCAAATGGAGATGATATTTGTCTCATAGGATTGCTATGCAAATTAAAGAGATAATGATGGTATTATTATTATTATTATTGTTAATATTATTATTGTTAAACCAACATATTAGCATGTAGAAAGTTCTCAACAAATGTCATATAAATTAATGAATGTATTAATACTTATATCCTGTCTTTTCTTCTGGTGACCAGTAGGATGTAATTATAAGACAAAGAATAAACAAACATCCCATCGTGGCCATGGGCATCTTCATGACTTGTCGGTTCTAGAACAAATAGTACATTGTTTTACAAGAAGGTGTGCTTGTATTTAGGTTGACGCTATTTAATGGACCATATAGAAAACGACTCTAAACCGTGTGCATTTTAATACTATTTTTCAAACCTGGAGAAATAGGAATTTGGAACTAGTAAACTGTCTGGCGAAGGGTTAAAGAAAAGTTTTTACATGGAACTAACATAATTCACAAACATGGTCTAACACTGCTTCATTTTGTCCCAAGTGATGGGATATGGAAATGAGAGCTCTGAGAGTCAGCTCCCCCATCGGGGACAGAGAGGAGGCGATAGCTGTTACTCCGCGTGTGCCGAACCCTGGTGCTTGCGTCAAGGCGGGGCGTCTGGTGCACATGAACCACATTGACTAAATTCCTTCCACCATGAAGCTGTTACCCAAAACAGCTCCAGATTGGAACATTGGATTTTCCATACTCATACTATTAAAAAAAAAAAAAAGTAATTGAAGATTTTATTTTTATCTATCTACCCACAAAATACACAGCATTTTCAACAGTAAATAATATATAATGCATATTTTAGATGTTATGATTTTATAAACCTTCGAAACGCTTTTCTTTCAAGTGGGCGAAAATGCTTTGTTGAAAACTCACATTTTATTTGCAAGTATCGATATCGCTAGTTTTTTAAAATTTAATTTTATTTGTTTATTTATTTATTTATTTATTTATTTATTTTTACTAGTTTTTAAGCAGACTATGGAAGTCCTGTGTATGTAGGTACTCAATAAATATTTCTCAAATACGGTTCTTGAATTAATAGAAGACGTAAATTATAGGAAAGGAAGAAGTAAGAGAGAGAGAGAGCCACTTCTATGCTTTTGGCTCTAGCAGTTTTATTTAAGAATTTATACAGAGTATTGGCCAAGAGTTTTGACCACAGGAGCAGAAACTGACTCAAGCTAGAATGGAAGGACACGGGTCAGCGTCATGGAAGCCGAGGTCCCCGTAAAGCCAGGCACCTGAATATACTCACGCCGTCTTCCCTTTCCTGGCCACATTCCCCTTGGGTCTCCACTTCATTCATTTCCCACTCTCTGCAGCCTCTTTCCTCTACTCCTTCTGCAAACACAGCAGGGTTCAAAATGGCTACCCCGGCTTCTGAATTTCGATACTGCAGGTCCAGCTCCCTGGAGGCTAAATTTCCCTCTGGGCCCCAAGCATGTATTGAAGAGGAAAAGATTCTTATTAATCCAAAGTTAATCTTTTATTTAAAATTTTAGTTTAATAAAAAAAATATTTCCTTTCAGTTTTATTGAGATATAATTGACAGAAGAATAAGTTTAAGGAGTACTGCATAATACCTTGGCTTACCTATATTGTGAAATAACTACCACAGTAAGTTTAGTTAATGTCATCTCATACAGATACAAAAAAAAAGAGAAAAAATATATTTTTACCTTGTGATGAACTCTTTTAGGATTTATTCTCTCAGCAATTTTCAAATATACCATGTACAGTGATAATTACAGTCAGCATGTTCTGCATTATACCCACGGCACTTATTTTTCTTATAGCGGGAAGTTTGTGCCTTTTGATGCCCTTTGTCCAGTCAGTTCCCCCACTTCTAACCCCCATTCTCTGCCTCTGGTAACCACAAATCTGGTCCTTTTTCCTTATGAGAATTTTTTTTTTTTAGATTCCACATATAAATGAGACCATACAGTATTTCAATATATGTCTTTCTTTGTTGGACCTTATTTCACTTAGCATAATGCCCTCACGGTCCATCTATGTTGTCACAAATGGCAGAGTTTCCTTCTTTTCTTATGGCTGAATAATATATGCAAGGGTGTATTATCTAGTTTTATCCATTCATCTGTTAGTGGACACTTAGGTTCTTTCCTTGTCTTGGCCATTGTAAATAATGCTGCGATGACCATAAGGTGTATATATTTCTTTGAGAAAGTATTTTCATTTCCTTTGTATATACACCCAGAAGTGAAATTGCTGCATCATATGGTAGCTCTATCTTTAATTTTTTGAGGAACCTTCGTACTGTTCTTCATAGTGGCTGCGCAGTTTTACGTTCCCAAGGAAGAAAGGATTCTGATTACCACAGTTAAGCCAGGTTCCTAATGAGACTAAGCAGCTGTGACCAGGTCGAGTTTAGGTTCCTCCATAAACCTGGAGGGAATTATTCCTCTAACCAAAAGTTTGGACCCTCACCCCCCACAAAAAAGTGAGTCACTTGGCAGAGAGCACGTAAGGGGTCCACTGTGCAATGTTATGGTCTTACTTGTCAAAATTTTCCCCAATATTCATACAGAAAGAAATATATTAGCTGAAAAGCACTTAATAATTCTCAGCATTCTTTGCCTATTTATACTATGTACCGTTCCTTTCAAGAGCTCCTTATTTATTTTCTTAGGTTATTGACTAGTACTCACTTCCCATACTTTTAAGATTTCTTGAAATATAGTATGATCATGACCCAGACAAAATTCTTGCTAATCTTTTTATTTGTAAATGGAATAAGGAAGCATAAATTTCCCCAGATCATGCAAATCCCAATCTTTGGGGTCTTCGTTTTGTTTGTTTGTTTGTTTTGTTTTAAACTGATTCAGGATGCCTGGCCCGTTAGGAAGCTTCTGAGTTTGGCTCGTTCACTGACTCTCGAGGTGCCTGATTGCTGTTTCTTCTCAGACACCTAATTGCGAACACAGTTCATTCTTACAGAACCCTCAAACAACCATATTACTCTAGTTGTTCCCTGCTGTATTCTAGACTTCTTTGGAACAATATGAAACCTGTTGCTCACTCCGCATGGTGTGAATGAGGGGAAAGCAGACCTTCCAATCCTATTTTGGCACAAGCCTATTATTTTCTTCTTTTTCCAGTCCGTTCCCCTTTATTACTCACGCACGTCACCATTTATTCTTCTGTCTGTCTTTCACCCCCCAGGACAGAATGTCCCTTTGATCTTTTTTCTAGCAATCTGCCAACCTTTCTCTTATGACACTTTCTGGGTCATACCCTATCTTCCGCTAGTGACGAGCCAAGGCTAGGCCGACACTATATGAGTGCTCATGGTAGCCACTAAATGGAGGAACTGTTTCTTCCATGGTAATCATTTTTAAAGAATTTTACTTTTTAAGAAATGTAAATATGTAGGAACTTAATTTAAAAATAGAAGAGGATATATGAAAAAATATAGCTTGAGAAGTTTTGTTTTCTTCCTTATTCCCATCTACCCTGTTTCCCAGTCCACACATCTCTTAGACAGGTAACCACTTTTGTTAATCCTTGGATGCTGTTCTAGTGTTTCTTCATTGCAAAAGTAATAAAATACAAATATATATGCTATTTCTCCTTTATTACACAAAAAATAAACCGCTATAAAGACTTTTACATTAGCTCGCTACTGCTGCATAACAAATTACTCCTCCCAAACTTAGCATCTTAAAACAACAAACGTATTATCTAACAGTTTCTGAGAGTCCTCAGTCCAGGATTGACTTGGTTGGGCGGTGTTGGCTCAACGTCTTACATGAGGTTTCTGTCAAACTCTTGGCTAGGGCTGCAGTCATCTGAAAGCCTGACTCTGGACAGAGGGTCCGCTTCCAAGCCGACGGCTCACTTACATGGGTATCGGTGGGAAGCCTCAGTTCCTTCCCACGCAGAACAATCAGTGTCCTCATGATACAGCACCTGGGATCCCTTGAGGTCATGATTCAAAAGAAAGAGCAAGGAGGAAGCGGTGGTGCCTTTTATGACCTAGTCTCTGCTGTCACACACACCAGCTCTTCGGCTCCGCTTCTCATGCCCACACTCAAGGGACAAGCATCATCTCTGCTTCTCGGGGGGAGAAGAACCAGAGAATCTGCGCACGTATTTTTATACTACCCAATTTTAATCGTTTTGCGCTTTTACCAAATTTTAATCGTTTTGCACTTTAACAGGAAACAATATCTATCACAAAGATTTTTCTACACCTGTATGTATAAAGCTCTCGCATTTTTTCTCCGGTGTGTGAATGTGCATAGTTAATTTAACAAGTTTCTGGAGACCGGCACATTCGGATTATTCTTACCTTTCGCTATTATAGATAATGCAGGTCTGGATAATGTCGTAGAATGCATGTAAGCGTATCTTAGGCTACATCTCCAAAAGTAGAATTTCCAGGTCAAAGGGTAAACGCGTTTGTCATTTTAGTGTATCTCGCCAAGTTGACCTCCGTAGGGGTTGTACTTCCCCTATATTTGCACCCACAGAGTACGATGTCATAATTTTGAACTTTTGCCCACATGATAGATAAGAAATTATATCTCCACAGAGGTTTAATGCACATAGATTTTCTCATGAGTGTAACTGAGCATTTTTGCATACGATTTTTTTATACTTTCTTTTCTCTGAACTGTCTACTCAGGGCCATTTTTGGTTAACATCCTGGTTACACGTGGCGCTGTTTTCTCTTCGTGTCGTGTGTGTCGTGCAAGGGTGTGAAGAATAATGAATTTCTCAGGCGCTGGCCTTCTCTCCTCCACCTTCTCTACTCCGATTTTGTTTGATTTTATGCTCCCACCCTATTTTTCTTCTCACCAACCACATGGAATACAAAGACTACTAGTCAGTTCACGTCGGTTACTCTTAGCAGTGCACTCACCAGGCATCTCATTCGGGAGATGCTCCATGCCTTTTGCATTCACTCTTTTTTCATTTCTTCACTGCCTTAAAGAGGCAGGTGACACCTAAGAGATAGACAGACAATAATACCTGCGATGCTATTTTCACATGTGGGAACAGCAGAACCCCATCCTGTTTCATTTCAAAGGGCTGATAAGGCAATGGATGGGTTCTCAGACCCTCACTGGCTACTGGAGACAATGGCTGCAAAATCTGAATGACCTTCTAGGAAGCACTGGGGAATTTTGGAAAGCTTAATGAGCTTCTGAAACCACCTGTGTAACATCCACCAGCGGAATTGATCTTCAAAGAGAAAGCGAATGTAGAATCTATTCTCTTTCCTTTTATCATGCTAAATCACTCCTGACTTTAATTTGTTTGTACCAGTCTGACTCAGGAACACCAGAACAAAATCGAGTTTGTAATTTTCATATGAAAGTGGATCAACTGTAGAAATGTTTGTGTACTGCAAAGCAAACCTGCCAGCCAGAGACAACTTCATTAACTTAGGTTATGATCTAAAAGTCCATAAGCACTTAGAGAAATCTGAAATGATGACGGGCTGATCATTTTCTCAAGAAAACCTCCTCAGCTCAACAACTCTCTTGACGGATATGGAAATAAAAGTTACGTGAACGTGTGTTGCTGGGTGTGAGTTCTAAGGTATCGATCGGGCTCTGTTTCCATTTCCTACAGATGCTGTAACCAATTCCCACAAAGCGGGTGGCTTAAAACAACAGAAATCTATTTTCTCACAGTTCTGAAAATCAAGGTGTTGGCAGGGATATGCTTGTCTCAGAAACCTCTGGGGAGAAACCTTCCTTGTCTCTTCCGGCTTCTGGTGACCCCAAGTCCCTCGGTACAGCTTCCATCTCTGCTTCTGTCTTCACATGGCCGTCTTCCCTCCTGTAAGGACACCGGTCACATTGGATTAGGGACCTCTCTAATGACTTTATCTTAACCTGATTACGTTTGCACGGATTCTATTTCCAACTAAGGCCTCATTCATAGATAGCGGAGGGAAGGTTGGGACTTTACCATATCTTTTTGGATAACACAATTCAACCCACCCATAACAGGTTTTAAGCTTTTCCCTTCTCTAATGGGTTTGCTTCATCTTCAATCTCTACCGCCAGGTTTCAAATTCCTAAGAGAAAACACAGATCAGTCGAAATGAGTGTAAATTCTTGAAATCTGGCTGGAGCTTTCGCCCTGGATATCATACCTCAAAGGACAGCTTTTAATCCTCATTCTTGAAGCATAGGTAGGAACTTTCCCGAGACCCCACGCTGGCTCTGAGGAGAGCTGCTCACCTCCCTGGGAAGAAGGGAAGACTCTCAGGCGGGCTAGTACAGGTCTCTGCATCATCTCAGTCTGTCTTTCGGGAAAGCTTCCCATCCCGCTCTTTATTCCTGGGAGCTCCGTTCACGACTTTGTGTCTTGAAGATGAAGCGGGGGCGAATGTGTGCACATCAGGCTTTATGCTGCAACTTGAAGGATTTCTTTTCTTTCCAACCTGTGTAGCTAGATCGAAATCTTCTCGTCACCCAAACCAACAGTGTGCCGATTGCTAACCCATCTAAGGCGACAATATCCCTGAAGTCCATTTGCAGGGCCATTGTTTATCTCCGTGTCCTTGTACTCTATAACATGACAGATAACAGAGTGAAACCGAAAATTGAAAACTTGTGATTTTTTTTAAGCCAAGGACATTGCTAACCCGTTGATGAGTGTGCATCAAGAGGGTATGTAATTGCTGGTGGGAATGTAAAATGGTGTAGCCACTACGGAAAATAGTATGGTGGCGCCTCAAAAAATTAATCATAGAATTACCATATGACCCAGCAATTCTACTTCTGGGTCTACACTCAAGAGAAGTGAAAATAGGGACTCAAACAGACATTTGTACACTCATGTTCATGTCAGCATTATTCACAATAATCAAAGGTAAAAACAACCCACACGTCCACCAATGAATGAATGGATAAACAAAATAGTACATACATGCAGTGGAATATTATTCAGCCTTAAAAAGGGAGGAGCTCTGACACAGGCTAGGTCATGGATGGAACTTGAGTTCCTTATGCTAAGTGAAATAAACCAGTCCCAAAAGGAAGAATACTGTATTATTCTTCCTAGATGAGGTTCCTAGAGTAAATAAATTCCTGGAGGCAGAAAGTAGAATGAAGGGTGCCAGGGGCTAAGAGGAGAGAATGGGGAGTTAGTGCTTAATGGGTAGAGTGTCACTTTGAGAGGATGACAAAATTCTGGAGCTGGATGGTGATGCTGGTTGTACAACGACGTGAATATACTTAATGTCACTGGATTGTACACTTAAGAATGATTAAAACGACACATTTTATGTCATGTGTATTTTACTATGATTTATAAAAGGGCTCTGCTAGCTGCCCTGTGTTGGAAGGAACTGACCAACTGACCGTGCCTGTGGTGGTCACAGCCTCTCTGCTCCTCGTGAGTGACTCCTTTGTGCAATGAAGCATGGTCTCATCAGGGAGTCGGGTTGTTGGGGGGCAGTGAGGGAAGGGGTGCTGGCGGTGATTCGATATAGAGCTGTATTTTAATTCAAAGGCTCGGTCAGCATTCTGACAGAAACGTTTTTTCTGTTTGACATCTCTTCAGAGGAGATTCACTTTGACTCCTCCACTGAGGAGTGTTTTCGAGAGACCCAGGTACACTGCTGATCCTGTTTAGTAAAGCAGTTAAAATCCTTGGTGTCTTTACAAACGAAAAAAATGGAGACACTTGGAATACACAAGGGGCGAGTATGTGGGATGAGATGTTTGGCCTTTTATCCACCTATTTTTTGAATATCAAAGAGCAAAATATATCCTCTGCTTTTCTAAAACCAAACTGTCAAACTAGTAGCCTTTTTGATATTCAGAATTTCCAATTAAAATAAAGATTCATTATAGTGAAAAAATGGGTAATCATCTCACCTACCTCACGTGTCAGCGCAGAATAAGAGACTCGCTGTGTAGCTTTCCGATTCCATCCGGGTCTGTGCTCTTCACGAACGCTCAGCGTCACCTCCCTCATACTGCTCTCGCGATCACAGGTAGTTGTCAAGTTGAAATGGTAAATGACCCGTCACCCTTTGCTGAGAAACATTATCTATTTGATTAATGACCCATAAAATGATTTCGGTAAAAGACAAGACTGCAATTTCTTCCTCCAAAAGAGAAAGACGATGCTGTCTAACTTACCAAACTTCAAGCTTTTAAAAGGTTTTAGGAAATGTAAAATGTCACTTGTGTAGGATTATAGAACCCACAAGAGGAAACCAGAAGCTGAGAGGCAAAGAAAGGCTATAGGTACGTTTTAAAGAGGAAAAACTTCGCCAGTTCCTTTCTGTGTATGTGAACATTGATGCCTCCTTATGTTAATGCAGATGGGTCGTTTATTTCATTAGACCGAACGTTGGCATGGAATGAGGTGAACGGTTATTCTGTGTGCTTAAAAATTCAATGTAGAAAAAGCGAATATGGCATCAACTGAAATACGTGTGTAGAACACTCCCAGATATGTCATTGAGGAGCCATTATGTAGGGGGTGCTGTATTCCAGACATCAAAATCTTGATGAATTTTCAAGTAGTCTCCTATGCATGAGATTGTTAACTTTATCAATACCTTGAAGAGGTTCTTTAATTCAGGACCTTAGAATAACATCAAAAGGGTTACTCGAGGATGTCTGGGGCTGCACGGTGGAGCGAGACCTGTTTTCGTAAACGATTGTCTGAAGCCTGGGTTTCAGCGCCACAGACGCCTTCCCCGTGGCTCTGGCGAGGACCTCCAGTTCCTCCTGAGGAAGCTGGTGGGACCCTCAGCTGGGGGTCTCAGGAAACATTTGTGCCGCTGGAGCCCAGATCCCCTTGGCTGCCCTGGTGCTTGCCTGGCTCCTCCTCCAAGGCTCCCCACGAGCTCCAGACTCCAACACAAGAGCACGCGGCCTCTCTCTGCCCATGCTCAGAGTTGCCAGCGTTTGGAAGTCCCCTGTCTCCTGCTGGGAGGGTCTCCCGGCTGCGCCACCCTGCTGCTCTCCCATCTGCTCCCTTACACGTCCCTTTGCGCCATGGGGTAGGGGCGGGAAGCAGCGAGGATACTGCTTCACCTTCTGATATTAGAGCAGCTACCGGTTTGAATGGTAACTGAAAAACCAGGAGTTGTGGACTCTGGAAGTCATTCATTCATTCATCCATCCATCCATTCATTCATTTATTGAGTTTGGGTCTTTTTTTTTCCTACAGTACCTAAGCAATCGAAAACATAAATTTGACCGAACCATTTCCTGCTCAAAATCTCTGCAAAGTTCCATTCCCTTAGAACAAATCCCAAGTCTTTATCTTGGCCTAGGCGTCATTCCTTCATTCTTCAAGTATTTATTGCGTGTTCCATTTGCTGTGCAGAGCTGGTTTTAGACGCTCGGCGTGGGTCAGGAAAGCAAACGAGATCCCTGTGCTGTAGGAGCTTGCATTCTGGCAAGAGAAATAGTGACAAATGAATACACTTAATAAATATAAGTAAAATATAAAGTTTGTTAGGAGGAGTTGGCTTTTTAATCAAGCCCCTCCCCCTGCCCCGCCCCTCCTCGGGGCCTCAGAGCAGGGACCACCAAGTGCTGTGCCTCAGGGCCTTTGCGCGGGTCCCTCCTGTGTGTGGAGCTCCTCTCCCATGTGTCCATATCCGGTTTGCTCCTGGCTTCTGCCAGTTCTGTGCTCAGATGCCATCTCCTCTGAGTTTTTCTTCCTGGTGCTCTCCCCTCCGTGTAATAGCTATATTGGTTTATTTGTCTGTTACTTTTCCTCCCAACACTAAGCACCACGGAGTCGGAGACTCGGCATGACTTTTCCTCTTTTCCATCACCAGTGCCCAGTGTTTACTCTGTTCCAGGTTCTGAGCTGCTGCTGCTGCTGGGGTGGAGGTAGACATTGATGTGACCTTAGCCAGAAGCTTCCTCAGTTATTAGATATTCTCTCTGGGGGCTGCCCCAGGGGGTCCATAGCCTAATGCTCACCTTTCTGAGGCTCCTCATGGGTATTTATAATATGAATTAAAAGCCCAGATTATGCTGACACCAAGTCAGTGTTTTCTAACCTCAGCTTGAAAAGCTCATTAGAATCACAATGGTTAATATTTAAGGAACTCGATTCCAGATAATCTCTTTATGTGCTTCCAGCCTTTTCACTCTTAGGACTCTGAGGTGGATCTTAGTATCATCCCATTTTATAGATGAGGGAGCCGAGGAGGTTCGGGGTCACACAGTAGGTACAAGGCTGAGCCAAGATGGAAAACCAGGATTCTACTCTTCACTGTATTATCATGCCACCTGGTTCCAGAAGGTCAGTCACTTTGGAAGACAAGTTTCCATATCCCGCAGCCCAAGTCCCTTCTACTCCCTACAGAGACAGTTGGTTCCTGGGTAA
>NW_006443225.1:12706841-12729105 GCF_000325575.1 Pteropus alecto | reverse complement strand
CCTGCTGCAAGGTTCTCCCCATCCCCAAGCTCTGTCAGGTCTCAACTGTGTGTAAGCTAAAGAGGATACTATGAGAACCTTGGAATTTCGTTCTTCCAGCCTAAGTCTCGGAGAAGAGCCCGCGGCAATGTCCTTGCTGTAGGCGTGCTTCCTGTAACCTGGGGCCCCGGAAGTCCTGTTGGGCCTGTTGCGGGGAGAGCACCTCACAAGCTGGAGGGGCCCCAGAGCCCTCTTCCTTACACTTGTTGATGGGTGCAGGGCTTTTTGATCTCTGCTTTTCCTCCTGTGGAAAGTTCCATTCTCTAGTAATGTTTCCAAATTATGCGTCTTGTAGACACGACTTAGTCCTTTATCAGAGCTCCTTTATAGGGGTGGGGGTGTGGGGTAGGAGCAAGGCCTTGACCTCTCCTCTTAAAGGTTACAAGGTCTGACCCAACACAAAGCAACATGCATTT
This sequence comes from Pteropus alecto, assembly GCF_000325575.1. NCBI lineage: Eukaryota > Metazoa > Chordata > Mammalia > Chiroptera > Pteropodidae > Pteropus > Pteropus alecto. The sequence goes on along the minus strand of NW_006443225.1, from coordinate 12,728,650 downwards.
GGACTTAGTTTTCATTTCAACAAAGAGGTGATGATTTTCCAAAGTGACATATAATCATTAACCTCCTAGTTGGATTGGAAAATGGATCTCTCTTCGCAGCTTCTATGCTCAAACCACTTCATGACACTGTTGTCTTTGGGTAATTTCAATCCGAGTATAGACTGTCTGGTAGAGTCTCACGTCCCCCAATAGTACAGTGGCTGGATAAAGGACAGGGAGAGGTGAAGGAATTGTGTGAATCACATTCTGTTTCCTTGATTATCCAGTCTGCATGTCTATGGCAAGCGAGGCTGCTCTGTGATTCAAGGACTACTTCATGTATAATTCTGACTTTCTGTAAGAGTGTCCTGTAATAGTGGCATTAAGCTGGGTGTGTAAAAAGCCACGTTCTTAGTCGCTAAGACACCATTTGACTGAAATACAGGACCAAAGACTTACCAGTTCACTAAAAATACATCTCCCCAAAAGGTCTAGTTTGCTCCTGAGAAGTAGTTCAGTTTACTGAACTCTGAACTTCGATCATCCGTTTTGTGGGACCCAGAGAATAAAATGTTAGGATTTGTTACATGTAGTGCAAAAATTCAAACACAGAACATTCAATTTCCACACTCTCCCAACTGCATAGTCCCGTGGGAGACCTACCAGGGAAAACTAAGCCTGATACCAGTTTACTTTCTTAAAGGATTCACTTCTGCCCTGGCCCTAATGGCTTCTATGGCAATGAAATTGAAACCGGAAATATTAGTTAACGATCATGGAGCCTGCTGATCCTGGTAAGAAATTATCGAGGTGAATCGAGGATCAGTCCAGTTTAACAGAAGGGAGACGTTCCTTCCTACTGTGAGCCCTGTGCATTTTCTGGATCATCTTGATGGCTACTGCTAGTATCCCGTAGAGTCCCCAGTAAAAGTTTATAATCAAAATGGACATAAAAAGCAATGCTATATAAATTTTAAAAGCAGCTAATTTAATATGAAATGGAAATGCTTATAAACTAAAGGAGAACATAAAACTCCATTTAATAAATACATCAGATAATAAAATAGATAATTTCCAGTAACCATTAGGGAGCCATACTAGAAGAAAAATAGGATAAAGGGACATATTTAGATGAAGTCGTAGATGGTCTATTAAGCATAATATAATGCAGATGATGAAATTGGACTTGCTGGGCCAAATCTAATATCAATAAATTCAATCAAGGACAAAGGTAAAAACCTTTGATTTGTCAGATAAAAATCAGCTGCAGAGATACAGGGTAGGGGAGGTTTAGCTTGACACTTAGGTGTCAAATAGGCGGTGTCTTTGTGTCAACTGTCAGTGCCTGACTGGAGATTATATTGAGAAGGAATCTGAAGAAGCTTCTAGATACCAGGGAACAATGTGCCACATTGATTAGCATTGTCTGACACAGACAGATGCATGGGAGTACACATACAATGAATAACAGCGCATAAAATCATCTGTGCCTATTTGTAGATTGCAGGTTCTGAATGTGTTAGCAGAGTGATGTGACTTCCTCAGATCAGACCCCGTTAGAGGAAGTCTGGTGTCAGGAGGGAGGTGATATGTTGCAGGAGTCCCGTGTGCAGTGCTGGGGACCGCACTGTCTGAGGGAGGTTGATGGGCTCACGAGAGTGTCAGAGGAGGGCGCCTGGGACGGTGAAGAGATTTGAAACCACGTCAAATGGAGAACGGCAGAATGAAGGTCACTTCCTGCCTTGATATATAACTGTCATGTTGAAGAATAATTACGTTTATTAACAAGGCAGAAGTAAGATCAGTGAGTTGAAGTCATAAGGAGTCAGATTTCCACCTAAGCTAAGGAAGGATTCCTTAAAACTTCAAGTTTTTTTGCGAATTGAACATTTTCCCATGAAGTAGTGAGCCCCCTGCTGGCGGAGGTGTTTTAGCGGCGACTCGGTGGCATGAATTGCCAGTTTTGCAGGGATGTTGCAGACCACACTGCAAGCTGGAAGAAAAGGATGCCTAAGATTCCGCTGCTTTTAAGATTCTCTGACCCGAGACAAGGGGCATTGAAAGCTAAAGGAAAGACCGACGTACCCTGAACTTCCACCAGGTGAGCCTGCCTCCCACCGGGCAGGCTTCTGTGCAGGTCTCGATTCTATCATTCAGGCCCCAGGAGCCCCTGCCTTTCTCACCCTATTATGGAGAGCCCATCGCTTTGGGACCGTGGGCTCTCTCGAGCTGCAGTCTTGCTTATCTCAGACTTAAGTCTCCTGAAGTGCCTCGTCCCAGCCCTAGGCTACCCTGGCATCGATCACAGCTTTGCTGATTGCCCCCACTCTCTTTCTGCCTAGTATTTCTTTTGGGAGCAGATCAGAGCAATACAGTCAAAACTGTACGCTGTTACAATTAGGTGCATTATCATTTAGCTAAAAAAAAGTACATCCGAGGTAATGCTTAACTGATGAGCTGTTTCTAACATGAAGAGTGATTTCTAATAATGTCTTCTGCCTTGATACGGCCACTATTTTAACCAAAGACATAGATGAATATAAATAAAGTTTGCTGATCAAATTTGTGGATAACATGCAGTTGAAGGGGATTACAAATAGATGGGATCAAATTCCCCAAAACCCATACTGTCGACTAGAATAATAAATCAAATCCACAAAATAGAAATGTAAGTGAGATTTATATGAAGTTCTGCACTGGAATCTGAAAACCCAGATGGGCAGATTTGCACAGGAGAGACTCACAGATCGGCAGCTACTTGAAATAATTTGGAGCAGCATGTGCTATAAATAATATGAGCCACAAATGAAATTTTGTGTTTTCTAGCAGGTCGATTAATAAAAGTTCAAGCATTAAGTGCAGATACAATTATTTTTAATAATGTTTTATTGAACTCAAGTTACCTAAAATATTATTTTAACATGATATAAAAATTATTGAGGCATTTATGTTTTTATATGAAATGTTCAAAATCCAGAGTGTATTTTACTCAGAGCACATCTCAATCTAGAAGCTAAATTTTCATTGGAAACACCTGATCTGCGCTTAGATTTCATAAAATTTACCATCGAAAAAGTAGATTGACACATCCAAGTTGTTTCACACATATTTGAAAGATTTCCAATAACTGAATTGGATGTCTATTTTTCAATTTAAATTAAATTATATAAATGAAAATAATACAGTTCCTCAGTTGCACTGGCCCTATATATCAAGTGCTCAGTAGCCACGTGTGGCTGGTGGCTGCCATAGTGGACCACGTGGCTTTAGAAGTTTCAGTTGTCTAGCATTGATTAGGAGTTTGTAGTGCAGTGTGGCTATTAATAGTGTGAAATGATGAAAGTATTTGGAACAAAGAAGTTGACAGTTTTGCTGTACTCCACTTTAGTTAGACTTATCTGAAACATTTCATTATTGCTAGGTAGCAGGCTTAAGAGGTATATAGATAGGCTGGGGGTGTGCATATACGTGTATGACTATATGAAGTGGGGGCAAGGTCGCTGCTTCTGGATAAATGGAGACTTGGCTCGTGGGGGTGAGACTTACCTGAGAATGTAGGATCAAGGTCAGCATGTACACTCAGCATTAAGAATTTTCCAGTAGTCATAGAGGCTGTCCTGTGAATCAGTGAACTGCTGACTTCTGGAGGGCAAAAACCTATACCTACTTCTTCTTCACTTAGAATCAATGGAGTTATTATGTTTGGTGTCTGCTGTATTCTGATTCCTGAAAGGTCAATGCTGGTTCCTTTGGTGCAAGGGCGCCACCTACGGGATTTATGGAAAAAACACGTACAGCATTTTCTCATTAAGACATTTGGTTTTCAGCACAAAGGTCCTAGAACTTCATTTAAGGCCAGCGGAAAATTACTGTCATTAATATTCAAAAGAGGCTGCTAACTAGTGGTTCTGCTGAGGGGAAAATTATAGCCAGAGAAATCAGAAACCTAGGAATAGATCGCAGACCTGTGTGCTCTAAGACGTATCATCAGGACCATCTTAACAAAAATCCCTCGCTTTCCCCCAAAGGCCAACTGTTTACCAAGGCTTTGTTCCATGGCTCTTAAATGCCTTCCCTTCAAAACACTGTCTTTTAGTAAAACGCAATTACTAGGGAGTGTTATACTCGAGAGAAGCAGGATGGGGTCATGAGAACAGCCGAGGCTTCTGCCTTAGACAGGTTCAAATCCCGACTGCGGTGACATTTAACAGGTGACTCCTGTGCTCTGTTTCTTCACCTGCGAGAGCGGCAATGTTTACCTGTGTGGTTGTCATGAGGATAAAGACAGACACAAGGTCCTAGTTTCGAGTCTGGAAGTTCTACAAGGCATTAATTGTAATGAGTTTTACCAGTTCTCACCTCGGAGGGCATCTCGTCTATGACAATAAGGCATGGTAGGTGTCTGGAGACTGCCCGCCAAGCCTGCAGTGGAATGATGAAGCCCTAACCACAAACGGTTTCCTCATGACTCCCTCAGCTCACGCGAACTTTCCTTTTCTGATGTAACCTATTCGTGCCTTCCTGATGGTGTTGCCCACGTTCTGACTTGCAAAAGATGGTCATTTGTGTACTTGGCTAAGCTCCACTTTTCGATTATAAACTCACTGTGGACAGAGACGGCATTTACAGGTCTCCGTAGCATCTGGCATCTCGCTTGTCCTTAAAGTTACCTAAAATGAGTTTATCGAGTGAGTGTCCAAAGTACAGAAGGACTTAATGATAGGACACATCAGGGAAAATGATTAATAAAAAGGTCTTACTTGCTGGACGTATGTTACCTATTTTTGGTGACTGTTCTAAGGAGTGATTTGTTGGGAAGGGCTGCTGAAGTCTCAAGGACAGGGGCATCTTCCAGGGGCATCTCCTCCTTCTATGTAGACACACCTTCGAATCTCTCCAAACTTTCACCCAGCTTGTTACCCCAAAATTCCTCCTGTATAGAAATTTTGGAGTTGGGGGGGGCAAACAACGTGTGCTTTCTCTGGATTCTCCCCTGGGAGGTGAACTACTTTGCTGTTCTACCTATACCAGAGCGCCCTCTGCTGGAAATACCTAGAAGTAATTCTCAAAATTCAGTTTGAGGGCATTGGCACTTCCCCCTGCGTTTGCTCGAGAAGATCACCCCCCGCCTTTTTTTTCTAATGGTGCGGGGAAGATGGATATTTACACTTCCTCTTTATTTTTCCTCATTCTTCTCCTCGGCCGAGATGGAGCTCTTTCCATGAAGTGAGCATTTCCAGCTATCGAGGGGTCCCCAGCCAGGGAGAGCCACCCTGTTCTGCTCGGTTGGTTCTGTCCTGTTGCAGAGCCCAGCTCAGGGGTTCCCGCAGAGCTGAGCTCGCTGAGCTTGCTCAGGGTGAAATGACAGGGCGCAGGCTGCCGGGCCCTTCAGAAGACACCTGGAAACGAAACTTATTTGCATTAAGATGAAGTCATGAAAAAGAATGGGGTTAGAACCCAGCCCTGATGCAGTGAAGTCTAATTCATTTCAGAAGGAGGGGCAGAACCGACTTGGAGTTTCTCGCAGCCAGCATGAGACGGAAAGCACGACCAGGCGGGACAGTGCGGCGAAGAACAAGCAGGGCCACTCCACGTACCTCGAGGGACAGCAAGGCTGCGCTACCACGTGCCAGTACACGTCGTGGCATCGGACTCCTTTATCAGCCAGCGTTTCATGCGCACCCCAGCTTTACGTGGTTGTAAGTTAGACGTGAGGCCCACCTGACGTGTCTTTTTTGAACAGTTGAAAATGCAAAGATCAAATCTGCAGATGCCAAGGCTCTGCTATTGAGAATAAACTGGCTGCTTGGGAGAGTGTTCCTGGGCCTGAAACCAAAGGCGAGTTTCTTCTGCCTCGTAAAAACCCCTGTATCACGTAGTGAACAATATCCTCAACCACGTTCTTACAATAATTGTGAATGTCATGTGATTATTTCTGTTAATATTGTCTCATTGTAGGCTGAGGGCATGTGATTGAAGCAGAGCTCACTAGAAATAATTTGAGGGTGGAGTGGGGCTGTTTGGTATATAAGAAGAATTCGGTCCAAAACACACACCTGGGAAGATATTCTGGCAAAGGGGCAGGTCACTGGCATTTGTCATGGTAACACTTCCAAGGAGGCTGAGGATACTATTTTCAGCAACGAATTATCCTCTGTCTCCGTTGTTAGATGATCATTTTTTATTTTTTAATATTCATCCTCCCATTTTACCACAATTAATGAATACAAGATCAATCAATGAACACAAGACCTTTCTGACCTTGAGCAGAACCGTAGATTATTTAAATCAAAATTTAGAGGACTGAATTTGTCATCTTGCAATGCGATGCAAAAGACTCCTTAGCTAATGATTAACAGCTCCAAGTTATTGCGTAGCATCATTTCTCTGCCAATTTTCATCGTCAGATAGATTTTATATCGTACGATGGTGGGTAAAACACATGGAAGGTATATTGATTTAGCCCAGACAAGGTATTCATCCAGGTTCATTTTTTTCAACAACTATCAGTGATAATTCCTTCTTCTTTAAAAGTAGTAGAAAAAAATAGGTGATCAATATTTTTGCCTGAGTTTGTGTGTTTCTTTTTATGCAGTTTCTGAATGTCAGTAGGGGCTAGGTTTTAAGTGGACCATCCTCCATCTGCTGTGGTTTGCATAGCAATATTGTTCAGAGGAACCACGTTAGGATGTGGGTATTGAAGGTTTGTAAGACATGCCTGCTGAAGGCTTTCATGGTCAGCGCAGAACAAGCATTCTCAAGGGGGGAGTCTTGGAAGGATGGTGGGGGCAATGTCACTCTCAAGGCAGTGACAACTGATTCTTGGTACGGAGACAAAAAGATCTTAGATATTTTAATAAAGAAGTCATTGGTTTCCAGCACTCCAAAGGGACACAGTACATAAACAGCATATCTGTACTATTAAAATCTCATGGTGGGGCGTGAGTAGGAAACGAAGTCTATTGGTGTAGAAAGGTGTATTTATACGCTGGTCCAGCTCTCCTGGAGTGATGGGGTCATGGGGTGATGGTGAGGATGATGACATACACACACACACACACACACACACACATTAATGCTACGTGTTAGTCATTATTTTAATTTAATTTTGTGGTGGTAAGAGCACTTAACATGAGATCCGCCCTCTTAGCAAATTTTAAGGGTTGCCGACAACAGGTACCACTTAGTACAGCAGATCCCTGGAGCCTGTTCGTCTTGTTTCGCTGAAACTTTCTGCCTGTTGATCAGTGACGCCCCATTTCTTCCTCCCCCAGCCTCTAGCAACCACCATTCATTCCACTCTTGGAATCTATGAATTTGACTATTTTAGAAACTTCATGTGAGTGGAATCACGCGGTATTTGTTTTTCTGTGACTGGCTTATTTCACGAGCATAACGTCCTCAAAGTTCATCCATGTTGTAGCATGTGACGGGACTTCTTTTTTTGTTGTTTTTAAGGCTGAATAATATTTTGCTGTCTGTATACACCTCATTTTCTTTATTCGTTCATCCACAGGTGGACATTTAGGTTGTTTAGACAAATAACTAATGAGAAGGTTTTTATACATACGTGACAGAGGATTACTATAATTAATATCCGGAGAGCTTTTATAAACCACTAAGAGGCAACAAATGCTCCACTAGAGAAATGGGGAAAGGACATAAGTCAATTCATAGCAAAAGGAATTCGTGTGGTAATAAACATGGAAAAGTTCTCACTCTGTAATATGACGATGAATTATCATTTTTGTTCATAAAATTGGCAAAATTTTAAATAATCAGAATATCTGTTGTTGGTGAGGACATGAAAAAGTGAGCAATCATACATGTTGTTGGCAATATAAAATGATTTAGCCCATTTATGAAAAAAAGAATAGCTGTTTCCGGAGGAAAGTTTGTATGTATCAAAAGCCTTAAAAATATGTGAGCCTTTGGACCTAACCCCTCCACTGCTAGGAATTATCTTCAGGCGAAATCAGATGAGTGCAAAGATGAATGTCTAGGGGTGTTTAGTGCAGCTGTATTTGTCATAATAAAAAATTAGAAGCAGCCTAAACGTTCAGTAATAGCTACTATAATTGTTATAGTCAGAGGCAAAATCGTTCAGTGAGATGGAAAGATTTTTTTCCACGTAGTTGTCGAAGCCAAAAATCAGACCTGTGCTATTTGTTTAAGAAGAAAAAAATATGCACAGAGCCATAGAAAATTTACGGAAGCACATGCCTCAACATTTTTAAAGCAATTACCTTCGCGAGCAAAACTACGAGTGATTATTTTCTTTTTTGAGTTTTCCACAGCGAGCACGTGCTATGTTTCAGTCACTGTGTCTGCATAACTGACCATGGTGAACTCAGTGGCTTAAAGCGACAGTCATTTTTACTGCGCTGACAAATTCTACGGGTTAAGGATTTGGAAAGGTGAGAGCAGGGACAGCTTGTCTCTACTTGTAGTGTCTCAGACGCAGCTGGGCAGACTTGAAGTCTGGGGTGGCCCCAACAGCTGGGGGCCGGCACCATCTGAAGGCTCCTTCACTCACATGTCTGACCCCTGAGCTAGGAGTACTGGAAGACTGGATCTGCCTGCTGGCGTGCCTACATGTGGCCTCTCCATGTGGCTTGGGTCCCTTCCAGCGTGGTGGCCTCTGGGTGGCTGGACTTCTTACAGGGCAGCTCGGGGCTCCGAGTGTGCACAGCACAGTGAGCAGGCAGACACTGCGTCGTGTTCTCTGATTTGGCTTTGGAAGTTACGTGGTGTCACTTCTGCTACTTCTCTAGGGACATAGACACCATCTCTTGGTCATATTGTAGAAAAGTGAGATGGGAGATACTGTTGCCACCATTTGGAAAATGCACACGTTACTTTTGGAATTAGAAAAAAAAACTCCATAAATATCACTCCGCTTTTTAAAAAGCTTATTATGAAATACCTAAGCGTCTAATTCTGTGAGGTTTGGCGTGGAGAACCATTTTGCATAACTGAGTTGAGAAGGATCGTCCCAAACATCTTTGTGTTGTTTCCTGTGTCCTGAGTGAGTTTCCCGTTTTTGATGCTTTCCTATGTGTGTGCCTGAGGTCGTCAGGGGACCATTGGCGCTAAGCTCGCCAGATGCAATACATGACGTCCAGTTAAATTCGAATTTCAGAGAAATAACAAATAACAGTTTAGTATAAATATGCACATATTTATAAGCAAATATTAACGAGCAAATATTGCATACTGACACTAAATTATTGATTTTCTGAAATTCGGATTTCACTGGGTGTCTCGTATTACTATTTGGCTACACTTGGCGGCGTGATTGGGGCGCATCTGGAAATGGATCATTGCCACCTTCTCGTGACTCCCTCTCTGTCGGACAATGAAGGGAAGAGCTTTGGGCAGTAGTAGTGGGTTCTATTTTTAGCGTTGGCATCGACACCTCCGAGAATAGAACAGGGTGAGAGATGGGGTAAGGAAAAGAATGTTTCCACACACATGAGGGGAAACGGCCATGGAAGCTGGAAACCCAGACTCGGTTCCTGGACGTGTTGAAAACTCACTGCGACCTCGGATAAGTCACTCGCTCTCTCTGTGGCCAAGCATGTGACTTACACTAGCCCGACAGAGCGTTGCCGGGACGATGAATATGACATGCATAAAACTGCTTTGGAAACCTTAAAAGGGAGATTTAAAGTGTGAGTGCTGGTTCCCTCTCGTGCTGAGCGCAGTGAGCACGGGACAGTGAGTGAGGCGTGCACCGGGGGGTTTCTCTACAAGCTTAACCGCCATGAGCTCACATCCCTATTTTTAGAAAAATCATCACGCCAAAGCGTTGTTGCTTTTTAAAGCCTGTCATTCCCATCCCACCACGAGCTACATGGACTGGGACAATAGCAGACGGTTCTGTTCAATGAAGAGTTGAATGTGTCATTAAGTCCTTTTTCGTCTTCATTTATCCACTGTGACTCTCTCTCATGGAGTTCACACAAGTGAGAGGCTGATGTGCCCTACAAAGTTATACTCTTTTCCTTCTCTCTCTGCCACGATGCAACGCCAGAAGCTAAAATTAAGACTAGTGAATTTATGCCTGTTTCCAAGTAGAGATCCGGCCCATGGCAATGGTGTTTTTGTTTTTTTTTTTAAATCAGTTGCTAGGTAGAAAAAGATCCTGCATAACTGCAAGCTGGCATAGCTCTGCAAAGCGAGAGAAAGGCAGACAGCTTGCTCTGCTACCAAGAGGAGGTCATCTTTCCATCACTCTCATAAAGATAGAAGAGACGATCAATTTGTTATTGTTTATATTATTGGTGACTTAATTAGAGCAAAGCTTCTATTAATTCAGAACTGGATAATTATTTGGAACTAGCAAATTTCACCCCCTACCTCCAATTCTACATTTTAGCATTTAGAGCATTATTTAGCAAATACTCAAATACTTACTGAGTATTAATTTAGTGAAACAAGCTACTCATAAAAAAAGTCGCGTTATGTTTATTCAAAATAAATTTTAAAAAAGTAATTTTGCCAGGGTATCCTGAGGTGGATATACACATTCAGCTCAGTTTCTTATTTTTGTATTTCTTATTTCAGGTACAGAATTGTGGACTAAGAATATAATGAGACTACGTGTAGAACTGTGACTGCAGCCTGGCAAAATCATTAGTCATTAAAGAAAGATGAATTTATATATATAAATATACATTATTTATATAAAAACACTCTATGGTACTTAGCCAAGGGGAAATGTTTATGTTAAAAATAAGTTATTTGCCACAATTAAAGAAATAAAAATTAAAAAAATAAATTAGGGGTCTAGGATGTATGCTCATGTCACTAGAAATTTAAACAATTGCATTCATAAAATATTCCTAATCATGGTTTTATCTTATGCTAGATAACGTTGTCACGAAAATGTTCTGAAATCTGGAGATGTTCTAGAAAACCAAATACTGAAGTCGTTTCCCATTGGAATCATTTACTGGTTGTTTGTGGGTCATTTTATGATGAGTTAGAATCCGCTTCGACTGTGTGTAGTTTCCACTGGTCTTGTTTGTCCCCGAGATTCTTAGGGAGGCTGAGATCTCCTTCATCTTGTTCTCCAGGGACTAGCACGTACTTGACTCTTGGTAAATGCTTGATGAGCAAAGTGAATGAACTGGTGAGGCATAGTCCTTAAGCGTGGGTCTTATAAGACAGCTTAGAGTGGCTAAGTGAATTCCCCAAGGCCGCACAGTAAGAGAGGGCGTGGGGATTCCAGCCAGGATGCCGGAGTCCGTGACCTTAACTGTTACGTTCAATTGCATCTTATGGTTCATTGTTACATTTGATTTCCTCTTAAAAGGATATGTGTATGTTTATATTTAATGTAAAATATTAAGTAGCTTAGAATTCAGAGATATCTCATGAGACTCGGATGTTCAGGGGAGGTTGGTGGAAGGGACTGGGATTTGAAATGGGCCTTGAAGGATGGGACATATTTCAATAAGAAGGCCGGATATGGAGTGTCTTATATTGGAGTGTGTGTGTGTGTGTGTGTGTGTGTGTGTGTGTGTGTGTGGTGCGTGGAGGGACCGTGTGTGTGTGTGTGTGTGTGTGTGTGTGGCGTGGGGGGACAGGGAAGCAAGAGTGAGGAGACGAGAAGAGGCCAGGAGTTGAGGCAGGGGAGGACTGAGAGATAAGACGGGAGGGGTAGGTGGCAAGGCCTCGTCCCGACTCGTTTTATTTTCACTCGCGTATCTCACGGTATCTCATGCATGTCCGGAAAAAGTCAGCTAGGGAGACTTAGCAGCAGTAAGTTGTCGATGATTAGAGTATGCTAATCTCCTGAAAGTCTTCTTCTGGAGGATTAAAATTCTTGTCTTGCACAGTTTTTATCTTTGGGTCTGAACCACGTCAAGTGTTTCCTGTCGCTCTCTCAAAGGTGAGAGTCCTTCTCGCGCGTTTGATGGCCTTTCTGCCCTTCTGCAGCCGACAGGGATGACGAGGACACGCTTCTGCCCTGGCAGCGCTGGGGGACCCTGCCTGGGCCCTGTGGCTTTCCTCGGAGATGACACATTTCCTGTAAACAATAAGGCAAAACTAATATCCTTAATGGCCAAATCAGAAGGGTTGTCAGCTACTTGCCACACTTCCTGCCTATTCAGATAAATTCCGACTGTTGATAGCTGTGCAGGGTTGGGACTGAGGTGTGTATGTGTTTATGTCGAGGTGACAGCTCAGGTGTCGGGTGGAGAGGAGACCCTGAGAGCTGCGTTTTAAATCTCATTAAAACCCACCTCTATCTGAAAATACTTTAAATTTTCATTCCCTAAATATGGATAACGGTTGTTTTGTCCTCCTATTTCAAAGACTTTTTAAAAACATGTATTTGAGACAACTGACAGAAGAAAAGGTCAATTTTACCCATTTGTGTTTGTTCTTAGGAGAAAAAATTTTTTCATAATGAAACTGAGTTTTCATTGCTTTTATGCTATATTGGCGAGGGAGTGGGTGGATGGGTTGTATTTCAGCTTCTTTTCTAAAGATGTCAATTCAGCCATTTCGGTCTGGAGCTAATTAATCCGCGTTGGTAGGTAAAGCGTTTATATTGATTGTCTTTTTCCTTAAAACAATTCTTTTTGTTCTGGGTAATGATGATGGTAAAAAAATTCAAAAGATCTTGAGTTAAAAAGGAAGCTTTCCTCTTATTTCTCTAGCTATTCATTTTCTGTTCACAGAAGCAACTGCTATTTCTTGTATATCATATGAGAGAAGTCTCTAGCATGTTTAAGCTGTGTGTGTGTGTGTGTGTGTATGTGTGTGTGTGTGTGTGTGTGTGTGTATCCCTTTAAAAGTTACATACACAATAAACAAATGGGACTACATCGAGCCAAAAAGTTTTTACAAGCAGTTTTTACAAAGCATCAACAAAATGAAAAGACAACCTACTGAATGAGAGAAGATATTTACAAATGATACATCCAATGAGAGCTTAATATCCAAAGTATATACAGAACTCATGCAATCTAACAAAGCCCCCCAAACGATCCAATTAGAAAATGGGCAGAGGGCATGAATAGATATTTCTCCAACGAACCATACAGATTAGTGATGTGGAGCATTTTTTTCACATGTCTATGCTCCACATCACCAATCATCAGGGAAATGCAAATTAAAACCACAATGAGGTGTCACTTCACACCTGTTAGAATGGCTACCATCAATAAATCAACAAACGACAAGTGCTGGTGAGGACGTGGAGAAAAGGGAACCATCGTGGACCACTTGTAGGACTATAAATTGGTGCAGCCACTATGGAAAACAGTATGGCGGTTCTTCAGAAAATTAAAAATAGAACTACCGTATGACCCAGCAATTCCACTTCTGGGTATTTATCTGAAGAAATACAAAACACTAATTTGAAAAGATGTAAGCACTTCTGTGGTCATTGCAGCATTTTTACAATAGTCAAGATATAGAAGCAACCTAAGTGCCCATCAGTAGATGAATGGATAAAGAAGATATGGTGCACGTATACAGTGGAATATTACTTGGCCGTAAAAAGAATGGAATCTTACCATTTGCGACAACTTGGATAGATCTAGATAGTATTATGCTAAATGGAATCTAGAAAGAGAAAGACAAATATCGTATGATTTCACTTAGATGTGGAATCTAAAAGACAAAATAAACAACAAAACAGAAACCAACTCACAGATATTTACAGAGAACAAACAGATGGTTGCCAGATGGGAGGGGAGTTGGGGGGCTGGGTGAAAAGGGAAAGGGATTTAGACGTCTGGGTTGGCAGTTATGAAATAGTCATGGGGATTTACAGTACAGCATAGGGAGACTAGACAGTCATATTGTAATAACTAGATATGGTGTCAGGTGGGTGCCAGACTTATCAGGGGATCGTTTCATAAGGTATGTAAATATCTACTCACTATGTTGTGCATCTGAAACCAATATAATATTGTATGTTGACTGTAATTGAAAAATACAAAAATTAAAAATACACACACACACAAACAGCGGTATAGACATGCTGTTCTGAACCTTGCCTTTTGCATTACAGACATTGGATCTGTGACACACAGAACTATCTAGTTTATTTCAATAGAAGTTCTCTAGACATTTTGTTGTTTTCAGTGAAAATTCTTGTGCAAATAGCATTTGTTCTAAGGGTGAGAATAACTGTAGGATAAATTTCTAAATATAGTATTGCTAGGCCAAAGAGAATATGCATTAAACGTTTTTCATATATATTTTCAAATAGCTCCTCCAAAGAAGCTGCATAAATTTATATTTCCACCAACAATATATGAAAGTGCCATTTTCCCCATTTTCTCACTAACAGAATATGTCATTTAATTTTTGGTATTTGCTGATATGTAAGTGATAATGGGTATCTTAGTGTAGTTTCAGTTATCATTTTTCTTATTATAAGTAAAATCGAGCATGTTTTTATATGTATAAAAGACTTCTGTTTTTCTTTTGTATGTGCTGTTTACTCTTTTACTTATTTTTGATGATTGGTATTTTTCTTGTTTGTTATAGCTTTTCCATATATTAATGAATTGTTAGTTTATTGTTTGTGATATTTGTTGCAGCTATTTTCCTCCTATTGTGCCATTTCTTTTGATTTAGTTGATATTTTTTTTATGACTTTTGGTTATTGTATTCATCTAAATCTTTCCGAATTCTGAGGTTATTTAAAAAATTCTTCCGTGTTCTCATACTCTGTGCGTGTGTGTGTTTATGTGTATGTACACTTAAATCTTTGATTCATTTAGAATTTATTTTGGTCTGTAAATAAGGTAGAGACCTCTCATTTTTAATTTTAATTTTTCAATGACTATTCAATTGTCACAGTATGTTTATTGGTTAACCTATCTTTTCCTTGCTTATTTGAAAGTCCATCTTTATTGTATACAAACCTTCTGAATGAATTCGGGTTTATTTCTAGACTATGTTCTGTTCTATTGATAATGCCAAAGAAATCTGACAATTTTTCAAGGGATTTTTGTAAAATGATTCAAAATTTAATCAAAACACAGTATTTCTATAATTTTATACAATTAAAATAATCAGAATTTTAAGAGATTCGATTTTAATTTGTTAAAATTCCCCAAAGAACTTTAGATCTATTTAGTATTTTGAGCCCAACCTTCAGTAAAAAAAAAAAAAATGCCTTCACTCTATGCTAGTGAAAAATTGTGGGTTTTCATGCAAACCTTATGACTGAAAGCAGAATATTTCACATCTGTTCTAACTGTCTTCCTTATTTTCTGTTTTGTCTTAATATTGAAATATATTTATGTAAAATACTGTGGTCAGCATTCTTATATCTCTGTATACTTTATCATTAAAGTAGAAACTTTCAATTATTTCCCCATTTACTTTTTTCCCAAGTAAAAAAATTTACATTGTGAGAAAATATACATAAAATTTACCAGGTTAACCATTTCTAAGTGTGCAAAGTTCAGCGGCACTCGGAACATTCATATCTTTGTGCAATCATTACTAGCCATTTACTTTTTAAAATAAGTGTTCAACTTGTCTTTAAAAAGACCGAGATCTTTGAGAGGATGGTAGGCTGAACCCTTGAGAAGCAAAAGTCAGTCAGCAACGTGAAGCTGATGTGCCCAGCGTCTTTCTGGAACACAAAAGCATTCTGTAAAAGGATTGTGTTTCTTGGCTCCAAATGCCAGGATGTTAAATCTGGCCACTTGGAAATTGATCTGAAACCTGGCTCTTAAACTCTCAGACTCATCTTGAGCTTTGAGGAGGCCAAGCCGTGGCCTCTGCCACTTCTTTTGTTAGGACAGTAGGATGGGTCAGCACCCTCCACTCAGTAGCTGTGGCCTTTTTGTGGAACTGTCGCAGGCCCAGAGTTTGCTTGCTTTCTCTCTCTCTCTCTCTCTCTCTCTCTTTGCTTTTGTTTTTTTGGGTAAGGCTCTCCTAATGTTTAGATAAACATGTCTTTTTCAGACCTCCCGAATACTTGTCCTCTGTCCTCTCGTCTTGCTTCAGGCGTCACTCCCACCAAATGAGCCACTTAATCTGAGAATATCTTTTTTTTTTGATATAGACATATGTCCACGGTGCTCTGAATGAAAAGGTGCTAGCCCGCCATATTGCTGTGCATGCCACATAAAAAGTGTTATCCAGATGGGACGCTAAGAGCCACCCCTCTGAGCGGAGAGGCACATTTCCAGAAGGAGCGTTGTCCTTCTCTGTCTTGTGGAGGGACATATGTTAGTGAATGGGACAGGAGGGAGTCAATGAGAGGAAGCCCTTGGCCTCTCAGAGCAGACTCAGCCCTTGGAGCCGGATCAGGAGCAGCTGTGCAGTTAGCTCTTCCTGGCAAAGTCCCGACCCGCTGCACACTGAGGAGGCTGCTTTCCAGCAGACTACAGCCATAACAGAAAGCATCAGGGCATCAGTGTTCCGTGCTCCTGTTGCTACTGCCCCCTGCTTTGTGCATTTTTTTTTTTTTTTGGTCTGTGCTTATTTGCATAACTGGTCTCAGAAAAGTTAAAAATTCATATCCCACTATAGAAAAATTATAGGACATGACAGATTATATGTGTTAGTGGAATTAATTTTTGCATGAGAAAGGAATAAAGATTTCCTTCTCTCTCCACTTTCTAAATCATGCTGAGAGAAGCTGGAAAGAGAAAAAAAAAAATCGAAACAGGCATTAAACCAGCCAATGACAATAAGTATGAGAAACGTCAGAGCCTTGGTCATTTTTTTCTGGAGATGATTTGAAGCTAAGTGGGTCATTTTTTCTGATCCATTATTATGAGAATAATAATAGTATCTTCCTTGTAGGGCTGTGGAGAGGATTCGGCAAGTTAACAATGTTCAGATGCATGCCTAACACTGAATAATCTAAGTGCTAGCTATTTTTAAAAGTATTATAATTATTATTTATCGTTTTCGCGGTCCATCTCTGAGTATATTCTGAGACATCAGCATTCTGAGAGCCTCTCTATTATGTTTTTCTCTGTTCGAGCATCGCTTCTACTTGTTCTTAAGAGGTAAAAACTGCTACAATCCTTATCTCACTGTGAAACAAAACAAAACAGCAGCACCTTAACTATAAATCATATTTTTTTCTTTCATAAATAATGCTTTCTTTAAGTGTACTTGTTCATAGAAAGATATTTTGGAAGAGAAAATGGGTCCGGGAATCTTAGAGTTGGAAGATTTTCATTCATTCATTCATTCATTCATTCAACCAATCATTTATTCCATGGCCAGGTGCTGTTCCTTTGGCTGGGAACACAGAAATGAGCGAGCCGAGGTGGCTGCTGCCCTCAGGGAGGTTTCCTTCTAGAAGGGAAGACGTTTGATACACATGTGAATAAGTAGACGAGACAATTTAAACTATAAATATGTGTCATAAGAAAACAAAACAGGTGTATTGATAAAGAGGCACTGGGGTGGTGGAGGGGGTTGCTTTAGACCTGGTGGCCTTGGAAGACGTTTTAAAGAAGGTGACATTTGAGGTTCGAATGATGACGAGGAGGAATGAGCCCTGGAAGGTCTGGGGGAAGAGTGTTCAGACCAGAGCAATGACAAGTGCCGATTCCTAAAGCAGAAGCCAGGTGGTTTTGAAGGACCGTATGGATAAAAGGGTAAATTGAGGCTGGGGAGGGCGGCAGAGCCAGGTCCTGTAGGGTCTTCTCTTATGGTAAGGAATTTGGATTTCATTCCAGGTGGAAGAGGAAACTATTCGAGGGCTTTAAGGGGAGGTCAGGAACAATTTTTCATTGTTCTGGTGGAGAATGGATTGAAGTGACCGGCGCAGAGCGGAACCCGGGAGACCGGCTAGGAGCCTCCTGGAGGGAGAGATGATGCGGGCTCCGGCTGGGGTCATCGTGCAGGGCGAAGGGTCACTTTGAGGACATATTGTGGACATAGATTCACCATGACATGATAATAGTTGGATGTGGGTGTTGAGAAAAGAAGGGTCAGCATTTCGAGATGACCCTACACCAAGGTTTTGGCCACTGAGTTTATGTAGGTTAGTATTTCTCTGACTTTTGAATTCTATGATTTTCTTCTATTAACAGAGAAGAAAAATTGGGGCTGGTCAGTATAGTAACATTATTTTTGCTTTTGCCATGTAATAAAAAAAAAAAAAAACCAAAAGCAACAGCTACTATCACTCATTTCATAAAAGAGTGGAGACTAACGGTGAAGAAGTGGGAAGGACTGATTTTGTGTAAACTCAGAATTAAGAACGATCTTTTATATTGAATAAAATGAGCTCTAGGAATAATTCATGACATTGTTCTTATTCTTTTTTATCATTTTTTTTAATCTCAGATCAATAGAAATATTGTCATAGCTGGTCATGTATTTGGGAACCACTGATCTAGCTCACTTTTTGAATTTAGGAAGACATCCCAGTTAGGGTGCCCCTGCCAGGTGTTCTGGCTTCTGCAGAAATTCTTCCCGTAGAGGGTGTGCATTGTCTCACCAGGCCGCCCACCCTGCTGTGGAAGGTTCTCTCTGGTAGACAGCCTCCCTGCCTCCCCACACCCTAGCCCGGCCCTCTGAACGTAGAGAACAAAGCCAGTCTCTCTTCAGCATCTCGGTCCTTCAAACATATGAAGGTACCAGTCATGCCCACCTCTTTCCAGGGGCATGCACCGTTAGCTCCTTTAGCTAATTCTCACGCTTTCCAAGTGCAGAGTGTGTGAACCAACGTCAGTGAAGGTTGCAAAGCTCACTGCTCGTTAAGTCATGCGATGGGCGTTCAGTGGCTGCTCGCTACCTGTTCTATGTCCCGCCCCACACACAGGAAAGGGAAAGTCGCAGAGAAAAGGTCTCTCTTTCGGGGGATTTACAGGCTAGATACTTGGACGTCTATCGTGGAACTGAGGCAGGATGAGAACTTTAAGTGCCCACATAGACCTTGACCTCATAACCCTGTGGACATTAACGTGAAATGAAAGAGACCTGGATTTAGAGGACAAATTAATTCATGTTCAAAGCTTTAGGGCTTTAAAGAAATCTGCCCCTGCTCCTCAGTTGGGGGGGGGGTCGTTTTATGAACAATATAGCTGTCTAACCAATGTACTGTATACTTGAAACTAATTTAAATAAATTTATAAAAAAACTTAAAAAAATTAAGATAAAAGAAATCTGCCCCTGCTCATGATTAACGTCGGAAAGATGGTTTCTGACTCGACAGGCGAGTCATCTAGAAGTAATGCTTGCGAAAGCGCCTAGCACAGTACTGACTACTTGATAAAGTTTTATCTCTTTTCTTTCCTTTTCCCTTCCTGCCTTCTCTCCCCCTTTCCTCCCTCTTCTTATTCGAATCTCTCACGAAAGTGCTGCTACCGTTCATTGTGTGTCTCCATCACCTCAAAGCACAGAAGACATGTTAAAAGACTCATTCCAACTTGGTCACCCTTTGGCCCTTATATATTTAATGACAAAAAATGCTCCCCGAAGACAGTCTTCTAAGAATGCTGTTGCCTAAGTTTTGCACATGTTAGACACCATGAATCCTACATGTAGTAGTAGGGTTTAGATATTTGTATTTAACTGTAAACAAAGTCAGAGACTTGGAATAAAAAAAAGAATTCTATGCAGAGGGCACAGATAGCTCCCAAAAGGTATTGGGGGGTCTTCACTTTTCCTTGTATTTCTAACAGTTTTGCTTTTTATCTTTGGGTGCTATAGAGTTGAGTTTTCAAAGATATAGAATGATGATTCTATCTTCGATGGGAATGATACATTTTGTCACTATAAAGTATGCTTTAAACTTTTGACTTGAATTCCACTTTGCCGGATGTTAAACTTGAACTCTTCGTATTTTCTTTTTTGTTAATCATGACCTGGACTGTCTTGGTCTCTAGTGTGCATTGCTAATACGGGTGGGTACTTGCTGAGGTGATGGAGGGAGAGGGCTTGGGGCAGGAGCAGTGGCCCGCCCCAAACCAACCTCTTCCAGAAAACCTTTCCTGACTGTGGACTTCCTTCACTCTACAGCCACGAAGTGCCTTTCGTTCTACTTGCGTGCTGTTGTGTGCACACGCTTTGTGAATCCAGTGCCGTGTGGACATTCTGTCCCCGGACCTGGAGTTGCGAGATCCTTGATGACACGGTACAGGAGGAGGCCGTGGTCCACATACTGAGGCACTCCCCTGCGCAAAGAGCATTTTCTCTGGCAAATGCTTCGAAGTTGCAGAAACCACCCCCTCTCCTGAGGAAGTTTATGATTCCTGTCCAATGCAGATGCTACTTCCAAAAATCAAATGCAATGTTTACTATTACGAAATTCTGTTGTAGAGGCTCGGAGGTGCAGTTCATTACCAGTATTTATATATTTTTCGTTAATGTTACTAAGAACCCTCCTAGGTGTTCTTTTTTTTTAAAAACATTTTATTACGAGCATTTTCAAATATATAAAAAAGTTGGATTTTACAGTAAACACCTATATATTTAACTAGGTTCAGGTGCTGGCTAATAATATTCCTTAGGTTCTGCTGCTACCAGATATTAAATATTTCTTGGCATTTTGAGGAAATATGGATGTGACAAAGACTTAGCTACAAATATGTTTATTGGTGTCTAAGCATAAAATTGTAAAGATCCTAAATGTTTAATTAATCATTGGTTAAACCACTGGTTTTTCAATTCTGCCTTTTCATTAGAATAATTTGGGAAGATTCAAAAAATACTGGTGCCTGAGTCCCACGTCCAGATTAATAATTAACTGTTCTGAGGTGGGGCCTGGGCAGGTAATTACAATATGCATCTAGGGTTGAGAACCTCTGGCATAAAAAATATTTATGGGTTATTATAAAAAGGAATACTAGGGAGCCCTTAAAATGATGCAATGGAAGAATATTTATCGACATGGGACAATGTTCAAGATATGCTGACTTGTGAAAAAAAACAGATTACAGTATACTGCATATAATTCTAGTTTTATAAGAATAAAAATTTTTACCTGCAGTTACTTAACAGATATATTTAAAAAATCAGCCATGATTATCTCTGATTATTTTTTCCTTCTTTTCTGCTGATCTGTATTTTCCATATTTTTCATTATGAATACACATTTCATTGGTAATAAAAATAAAAGTTACTTTAAAAAGATTTCCCAGGTATTTACGAAACTCTGCCAGAACACATCCGTTTATTAAAGATTTTGTGTGAACTAGAAACACAGAACTTATGTATATCCTAGGTGACGTACTGAAATTGTCTAAACAGAACTGAAAACTGTTTAGAAATCAGGCCAGGAAGTGGGACTGCGCACCAGAATTTTTTGAAGGTCCCTAAATGATTAATGAGGTCAGCAGTTCTCAAACTCTGGCACCTCCGGGTAGGCCTGCTTCTGAATTGGGAGGTCATGGAGGGGACCAGGAAGCCAAGATGATTTCAGTCGCAGTCGGCCATAGACCACACCTTTAAAACAGCATTACGTATAAAACTAGCTGTTATCAAAAATACATACCCGTGACGGCAAATCACAAAAATAGCTCTCAGATAATGTTTAATAATGATATTATCATCTATTTCAAATGTATGTCATAAAAATATACTTCTTACACCTCTCCAAACCTCTTAGCTGGAGTCATTTCTTTATGCATTAGTTTAACAAGTATTTCTGGGTGTGTATCATGTGTTGGGCACTGTGCTACGTGCTGGGAGACAGCAGTGAACAAAATAGGCATGGCCTCTGTCTGAGGAGCTTGGGATGTGTCACCTCCCTCTGATTCCCTGATGCTCTGTCACTTCTCTGATGACATCTGGCAAGTTCCAGTCGGGTTTGCTTGTCACCACTCTGCTCTCCCTTCATCTGAGTACAGGGAGCGTTAACTTAATTTGGCTAA
>NW_006443225.1:12684543-12706554 GCF_000325575.1 Pteropus alecto | reverse complement strand
TCTCAAAGGTCTCTTCTTTTTCTTGTAAGGCATTGATTCCATCGCGGGGCAGGAATTCCCCACTCGCAAGGTCTCATCGAAGCTTGATTACCTCCCAAAGGCCTCACCTTCAACTATATTGGGGGTTGGGGCTTCACATGGATTTTGGGGGAGACATAAACCTTCTGCCATAAACATAACAGTCAACTCTTTCTGATCAGGTTGAAGTTTAAAATCTGAAAAACTGAAGAAGTCCTGTACCTATTTACGTAGCATAATTTCCCCACACATATGATGTCTTAGGAACATTACCAACATATACACTGCGAAATAAGACATGTGCCACATAAAGTTGACGTATCATTTGAAGAGCAAGGTCATAGGACAGAGGTTCCCAAACCTTCTCAGTTCACAAGGCCCTCTGCGCCCCTCTTCCATTTACTAAATTGTTAGGCCCAAGCAATGGTATTTAGCAGCCATTTGAAAAAAGAAAACACACACACACACACAAATTGAAAGGAAAACTTTTATTTTCATTTTATTTGTAACAAAAGTCTTATTCTTAAAAACCAGAATTTCAGGTAAAATGAGTGTGTGCCAGTTGGGCTGCTCATGACTTCTTCAACCTTGGAATATGATGGGCCTCTGCCACCTTCATGGCCTGTTCTACACTCATTTTATGTGGCACTTGCTTTTTATCAAGCCAACTGCTAGCAACCCAGCTTCACTGTTGAGAGGAATGTGACTATCTAATGTTGAAACTGTGAACTGCCTCAAGTTAGCAGTTTATGTGTTGTTTCAGATGACAAGTGTTTCTCAAAATTTTAAATGACCTGTGAGTTTGCCATGGTGTCCCATGGTTTCTGAACGCACAGCGTGAGGGCATTATTAATTATTTAGGGATTCTTGTTCATGTAGGATTACTAACACCATCAATGAGCACAAATTGGAATTATCCTTAGATTCAGTCATGTAAGATTCTTGAAAGACTAACCACTGAACTGGCCTTTTAAAGATGCTGACTGAGTCCTAAGCCGTAGGATGTTACTTTCATAGAGAATTTTCTCTTTTCTTTTTGCTATTTCCTTCTCCTTTCTGGCAACCATCGACTTGTTCTCTATGTCTTTGGGTCTGTTTCTGTTTTATTTATTCATCCATTTTTTAAAAAATAAGTGAGATCATATGGTAATTGTCTTTCTCTGACTTATTTCACTCAGCATAATACCCTCTAGGTCCATCTGTATTGTCGCAAATGGTTAAGTTTTCATTCTTTTTTATTGCTGAATAATATTCCATTATATATATGTACCACATCTTCTTTATCTGTTCATTTATTGATGAACACCTAGGTTGCTTCCATATCTTGCCTATTACTAGTAATGCTGCAGTGAACATAGGGGTGCATATATCTTTCATCTGTATAAAACAGGTAGAAGAGTAAGACATTTTCAAAACGAGAGACAAAATAAAAGATTAAAAATAAAAGACATGAAAAACTACAACCACTGGAATAAAAGCTAAGTGCAAAAGTATAAAATATGTCGAAAACAAAGTCAGGAAGTTGAGAATAAAAGTTTTTTTTTTTAAAGTGTCAAAATAGAGAAAAGAAACTTTCAAAACAGAAAATTAGAATTTAAAGTAAAAGAAACAGAAGGCAGAGTAGAAGCAACAAATCTAAAAAGTGAAGGAAAGAAACCAGCCAGAGTACTGTGCGGGAGGCTGAGCCAAGTGCCTGGTCGCCTGACCTCCAGAAGCAGCCCCTGCCCAGTGCCCAGCCTCGGCATTTGAGCGATGTGCTACATGCAACCTCAGGAGAGCATGAGTCTGCTTGAAATGAAGCTGGGCTAGTTAACCACGTGCAAAATTGGGAACCTTCAGATGTTTGGCATAGGAGGCTACTGTGTCTGAGAAATATTAAACTAATGAGACTGGAGGCTGGACAGGAGCCCAGAGGTGTCATTAGTGAGTGATCCGGAAGTGGAGTGCTATAGGAGTTTGGATCGGCATTGAGATGCGTATGGGAAGGGATAGACGGTGAGAGCATTTGAAAAGAAGACTTGACAATATATAGCCATCGTGTCACTCTGGTTTTGAACTGAGTGTGTATTTTGGGATGTTAACAAGAAATCTTGTCTCAGTGAACTTAAACAATAGTGTATCCCCGCAAATGAAAATAAGTCTAGTGTGATTCTGGGGTCGGTTGGTTTAGTGGCTCAAAGTCAAAGGCACTATCAAGGACTCCCTCTCGTCCACCCCCGGCGAGTTGGCTTGTCTGAGTTTGCTTTGGCTGGTTTTCTTCGTGGTCCAATGTGGCTCTTCTAGCTTCGTTTCCGTCCTCACATGCAGATGAGAACTCTAACCGGATGAAGAAGGTCTGTCTCCTTCTACCCATGGAAATGCTTTCCCAGAAACCCTCCTCCCTCCCCAACAGACTTTCTTTCGTGCCTCATTGGTCAGAATCACGTACCATGCTCATGTCTGAACTAATTATTGGCGAGGGAAATAAGATTAGGAATAAACCAGTCATGACTGGGGAAGGGTCCAGACCCCTGTGAAGCAAATGGCCGTGTGCTACCTGATTAAAATCAAGATTCTGTTGGCAAGGAAGAAGGTGGGGGCGTGACTGGAAATATGGGTGACCACCCGTGTCTGCCTGGGTGTCTGACTATCGCATGTCTCAAAATCTGCTCAGACGTCTGGCTCTGAATTCGCCCAAAGGCTCAGAGTTACAGGTTGGACCACTTGAAGGGGAAAGCTTGTCAGGTGTCCCAGGGAAACACTTTATACTGTCGTGTTAATTATTTAATGGCTTTAATTATTTTTTTCTTTAGTCTGAGTAATCTTTGTCCTTTTAACTGTGCCCTAAATCTTCTTTTCAACTTTTTAAATCTCATTGTGGCTGAGCTGAGAGTTTTTTCAAGTTTCAAATAGGCAGGTAAGAACATAGGAAATAATATGTTCTGTGTTTATTGAATTCCAGGAAAAGAACTAAATATGACTTCAAACTGCTGACGTTATATGATGTATCTGTAAACCAGAAAGGAGCAAAAATAATGTGATGTTGACCAAAGGAATTCTAGGGTTTCCTGTCAGAGACAGCGGAGTGTGTTTTGCCATCATCCAAGGAGGAAAAGTTCCATAAAAGAGGGCCTTTGTCTTTATGCATTCCCACGACCACTGAACTTTTGTTTTGTGCAAAAACCTTTGTGCAGACAGCAGGGACACAGCAAATTTCATTAATTGGGAGCTAGGAAATTAAACCGAAGGAGAGTTCCTTCCTGTGTTAAGCCAGTCATAAAATTTGTTTGAAACATTTGTTTTCAGCTGTGTTTTGTCTCTAAGTATACCTACAAAACATAAAATATATAGTATTTATGTAAAACTCATGAATCCATTCTGTTAAGGAGAAGCCTATGGAAAGTGTGGGTGGAATATTGTGCACATTTGTTCCAACATTGGTGTAGTAGAGAGATTCCAGGACTGGCATGACATTTTTTTTATGTTTGGAAAAATACAACTGTGACAATGTATCTCAATTCTGCCACATGTTGCCACTGCTTAGTTAAATGAGTTATTGTTCTAAGGACGTTAGCATAGTGCCTGTCATGTAAAAGCTCACTGCTAACTACTATTAAATCTCATACATTATAAGGCGGGTAGTAGGATTGTCCCCACTCTACATATAAAGGGTTGGTAAATGGCAGAGCCGGGAATTGAGCTCTTAAGCTAGTGAAGTGACAGTAGGTAGATGACCTTTTGAGCCTGTTTGCTTAGCTGCATAAAGAAGATATTACCGAAGCCCTTATTTCTTCAGATGACACTGTCTTTGAGACTTGTCAAATCTGGGGGAACAATTGCAATGATGATCAGAGTCCCAAGCCCCCTCCTGGTGTTGTCAGAGAGACTCCCAGCCCCTCCAGCTCTGTCCCTTCCCCTTTGGGAGTTCATGCCCTGTCTTGGAATGTACCACTTCAGATGTGGCCATTCGTGGCTCTTCTTGTATTTCCACTAAGGGCCCTTTCTTTTCTGCTCTTGTGTTGTTATCACTTTTCTTGCAATTGATGGGATTGAAGGAAGTCGTCATCCTGTGCTCAGTGATCTTATCATTTTTCTAGGCCTTTAAAAGCTAGCCACCTCTTTTAGGTGTAAAGCTTTTTGGGGCCAGTCCTTTGTTACGTGCATCTTAGACTCTCTCTCTGGTATCACATTCTCTCTACTTGGGAAGTACAACTGTGAGAACTTCCTTTAGTAAAGCAGGGCTGGTGGCAAGCTCTGCTGTTGTTTGTCTGAAAAGTCTTTATTTGTCTTCCTTCTTAAGGCTAATTTTCATCTATATAAAACTCTAGATTGGCAGTTTTTTTTTTTCTAGAATACTGGATATTTCATCTCATTGCTTTCTGGTTTCCCTTGGTGCAGTAGAGAAGATGGCTGTGAGTCTGACTTTTTTGAAGTTAATTTGTCTTACTCTTGGATGGTTTTAAGATTTTTTCTTTTCTCATTGGTCATTAACTGTTTTATTATAATGTATTTGGTTGTGCATATGTTGTTTTATTTATCCTTCTTGGAGTACATTGGGTTCCGGGAACCTGTGTATTGGTATATTTCATTATTCTGGAAAATTATCAGTATTCTCTCTTCACATGTGATCTCTGCTCCACTATTACCTTCTCTCCTTCTGGAACTCTCAACTGAGCCACAGAAGCGTCAGTATTAGTAAACGTTTGTTATTTCAAGCCATTGAGTTTTAGGTAGTTGGTCACTTAGAAAAAGCTAACATAGTAAGCATAGTTAAAAAAAACTTGCCAATAAATCCATGTTGGTTGTCTTCACGAGTCTTTCTGTTGTCTGCTTTTTCCTACTCATGGTGTTTTGTTTCTCTATGTGCTTCTTATTTATGATTGGGTACTGTTAATTTATTTTTCTATGCCCAATGTGAACTATAAAATGATAGTCCTCTTAAATTTAATTAACAGATTTACTGTAACCCCCCAATTAAAAAAAATAGACAGAGATTCTAATGTTTAGTGTAAAGAATAATTAACAGAAATAACAGATGAAATATTCTAGAAAAAAGCCACTGAGAGCATCCTAGTCTTACTGACTACTTAAGCACAATAATTATTACAATATGTAAGAAACAAGTGGGAAACAAATAGTAAGGAAGAAAAAGATTATTTCATAAATGAGATTTGGTGACTGATTTCGAGGAGGAATATTTGATTCATACCTTTTATTTCCTTCTTTGACCACAGTATAAACCAGAGAATCAGGGCCCCAGGATGGTTTCCACTGAAAGTCTGAGCTCAATAGATCTGGGTAAACCACTTATTATCTGTTTTCATGTGTAAAGTAGACGAAGCATTTCTAGGAATCTGCTCCAGATACAAGAGCATGTGTAAATGTGTGTGTGCGTGTGCACACATGTGTGCATATATATACACACATTTGTATATGTAAATATACAAATATATGTATATTTGTTCATTATAGGATTTAAATTAATTTTGGTACATTCATATGATATTTTATCAAATTATTAAATTATACCAGCTATTTAAGAATGTGGAAGATTAAAAGATATTGATTTGAAAAGATGTCTCAGAGCAATACATAAAACGATTCTCTTTTTTGTAAAGAAATAAATAGGTTGGATGTGTATGTCACTGAAGTGGTACTTGCTTAGATGTTCTCAAGTGTATGAGGGCTTTGGGGCTGTCCTTCCCTTTAATACTAAAGAAGTGACTATGTCCCCTTCCCAACATCCCCCAGGAGTATCTTCAAGAAACCATAGAGAGCCCAGTCTCCGATTTTTCGCTCTCATTAAATACTGGTTCTCTGCTTTGCATCTTACCACCTTAAGTGTTCTCTTTTTCATTTTTATATTATTCAAATATATCAAAAGAATTGTAATGCATCATATTTCCTCTTACTCTATCATTAACATAGGTCTTATGTGTAACTCATTTTATCAGAAGTCGGGGGTATTAAAGAAGGCTACACATCAATACAGATCAGTAAACAATAAAAAACTTAGAATAGGTATCTCTGTTCCTAAGAATTCCAGCAACTGGTAATTTCTCGCTAGCTGTGTTTTATCCTAGGCCGGCTTCCCCTATGCTTCTTTTGTTTTCTTTTATATGAAGAGCCCCCAACAGCCCTAAAATTCATGTTCATTTTTCAAGCTGCACTGTGTTAGGTCTCCAGCGCTCACTCAAACTGCCTCCATTGTTCTAAGATGTTCTGCTCAACAAAGAGTCATCTCTGGACCTTCACCTTCAGCCGTTCAAAGCATGGCTGAAGTTTAAAAGTACAGTCTGTAATCCCTTCTTTAACAGAATTGTAGCTTTAAGGCTGTCTTCCCTCCCTTTCCAGCCTTCATGAACAAAAAAGGAAGCAGTATGAAATTTATCTCCCACTGATGGGAATGGTGGTGTCACTCACCTTCTGTTATTGGGAGGATTATCGACTATCAGATTTTGTGTTGAAAATAGCACGTTTTCCCCTTCTGATAAAAAATAAGTACATGCATATTTATGTGTGTACGAGTGTGTATATATTTGTATACCTACAACGTTACACACACAACCTCTGCTCCAAAGAACCACCTACTGATATGACGGCGATTTTACTCAAGAAAAGGGTCTGATCTTACTACAACACTTGAACGAGTAGATGGCAGAGACTGCAAAGCCCTGAGTCATAGATCAGTGGTTTTCCACCTGCGTTCTGAGGAGCTTTGTGGGTTGGCGAAGGCTCGTAGAGAATGGGCATTTGGAGACGAGAGATGAGGATGAAGAGGAGAAAAGGAAACAGCCTAACTGGAGTGTTTAGCCCTCCCCATGCTGGACCGAGTCTTGCTCCCTTTTATGTGTTTGGAGACCAGTAATATTTAGTCTGGACAGTGATTTTTGAGGCTAGAAAAGAATTTAAAAGTTATTGCCAAAAAACAGGAGTCTGCAACCTGCGGCCCACAGGCCAAGAGTGGGGTCTGTGTACAGTTTGTTTTGGTATAGCTTATGGGCTAGGAATGGTTTTTACATTTTTAAGAAGGTGTTAAAAAAACAACAAGAGGAAGAAGACTATGTGAGAGATACCATATGTGACCTTCAAAGCCTAAAATATTTACAATCTGGCGCTTTCTTTGCAAGAAAATTTGTTGGTCCCTGCCAAGGAACATGGCTGTAGCGCTATTTATAGAAGCCGAAAAGGAAAAAACAGCTAAAAACAACACATTAGAAAATAATTAAGTAAAGCATGTGTATTACTTAGGATTAGGTTAAGCTGCAAGTGAAGTGTCTCTCCACCCCCCACCTCCCACCCCCTTATCAGTCACTTAAGGAAAATACAAGCTGATTTCATATTCAAGAATTTCAAAGATCATCAGTCCTGGAGTGTTATGAAATTCAGTTCAATGAGTCAGAGACCCAGACTCTGTCCTTCCTGAGGCTTCACCCTAGGTTATTCATGACGTAGAAGATGACTGACTGTTGGAGAGCTAGACTTTAAGCTTGCATCCCAGCCAGCAGGAAGGAGGGAGCAGAGAAGAAAGTGGAGCCTTCCACTTCTGCTTGCATCTCATTGGTCAGAATGTAATTACATGGTCATATTTAGGTGCAATGGAGCCTGGGAAATGTGGTCTTGATTCTGGCCATTCCTGTATCCAGCTGAAAATTTGGTACTCTATTACTATGGCAGAAGTAGAGACTGGATATTAGAGTGTCTCTATCATGGTATAGAATATCAACTCATTTATTTATTCCTTCAGCCTCCTACCATGTGGCAGGCAGGCACCTTGCTAACCACTGGGGATATAAATTGGATCGAATTCAAAGTCTAGGATCTTCTCATATGCTGATGGCTCCTAATGGCTTTTCCAGCCTTGTGGTCTTCAACTCATTGCAATTCAATGTTAGCTTTTTTTTTTTTTAATTTTCATGGCTTCGAGCCACAAGTTTTTGACCACTGCTAGTTGGACATGGAGACCGAATCTTTAACTTTTTTTTTTTTTTAACCTTAGGAGTGCTAATGAATAGTGTCTGAGTAAAGTGTGTGGAGTTCTTTGTCCTGCTATTACCGTTAGTATGTCTCAATGATTCTGTAAAAATCTATCTTTCTGAAAGCAACATCGACATACCCATAACACTCCTGTTCTGAGGAACAAAATAAAAAGTGCTGAGTAGGACTAAATGGTCTTTTACTTTGAACAACATATAGATTTGCATGAGACCAGTGCTCTTTAAATGAATAAAACCCCAGTGTACTCGGTGACTACGGGATGCATTTATAAGTCGTTTCATCTTTGGGTCAGCTGAACAATTTTCGAGACATCTTTTGCCAAAAGCGCTCAGCTTCAGTATATGGTGAGTGGGTTGGGGCTTTTATCCTTTTCTGGGGTATATTATATAATTCTCCACTCTGATAACAAGAGGTACTCAAGTGGGGGGCTGTTTAAAGTGAATAAGAATTATGTCTAATATATGTTTTATCCATAGGTTTAATTCAACTAGGATGTTTTCTCTCATTAAAAATCCCTGAAGCCAGTGAAATATTTTGGGGTATTATTTATCATTTTATGAGGTTTACTTTCATTAAATGCGTATCGCGCTTTTAGGTACTTTGTGTTTTCAAATTACTTTATGGCTGCTGCTACAGTTTCATCAGTCATGCAAGTTTTTAAACAGTGGTTTTCCCATTGCTTATTTCCTCTTGCTTTTGATTCACATTGCCGTTCGAAATGTTTCTACCATCAACCAGGTCGGCTCCCAGATTAAAGACGGGGGAGTTGGGAAGAGAAAATGTAATCAGCCCTTGTAAATCCACGCTGACTCGGCGTCACTTTTACAGCTGATAATTTTAATCCCAGAAGTATCACGCATTCTTCAAAATAACTAACGCTTTTTGGAAGATAAACATATCAGGACATTTAAAAAAATTTTAAAACGTGATTAGTCTAGACCTGTAATTTTAAACATTAGTGGTGATATGAAGAACATTAATTATTTATTAAAGACATCTCTAGAAATGCTTTTTATTTTCTTTTTTAAGAGACAGGAATAGAAGTAATAGGAAATCATATCAAATGTTTACCAGTGAAATTCTTTTTATTACGATTAAGCACAAAGTGGCTTTGTTAACTAAGACAATACTATATGATATTCTAGTCCAAGCTTTAATCTTTTAGGACTTGAATATTTGTTCGTTTCCTTTTCTCTTAATGTCACCTTAACTTATATGGCCCCTGGGAGCTCAGAGGTTCTCTCCTTTGGAAAATTATAACAAATATATAAATCCTCAGTGTTTACTGTGTGGCACCTCTGTGCAGGGCAAAACCTGTACACTCTTCCTCTGTGGTCCTACGTGGAGATGCTCTTGGCTAGATGTTTGTGCAGCTTCCACAGGTGTGAGCTGAAGACCGTCTGATGTCCACTGAGCGTAAGGGAGTCTGGGTAGTAGGAATCTTAGTCTTGCTATGATTGGTATTGCAAAGAGCATTTTCTTCTTTTTTTCCTCTTTTTCTCTTTACTTCTCTTTCTTGCTTTAATTCTTTCTCCCTCTCTCTTTTCCTCTTATTGTCAATATTTTTGCTTTTCTTAAAAATCCAAAACTTATTTATTATGGGAATTTTTCTAACATTCAAAAAGTTGGGAGTATAATGAGGACTCATGTATCCACCAACTGTCTTCAATAATTGTCAGTAGTTTGTCATATTTGCTTTATATCTATTTATTATTTCAATTAAAAATTATTTTAATTTCAATTAACAATATTTATTTCAATTAAAAATATACATAACATGAAAATTTGCCATTAAGCTTTTTATTTCCATCCTTAAGTATTCTTTAAATTTTAAAAAAAGTTTGGTAATAAAAAGAGAGATTATCATATCTCCACTGAATTAATTTAAGATCTTTGTTGAAAATCAGTTGTTTATGTAAGTGTGAGTCTATTTCTGTGCCCTCCATTCTGTTCCATTGATCTATTTGTCAATATTGTGCCAGTGCCAAACTGTCTTGATTAGTGTTGAAATAAGGTCGTATACTGCAGTATACAGTATGTTCTTCAAAGTTGTTTGGCTGTTCTATGTCCTTTGAATTTCTATATGAATGTTAGAATCACTTTGTCAATTTCTATACAGAATTCTTCTAGGATTTTAATTGGGATTACATTGAATCTATATATAGATCAAGTTAGGGGGAATCAACATCTTTGGGGTGTTTGGACCCATAGTATATCTCTCCATTTATTTAAGTCTTCTTGAATTTCTCTCTGCAATTTGGTAATTATCAGTGTACAGATAAACATTTAATTTTTTTTGTTAGAGTTATCCACAAATATCTAATGTTTTTGATGCTATTGTTAAGTGTTATTTTAAAATTTCAGTTTCCAATTATTCATCACTAGGATAAGTATAGTAGATTTTTGTAAATCGATGTTGCATTCTGCAACTTTGGTTCGCTGGACAAACTTTTGCTGAAAAAAATAGGTGTGTGACCCATGGATTCAATCAACCACCTCAATAGAGATGAGGTTGTCCAGGAAGGATCTCTGGAAGGTGCTCTCGTCTAACGGTGTGGTGCTGCATGACACACACAGGAGACTTGCAAGGTGTTGAGAATGTCATATTAGCAGAAACATCGCCAGCTTGGAATGAAAGTGACAGAGGCCGAACTAAATTAAGGAATGTTGTTGGACTTTTGATATTCTACAGGCCGGAAATGGGCTGATAGAGCTACTCGGCTGCACACATGTGCTATCCTCAAGAAAAGGGAGAAAAACTCTAAGGGCAAGCCTCGGGCCCAGAGAGTAGAGACAGAGGCACAGAGGCAGAGGGCAGTGGAGTTATGGGTAACGAGGCCCGCAGAGCCGAGAGACACAGAATTATGCCTAGGCTTTGACACTGAATGGAATTTACCCTGCTGGATTTCAAATTTGCTGGGGACCAATCCTCTCCCCACCCCTCGAAAAGGGAGAAAAACTCTAAGGGCAAGCCTCGGGCCCAGAGAGTAGAGACAGAGGCACAGAGGCAGAGGGCAGTGGAGTTATGGGTAACGAGGCCCGCAGAGCCGAGAGACACAGAATTATGCCTAGGCTTTGACACTGAATGGAATTTACCCTGCTGGATTTCAAATTTGCTGGGGACCAATCCTCCCCCCCTCCCCCCCATCCCTGCACCTTTCATTCCTTCCATTTTCTTCTTTTTGGAATGAGGGTCTTCATAACTATTATCTCGTGCATGTTGCACCATTGTTTTAGGGAGCAGATAACTTGTTTTCTCGCGTTACCAGTTCACAGATGGAGAATTTTGCCCCAGGACAGCTCATATCCAGAGTCTCATCCATACCTGATTTAGATGATAAGATTTGGGACTTTTGAGTTGATGACACTTAGAGATTTTTGGACTTAGAGTTGAGGCTGCAGCGGATTGAGAATTTGGGGGATATTGGGATGGGGTAAATGTATTGTGCATGTGAGATGGATGTGAATTTTGGGGCATCTGAGGACAGACCGCAGTGGGCTGAATGAGCTCCCATACAGATATATATTAAGTAACATTTGCAATTCCTGATTTCCTGGAATTGTGAATGTTACTTAATTTGGGAAAAAGGTCTTTGCATATGTAATTAAATTAAGATCTTGAAATTAGATCATCCTGGATTATCTGAGTGGGCCACAAATCCAATGATAAGTACCCTTATAAGAGACACACGGAGGACAGGCAGAGAAGAGGCAGGCAATATGACACTGGTGGTAGAGATTGGAGTGATGTGGCCACCAGCCAAGGAATGCTTGGAGCCACCAGAAGCTGGAAGAGAGAAGGAATAGATAGTACCCTAGACGCTTTGGAGGGAGCGTGTCCCTACTAATACCTTGATTTTAGACTTCTGACCTTGAGAAATGCGAGAGAATAAATTTCTTTTGTTTTAAGCCATTCAATTTGTGGTTGTTTGTACATGAAAATAGTATAGATTTTGGTACATTTTGCTAAGTCAAAAAGCCGGTTACAAATGACCATATGTTGCATGATTCTATTGGTATGAAATGTCCAGAATAGACAAATCTACAGAGACAGAAAATAGATTAGTGGCTGCCTGGGGATAGGGGTTAGGGGAATGAGAGTGATATGGAGTTTCCTTTTATGGTGATGCAAATATTCTGATATTCGATAGTGGTGATGGTTGTCACAATTCTGTGACTATACTAAAAGCTACTGACTCTTACACTTTTAAGAGCTTAATTTTATGGTCTGTGAATTATATTTCAATAAAGCTATTCTAAAAATTTTGAGATGAGGTTTTCTTAACTTATTGATTTTATATTTATATATATATTTACTACAGAATTAAAAAAATAACATTTGTTTGCTTGATCCTAGTAGATACATAAAAGGGCTTTGAAATTACAATATCTATCATTGTTACAACAGCAAAAACACTAAAGTGAATTTTGAAGATTTTTTGAATAGTTCTTTTAGTCCTTAGATTACATCCCACTAAGAACTGTCTAGTGCAAATACGTATTCAAAAGTCGCTTGAAATAAATTTTTGCTTATGTCAGTATGGTATATGGTACTTATATAGAATTGTTGGTTTCTGTTTCTTTTCAATTTTAGGGTTGCTTTCCCTTTCTTGATTTAATTAATCTATTTCTTAAACATTTAAAACATTTCTATGAGTTAAAAAATCAAAACTATTTAAAAAGCTGTACAGTAGTCCTCCCTTGTCCTTGGCATTTTCAGAGACCCCCAGTGGCTGCCTGAAACTGTGGATAGTACTGAACCTCATATATACTATGTGTTTTTCTATACGTAAATACCTGTGATAGTTTAATTTATAACTTAGGCACAGTAAGAGATTACTAACAACAATAATAGAACAGTTACAACAATGTACTTTAATAAAAGTTATGTGAATGCGGTTTTTCTCTCTCCCTCAAAAATATCTTGTGCTCTACTCATCTTTTCACTTAACGGAAGTGCTTTTCGGCTTCCATTTGGCGTATCACTGCCCTTATGCTTTGGGGCCATTATTAAGTAAAATAAGGGCAACTTACACACAAGCCCTGTGATGCTACGACAGTCAGTCTAGTAACCACAACCGCCACTAAATGACGAGTGGGAGGGGAGCGTCCCCAGCGTGCAGAGGATGGACAAAGGGATGATTCACGTCCCACGCGGGACAGAGTGGGATAGCTCGAGATTTCATCACATTCCTAGAGCAGTGAACGATTTAAACCTTATGAATTGTTTATTTCTAGAATTTTCCATTTAATAGTTTTGGACCGTGATTGACTGTGGGTAACCGAATTCGGAAAGTGAAACCGCAGATATGGGGTGACTCCTGTATTCAGGGAAGTCTTACTTTCTTCCCTATCCCTTCTCTTCCTACACAAAAAGATAGTATTTTACATATGCTGTTGTGAATTTTTTTTCATTTATTTACTGGAAATCATTCAAATCTCTACTTATCAGTACTTCGAAATCTTACTTATTCTTTTCCGCGACTGTATAAATTTCATTGTGTGGGTAGTTTATTTAATCAGTTCCTTATTAGTGAACAATTTGGGTTGTTTCCAGTCTTTTGCTACTACAAACAATTCAGCAATGATTAAGCCTGAGAATCTGCTGTTCAGCGTCAATCTATAGGGTAAATTCCTAGAAGAGAGATCGCTGGGTCTCACGGTAAATGCTTCAGTAATTTACTCTCACCAGCAATGTATGAAAGCGCCACTCACTCCACAGTCACTGGGCTAGTTTATTGTCAAGCTTTGGATTTTTACCGGTCTGATATGTGAGAAATTATATCTCAATGCAGTTTAATTTACATTTCTCTTATAAGCTGAGGTTAAGCATCTTTTTTACGTGTTAACAAGCAAATGGTCTTTCTTTTTTGGAGAACTACTTGTGTTTTAAACTTTTTTTTTTGGAATTTTTGTCATTTTTTTTTTCAAATTTATATATTTGTTCTTTGTGATGTGAATTGTAAATATTTTCTCACTGATTATCATTTGTCTTTTTAAATTTTTCTTATAATCGCTTTAGAAATGGTAAAAATAATATAACAACAAATTATTAATACATCCATAACTTCGTCAAAGAAACAGAGTCTTATTATTTTATGACCTTGGCATAACTTTTTAAAAAGTTTAAGTGTAGCTGGTATATAATATTATGTTAGTTTTCAGTAGCTGGTATGTTAGTTTAAGTGTAGCCGGTATATAATATTATGTTAGTTTTCAGCAGAACTTTTTATTTTGCATGTTCCACACCAGGCACGTCCATATTTGTGTTTAGATATAATCAATTCTAATTACTGGTCACATCTTTTTTATTCTGCTTTTGTCACTTAAAATTAGGGGAATAAACCTCTTGGATAGGTCACCTTCTAACTGATTCATTTGTTGACGTACAGTAATTTCTTAAAAAGGAATCAGCATGCTCTGACATCTGGAGTCCTGATTCACTTTCAGACCGTCCAAGGTCACTGGAAGTTGTTTGCAGGCAAGATTTCATCTCTCCCCAGCACCTGGAAGGCTGAGTCAGCCCTGGGGCCAACGACAACTCTGAAGTCTTGAGACTAGTTAATCCCATGGCTTTTACTTCTGTCCTCAGCCACCAGCCACAGTGCCAGCCTGGGAAAACTCTGCCCTCTCTCTCCTGTCCCCTCATTTCAGTATGGTTGGGGCTTCTGACAGACATGCACACGTGTGCCTCCCCTTCCTCTCCGCCCCTCCTCTCTGAGTCATGGCCTTTGATACCTACATCACATTTATAGTTAACAGTGTGGAGGTAATTTGCTCAGAGTCTAAATCTGTCTAGTATAGTTTTTCTGTTGGAAGTTAAGGCTTCCCAAGGTTTAAACCTCCCAGCCTGCTTTAAATATTTTTCTTTGGCAAGTGCAAGGTGACCAGTTTCATAATACTAAATAAATAAAAAGCAAATTGTACGCTTTTTGATTTGGAAGCTTAAAGCTATTTTTGATGTAACATAAACATCTTGGGCATCTAAATAATCTGTAGAAAATATACTGAGCTTAATTTTACTTCTTATTTTAGAAAGATGGTTACATAATGAGTCTAGCCACATGTCAGTTTGAGTGCATTTCTCATTGTCCTGTTTTTACTCCTTGTTAAATAGGAAAATACATACATACATGCATACATACATACATACATATATACATACATATATTTTGGGGGATTAGTTATTTAAAGATGAAAGTATAGGGCACATCTCTTTTTCTGGTGTCTATATTTTTAAAATTGAAGTAAGATTCGTTTATAACATTATATAAACTTCTCTATTTCTTTCTTAATCCCAATATTCCAGAAGAACTTTTAAAACTATGATACTAGTAACAGTGGGGCCTTATATCAAACCATCATGTCGTACACTTTAAATATATACATTTTTTGTTTGTTAAATATAACTCAACAAACCTGGGAAAAATTTTAAAAAATGAATAAAATACATATTGACAAAAAAACCTACAAAACAATGGGCCCTTGTATCTATACAGCATGCTATCATTCACAAACATTTTTGTGTATATTATCTCATTGGACTCTGGCCAGTTATTTTTCTGACAGTAGTTCAGTTAACAGTATTTGTTAAATTCTCTAGAACCCTAAAGAATTTGTCTAACATGTCAACTATAATTGAAAAATAAATTTTAAAAAAGATTTTAAAAAATTTGTCTAAAGTCTCTGTGAAAACGTCATTAAAATTTTTTTATCTAGAACAAACTAATCAAAAACAGACTCAGGAATATAGTTGATAATTTGGTGACGGACAGAGGGGAGAGAGTTGGGGGGCTGGGTGAATGGGGTGAAGGGTTAAAGAGGTACAAATTAGTAGTTGATAGTGGTCATGGGGATGGGGAGCAGGGCAGAGGGAATGCAGTTAGCATTACTATGATGGCTAGATGGAGGGCCAGGGGAGGGAGGGAGCTTTTGGGGAGTTCATCTTATGAACTATATAGATGTCTAACCAAAGTACTGTATACTTGAAACTAATTTAAATACGGAAATTAAAAAAAGTATTAAACTTAAAAAAAAATTTTATCCAGCTTTATTGAGATATAATTGACACATAACATGTGTGAGTTTAAGGTACACAATGTGATTTGATATATGTGTATATTGCAAAATGTGATTTTATATCTGTATATATCGCAAAATGATTACCGCAGTCAGATTAATTAATACATCCATCACCTCGCATGGTTACCTTTTTTGTGTGTGTGTGGTGAGAGCTTTTAAGATCTGCTCCCCTAGCAGCTTTCAGGATACAACGCAGTCCTGTTGACGGTTAATAACGCTGCACGTTATTTCCCTAGGACTAACTCATTTTACAGCTGGAAGTTTGTACCCTTTGACCACCTGCACCTGTTTCCCCCACCCCACTGCCCCTGGCAACCACCAATCTACTCTCAGGATTTTTTAGATTCTACGTATAAGTGAGATAATACAGTATTTGTTGTCTCTATCTGACTTATTTCACTCAGCATGACGCCCTTGAGTTATATCTATGTTGTCACAAATGGCAGGAGTTCCTTCTTTTTAATGTGTCTATAATATTCTATATTCTCTCTATACATATACATACACACACACACACACACACACACACACATAAAATGTACCACATTGTCTTTGTTCACTCACCTGTCAGTGGCTGCTTAGGTTGTTTCCATGTCTTGGCCATTGTAGATGATGCTGCAGTGAACACGGGGTGCAGACATCTATTTGAGGTAGTGATTTCATTTCCTTCTGATATATACCCAGAGGTGGGGTTGCTGGATCATATGGTAGTTCTATTTTTAATTTTTTGAGGACCTTTATACTGTTTTCCATGCTGGTTGCACCAATTTACATTCCCACCAACAGCGCACAAGGGTTCACTTTCCTCTACGTCCTCAGCATAACTTCTCTCTTGTCTTTTTATCGATAAGCCATTCTGACAGGTGTGAGATAGTATCTCATTGTGATTTTGATTTGCATTTCCGTGACGATTAGTATTGTTGAGCACCTTTTCATGTACCTTTGGCCATTCGTGTGTCTTTTTTTTTGTTTTTGAAAAATGTCTGCTCAGGTCTCTTGCCATGTCTATTTAGGTTTGCCATCCATTTTTAATCAGAGTATTCATTATTTTTGCATTGAGTTGTATGAGTTCCTTATATATGTTGGATAGGAACCCTTAACAGATACATGGTTTGCAAATATTTTCTCCATTCCGTAGGTTGTCTTCTCATTTTGTTAATAGTTTCTTTGGCTGTGCAGAACCTTTTTAGTTTGATGTAGTTCTACTTGTTTTTTTTTTTTTTTTTTGCTTTTGTTGCTTGTGTTTTAGGCGTCATATCCAAAATATCATCGCCAAGACCAGTGTCAAGGACTTTTCTCTTATGTTTTATTCTAGGAGTTTAATGGCTTCAGATCTGACATCTAAGTCTTTACTCCATTTTGAGTTCATTGTTGTGAGCGATGTGAGATAAGGGTCTAGTTTCATTCTTTTGCATGTGAATATCTAGTTTTCCCACTACCACTTGATGAAGAGACTATTTTTTCCCCATAGAGTATCCTTGGCTCCCTTTTCAAATATAAATTAACCTTATTTCATTTTAAACCTTCACTCAAAATCTCCTTGACTTATGTCTATGGTTGCGGGTACTAAAGATAATAGACAGCAGAACAGTGTGTGTTAGTGTTTGTAATTCTTATTATTTATCCATATGTCTAAATGTCTAGGAACTGTTTTACTTATGGACCTGAGAAATTATAAAATCTTTTCATAATTTAGCTTTTTCACCACGTAAAGTGTTAATTGGGAGTTCACTATGATAATCCAGTAACCATAATCGTTATTCTGAAAAATTAGTGAAAAATTGTCTTTTAACCTTCTTGTGGTGCTCTTAATTAAAATGCAGAGTGAATCATGTGGGATATTTCTATTTTGATGAAGTTTTATTCGTTTGTATGATTAAAAAGCTTTGTTTTAAAAATGGTTAGTCTCACTTGCTAGTTTGCTAAACTACGGTTTTATTTCTGTGTATGCTGGAGAAATCACTGAGTGCGATTTTTATAATCCAAATGTAATGTATTTTTTCCCATTGACGTTCTTGCCTGAGGCATTCTCTTTCCTGCCATGGCCAGCATTATAACCGCATTCTATTTTTGCGTCTGCCGATCGGAGTAAGAGTAGATGAAGAATGGAAAATAGGGCTCCTTTGTTTGGGGCTGCTTAGTCTTTATCATGAGTGTATAATTTCTGGAACTAGACAGAGCCAAAGGGCACCGTTAGCCTTTTAAAAACGGCCTGGAGAGATCGTTTTCCTTTGTGGCTCTATCATTACTGTGGGATCGTGACATTTTTCTCCTTACACAATTCAAAAAACTGATCCTTACAGACGCCTGGACAGTCCACCTGCCATAGAACGATGATTTTGAGACTGTGCATGACTTCACTGCTCATTGTGCAGTGTAACCAACTCTCACTTTTCCATGCTAATGAACGTTAACTGATAATCCCCCAGGGTCCATTTTAGCCTTTTCCAGCCTTTTTCTTCATCAAACCTCCAATGAGCTGTGCTCACAAGAATGGGCGTGAGGAATAAAGTTGACTTTCATCTCTTTCTTTTCCCCTGCCCTCACTGCTAACTGCCCAATTCAAAGGCTATTTCCCCACATTTTCATTGATTCCCCTCATTCCCCCACATTCAAAACTGTGGTGAGTTTCTTTCAAAAGCCTCTTCCTCTCTGGTCTTCTAGCCCTTGTTAATCAACTAATTTTCATTTTATTCTCCTGGCTGCTCCAGCATCTACTTTATCACCGGCTCCTGGATCAACATCTTCTAATGCTGAAAACCCCAGGGGGTTCTGAAGCTCCTCGCTGTTCTGTGGGAGTTTGGACAATGGGATCAGTTGCCATAGATTCGGGGACTATCTGTGCCAATCAAATCTGCTTGCCTGCTTTTGTCTCCCGCTCTGTGAACCTCCCTGATTTAGGCAGAGCCCACCTCCGTCTCACCCAGGGCCTCCATGCCGTCTTCCAGTTATCTGGGCTATAAACTAAGTTACTCGATTCCAATCTTTCCTGGTTCTATTCTGTGCACCCATCTGTTTCCTTCTTAAATTAAAAATCTTTCCTTTCATCGAATCTTATTTCCTCAGGGCCTTATTCTTTTGAGGGTCAAGGCAATTCCTCGCCAGGCTGGCAGGTAGCCTCTGTATGCCAGTCGCGGGAGGGCGGCTGTGGTCACTGTGCCCTACATGTTCAGTGCTCATCCCCTGCTCTGTCTTCTTGGTCCCTGGCCACTTTCTCCCATATTTCTTCTCCCCAAATTAACTGCTAACTTAGATTCACCTAGTGTCGGGCCTCTACACTGATTCCGTGTTGGCCCTCCTGGGTCGCCATGCTTTCCTTATGGACTAGCTTCATTTGGCTGCCCACCACGGGGAGTCACTCCAGTTCTAGCAAACACTCTGTTTCCTACTCACTGCTATACGTGGCTGACTGTTCCGATTGAGAAGTCTTTGATCACAATCTGAGAAATTAATTCAGGGCCCTCCTCCTCCTCGGCTGCACCTTTTCCTCTCAGATCTTCTAGGATTCGCATGTCACAGCTTATACTAAGATGACGTGGCAGCCTTTGTCAGTCCTTTTTATTGCTGTTCCTCCTCTGAGTCTACACTTGGCCTTAAAGTCATTCTAACTCAGTGTTCATGGTGGCCACTAGAAGTCGAATGAGGTTGAGAAGAAATGCACGAGATATCTCTGACTTACATCGTCCGTCTCCCAGGGATATTGGTGGCGATATGAGTAGGACCTCGGGAATCTTAGCAGGTTGATTTTGAGGATTTTTGTGAGCAGAAAGAGTCTTTGTCATTCCTCAGGCAGCCTGGATCTGGATAGTCTACTTATCCACAGGGATAACTGACCCCTCATTTAAATACTACTTTATTGACAGCTTTCGTTCTGTGTTGGATTTAGAGTTTATTCTAGTATCTTATTTTTTAAGTAAGTAAAGAGAATTCTGATGACATTCTACATTATCCACATTTAACTGAAATAAATTCAAATACACATACTGTGTACAACCACCACTAGGCGTGCGCCCTCCGAATACCCCCTTTATTTTTTAAAAATAATATGGCCCAGAAATGCAAGCCAAATGCTTTATTTGGAGTTCAAACAAAGATCTAGTTATTTGTTCCAGTGATAGGGGGAAAAACTGGCTTTTTCAGACCTCCTACAGGATGATGTGGTATACCCCAAAACCATGGATGCCGTTCTTTTAGAATCAACTTAGATATGTAAAGGGTAATTTGCCCACACAAAATTTTTACCTAAGGCTGTCTTTAGAATCTAACTCCACTCTGCTGTTTTATTTATTCATTCAATAAATATTACACATCTACCACATGTCAATTCCCGAGTTAGCTACTGTGGATATGAAGATGAATCAGATGCAGTCTTTGTCCTCAAGGAGTCTTCCTTCTGGTAGAGGAAATGGACAGCAAACACGTGTGAAAGTAAAGTGCAAAGTATATATAGCGCCTGTTGGAGATACGGAGGGTGTGGCCAGCTTTGTGTGACTGCTGGGAGGGTTGTGGTTAGAAAAAGCTTCAAAGAGGAGGTGACTGCTGAGCTGTGTCTTAAAGAATGGTAATAGCTTCTTTAAGTAGGCTTCCGGAGAAGGACAGTCTAGGCAGGACAAAACTTATACAGAGCTCACGGAACTGCAAGTAATCTCATATGGCCGATGGTACAGGAGGTGCACGTGTGGGGAATATGGAGAGTCGCCATAAGCAGGAGACTATACAGCGAACAACTTGATTTTCTCCCCTGTCAGCAAGTGGGAGTCCTGACAGGGTGACAACGGAGGGTGGAGTGTGACAAGAAGGGATTTTTCTTTTAGAAAAATGTATCCGGCAGCATGAGAAAAGATAGGAGGGGAGCACAAGTAGAAAGGAAGGTTTAGGAAGTTATTGTAATGAGGCCGGGAGAGATTATGAGAAGCTAGGCTAAGAAAGTGGGAAAGGAAAATAAATGACAAATAAGAGCTATTGAGGATGCAGAATGGTGTGGGGGTAAAATGCCTGGGTGAGGGTGGGGATTAAGGAAGAGTAAAAACCAACCATAACTCCCAGATGACGGGTTCAGTGGTTGCTATAGACTGAATGTCTGTGTCCCCCCAAAATTCACATTAAAATCCTGACCCCTAGCGTGATGGCATTAGGAGGCGGGGCCTTTGGAGGTGACTAGGTCATGGGAGAGGAGCCCTCATGAATGGGATTAGTGCCCATATCAAAGAGACCCCAGAGAGCTCTCTTGCCCTTTCCCCCCACCTGAGGACACTGCAGGAAGACAGACTTCTGTGAGTCAGGAATCGGGTCCTCACCAGACAGCTGGTTTGCTGGTGCCTTCCTCTTAGACCGCCCAGCCTCAGAAACTGTGTGAAACCCATTTCTATTGTTTGTCAGCCACCCATCTGTGGTGTCCTACTACAGCAGCTTGATGGACTAAGTCAGTGGCGAGGTCGCCCTTAAACGTAGACGATGCTTCACTTTGTAGAAACGTCCTAAAAAGTTACCTTCAGCGAAAATTTTATAAGTAGAATTTTTAAAAATGAGGGCTTTTATTCAATTAATCTAACAAATACTGGCATTTTATTTTAGGTGCTTAATACTTTGAAAAATGCAAAGTTGAAGGTTTAGAATCTCGTCGTGGAAACAAAGCATATATACATAAGATTCTAAGATTGTGAAATGAAGCAGGATGGGATCAATTATTAAAATGCAATGTTTATTAAAATATTTCTTAAAATATTGCTCTATACAGTAAAAGAGCTATTTAACACCATTTAAAAAATAGCAACTGTAAAAAAAAAAAAGCTGACCCATTGTAAATGCCCAGGAAATATTAAGTCATAATAATAACACTAAAGGAATAATGGGCTTGTATTATCTTACAGACTAAAACAATTATTGTGCTGGAAGGGATATTAAAGCTCATTTGAGTCCAGTGATTTTCAACTA
>NW_006443225.1:12667122-12684530 GCF_000325575.1 Pteropus alecto | reverse complement strand
GGTGATTATGATTTCTCACGCGAGCGTTTAAATAGAAATTGAAGTTCCAGGATGCGTAGTGGCTTTTATCTAAATAGTAGGGCCTAAACAAGGCCTTCACAAATAAAAATGTAGGACAAACTTTACACGAAGCTATGGAAACAGAACGGACTCTTTTGCTTAAAATAGAACACCTATATTTAGGAGCTTTCAGTCTGCCCTGACCTTGACGTTTAAGTCAACACAGTCGTTTTAAGTCCGATGATAAGTTCCATCCTCTACCTTTTGTCTCTAAACCATTCGATGGATTTGACTGCTCTGCCACCGCAGAATGAAGATTGACTGCAAACAGTGTGTTTCTACCTAAAGATTTTAAAACATCAATCTCTCGGTCTCCCTGGTCAGCAATGCTTTGCGAGTGTGCACTGCTGGTAACCTACAATAACGTTGTGTATGACCGTTTCTCTGATTAAGGAGTGTGCCAGTGTCATGCTCTGGTCTGCACTTATTGAGATTCCTGGTCAAAGGTCAAGGCTGCCACTTTCTAGCTGAGTGACTTGTCGAAAGCTCCAGCCTCTCCCTGGGCTTCTATTTCATAATTTGACATATGAAATGATCAGGCCAGGAC
Organism: Pteropus alecto; assembly: GCF_000325575.1. NCBI lineage: Eukaryota > Metazoa > Chordata > Mammalia > Chiroptera > Pteropodidae > Pteropus > Pteropus alecto. Next base: position 12,683,923 of record NW_006443225.1, on the reverse strand, counting down.
AGTGGTTTTTCAACCCTGACTGTACTGTAGAGTCAACTGGAGAACTTTTAGAAAATATCATAGCAGGCCCCATTTTCAGAGATCTTATCTAATTGGTCTGTGTTGGGACCCCAGTATTGTGTGTATTTTTTTTTTTTTTTTAAAGCTCCTGGGTTGATTATAACGTGTATTCAAGGTTTCAAGGTTGAGACAACTTGAGCAGAAAGAGCTGTAAAGGGCCTTAATGGCTTAAAAAAATTTCATTCTGTGAAATGATGTTAAGACAAGGTTACCTGGTATTAAGCAATGTCAGAGACTATCTTCCATAAAAAGAATGCAAAATTACAAACACAAAATTAGGTATGAAAGAGGATATTTACTTAGAAAGGAAAAGAGATCGTAACAAATTATACACTTAAAAAAGCTGATAATACCACAGATATAAAAAATAATTCAGAAAAATAAGATAATATGTTTATTAACTACCAGACATACATTTGTTGGCACTTTTTTCCTACATTTCTTGACTGAGTACTCTGATTGCTTCTTCATTTGACAACAATTTTGTAATATTTTCTATAGAAAGAATAAAAAGAAAATGGTCTTTGGCAATTGATAGACTCATTTTCGTTCTGAATAGTTTAGAAAAATTTATTTCAGCTTCACAACTTATTATCAGTAATGTTATGTTAGTTTTAGGATTGTTGTCAAATTTGGGAAAATTTCTACTGAGATTTCATCATAAGCGAGCTGTAAGACTTGGCAGGATTTTCTGGCTTAGTACATGTAATGTTTAATTTTGTGTGCCAACTTGACTGGGACATGGGGTGCCCAGACATTTGGCGAAACGTTCTTCTGGGTGTGTCTGTGAGGCTGTTTGTAGATGAGATTAATGTTTGGGTTGGTTGACTGAGTGAAGCAGGTTGCTCGCCCCAATGTGGGTGGGACTTAGCCCATCAATTGAAGACCTGAACAGAATAAAAAGTTAGAGGGAACTCTTTCTGCCTGACCATCTGAGCTGGGACAGGTGTCTTTTCCTGCCTTTGGAACGAACTAAGAAGTTGGCTCTTTTTGGTTCTCGAGCCTGCTGGCTTTCAGACTGGATCTTATTCCATCGGCTCTCCTGGGTCTCAGGCTTTCTGACTAAACATTTTGGGACTTCTCAGCCTCTGTAACTGCATGAACCAATTCCTTGTAACATCTATCTGCCTGTCTGTCTTTCTGCCTGTCTGTCGGTCTTCTATCCATCCATCCATCTACCTATCTATCTCCTATTAGTTCTTTTTCTCTGGAGAACCCTACTAATATAATACACTCCAACTTTATTTTTTACCCCCTGTCTGGAAGCTGGCAGGCACAAGGTCACAGTGTAACCTCTGGCACTACAACCTGATTCTGAGTGATTGGATATAGTGTTTTATGTATTTCCGGGATGCCATTCCTACTCCCAGACAGCCAGTGACAGTCCAGTTGTGCATGGATGTAACTGTGAATCAGAAAACTCTACAAACTAAATAATCCCCTAGTCCCATTTCCCCTTGGTTGGATTCCACAAACATCCCTGGCAATTCCAGTGCCAATAGATGGAAGAGGAAGTTGCATTGGAAAGAGACCAAGGTCTTCATGGATTACAGTTAAAACACCTGACCTTTGCAAATTTTATAAAAACACAAGAACACGTGAACACACGTATAGGGACCCTCCAGGATATGGGCAGGAGTCATGCGAGTGAGAGGCGCTGAGGCTTCGCTTTGTTAGATTTGTGGTACACCTGGCTGAGGCCTGTCGTTTTGTGAGGTGACGGTGCCCTGGTATTTATTGAGAATCTGCAATGGAGAGGAGCATCGCGGGTTCAGAGTAACCCTGTCGTTAGGTGATTAGTGGAAGCTGAAGCGTTTAAAACATGAAGCGGCATCGTGTTACTGAAGGTGAAGGAAATGACTGAGATGACCCTGGTAGTCATCAGTCACGAGTTGTGGCTCCTTGATTCATGTGCATCGTGGTCCTTGCTGTGATTTGACACCCCGGTGCAGGGCGTGCATTGTCATTTATAAATAAAATCACATTTGCAAAATGGTTCCTAAATCGCCCAAAGTAGTGTGTTTTAAATCATCCTTATTTCTCCTGATGTCCCTCTCCCCCAACATAAAGCCGATGGGCTCCTACAAGAATGAAATGGTGCACACTCGGGGAAAACTGAAATTGCTTACCTAAGCATCTGCAGAGAGAATTCCGAAAGGAGAGCCGAGTTTGAACTCTGAGTAAGGTTTTGGATCTTGTCCAGAATTTCGTATCGGCAGAGCGAAATTGTGCAAGTTCTAAATACTGTCTAAGAACATGCAGTGAAACGTATAAGTTCCGATGTGATTTTAGGTCATGGGAATCTTAAAAAGAGGCCGATTCAACCAAAGGAAAACATGGCAATATGAGTTTTTGAAGTACGTTTGTTTTGGGAGAGGCGTTCATCTGAGTATTGAGTCATTGCGGTCTTGTTGTTTGCAAGACCCATTAATGAGAGGCTTCTTTCGAAAGGGTGTTGGTTGTCAGAATATGCTGGCAGGAAGTCAAATGGTGATGAGCTTTGCTCGCTGTCAGGTGTTCTGGCAGTCTTCCCTGGAGGAAGCTGGAGGGTCGCCCCGTGAGGAACATCTGTCACTAACAGGCTTTGGATTCAAGAGCAAACATTTCGGAATGTCTTTATTCTGACGAGTGTGGTCTTTTCCAGGTAGGATCTTTGGGAAGCTAAATGTCACTTCTCATATGGCCACTGTTGCCCTAACTTTTTATGGAATCTTTTGGGAGAAGGTTCACATCTTATGGCACAATCTTTTGATTATTTTTCAATGGTTAAAACTATCAGAATTTGGGGTCAGATTATATTCTTTGGAGACTAAAAAGATTTTCCGAGCCAATAATGCAAATGAAGTGTCCGATCAAATCCACTAAGTTTCTGTCAAAGCAGAGTGCGATTATAAAAACTGAAATACAGTTTTCTCTTAGGGCTGACAACTAGTTTCGTGGCAGGTACAGTGGACAGCTTCGCCCTTCTCGTGTGCTTTCCAGTATGTAATGGGGTGGGAAGCTGTGATCTGCATCTCTTGGACCCTTTTGTAGGTGGTGGCCCAGATATGGTGGTTCTGCCAAACAGAGACGTTGGCAAGGGACGTGGAGGAAGGGGTGAACCGTGGGAGCGGTGGTCTGGCAGAAATGAGTTCTCTTGCAGCGGACCAGGGTAGAGGCATTTCATTCCTCTGGAGAAGTTCTGGTCCCTAATGTTAGAGGTGCCCGGTAACTTGAAGGGGCAGCTCTGAGGTCCTGTCAGCCTTCTTCCAGATATTGTTTATGGCTGTGTAGTACCCAAGCCTGCTTTCCCAACCCTCCTGGAGATTCCATAAGCTGGCTACTACTCCCTAATAAATTCCTTACCACTTAAACTAGCAATAGTGGATTTAATTGTCTGACTAATACAAATTCCAAATGAGCCATGGAAGTTCAACAACTCGAAAACCTAAAGCTCATTAAAAAAAACAAATTTGGTATTGGTTTAATGTTTTTCTAGTTTTAGAGTTCGATTTCACATGTGGAGAACTCTGTAGGCCTCAGGAACCATTTAAACAAAGGGTTTGTCCTACTTTAGGAGAGTCGATTTTTATTCTACACAACTGACACAAAGTGCTTGGAAACGGGGCTCCGACAGACTGTCCTGGTGGTGGACAGATGGCAGTTTGCATCCTTGATAACTCGGTTTGTATAAGTTGCTTCATGTGTATCTATTATATTTTCTCCATATAATTCACAAGGACCTCAAAAATGGTTTCTATTATTTTGTTTTCTTATTTAGTATTTGTATGTAACGACTATAAATAACAGGTCTTCAGTGACTACTGCTCGGCTGACTGACGGTTAGGTGGGGGCTCCTTTGCAGGACTCCGAGGGCAGCCTCTGACTCGGCAGCTACACGTAGGCCATTTCCACCGAAGAGAGACTAGACTCTTCGTTCTTGTGGGCCGATCATCCATATCTGAAACGAACACACTTGAGCTGGAAGACTTTGGAAATCATCTTGTCCAACTCTGTGTATGAATTCTTTCTACCACGTCCCGATCACATGGAGTGTATGTTTGCTAGGGCTGCTGTGACAAAGGACCTGAAACCGAGTGACGTGAAGAGCGGACATTTATTGTCTCACAGTTCCAGAGCCTAGAAGTGAATTGAAGGCTCGGCAGGTTTGGTTCCGTCTGAGGGCTGTGAGGGAAGGCTCTGCCGTGCGCCTCTCTCCTTGTGTCTGGTCGGTGATGGCTTGTGGCAGAAAGGACACTCCATTCTTCATGTGGAGTGTCCTCCGCGTGTGAAGAAATTTCTCCTTTCTATAAGGACATCAGTCATATTGGATTAGGGCCCACCCTGAGGACCTCATTTTAACTGGATTAACTCTATAAAGACCCTATTTCTAGTTGAGGTCACTTTCTGAGGCCCTGGGTTTTAGGGCTTCAACATATCTTTTTTGGGAGGGGACACAATTCAACCCCTAACCTTCAGTTAGGATTCTTTTGGTTGCAAGTGACAGAAACTAAATTTAAATCTCTGTAGTAATGGGACACTTTTTGCCTCTCATCAAAGGGAAGGACGGAACGCACTAACCATGGGATAACTCAGGGGGAGACTCAGGTGTTCTGCCAGCACGATCTTTCTCTGTCCCTCCCTCCTCGCTGTGCACAGCCTCGTTCCCCATCACGTGGGCTGGAATTTTCCACGGAACGTGGCATCGGGCAGTGCCAGACCGTCATCGTTCCAGCTTGGTGATGTAAAAGGAAAGATGGTTTTCTCTCTCATCTTCCATTTCTACAAGCCCAGGGAAAAATTCTAGTTGCTCTGCTGGAACCAGGCCTATGCTCACAGCGGTCACCGTGGCCAGGAGAATGTGATTATTCCGCACGTGACTGGCCCTCTGGCCCTTGGCCAGGTATGTGCCTGGATGGGGAAGTGGAAGAGGGCTGAGGGAGCATGGTGGGCAGAGGTAACCACCTGCCACGCGAGGGGCTAAACCTGCTGCGTAACGCCACATGCGTCCGTTTTATTCACCCCTAGTATCTGTGACGTTCTCCTGCCATTTGCGTGGTCTGAAACCTCTTTCATAGTAAAGCTTTAAGCGTTTGAAAATAGACCTCAAGGTTTCCCCTTGTTTAAACACGTTCAGTGCTTTCAGCTTTTCAGTCCTTCTACTCCCCGTGAACACCTCCCGGCCACCCAGCGCCCCCGTTCAGGCCCCCCGGGCTGGCCATCTTCTGTTTCTCCCTTCAGATCAACTTTCCACTTTCCTGCAGTCTGTTCTGTGCCCTGGAGGCTGAGCTGTTGAGGTTGCTTCCTTGGGCTCCTTCACCCACTTGGCTTCCAGTGGCTTCCTTCCAGCGAGGGCTCAGAGGCTGGCAGAGGAGAGGGACCTGAGACTGTGCATATTCACCCAGTTTTCTCCCTGTGGGGCCATTGCAGGCTGATCTTATCTCTCTACTGAAGGCTGTGGCTCCCATCTTGGGGCTTTTTCCTCAGTTCTCTCTGTCTGACTTTTGAAAACTGCCCCTCCCCCTCCCCTCAAGACCTGATGTGGGACTAGTGTGGCATCCTGCTGTACGGCCCCAGGGTCCTGCACCTCCCTCGTGGTTTCCCACACCTTGTCACATTTTGGTAAACAGTCCCCCCAAATGGCCAAATACAGTTGGCAACTTTATCCATGGGGACCCTGATTGCATCCCCTCTTAACCTCCAATTTCTAAATATTGTTAGTTTCGGATACTGAGAAAAATATGAATGATGTAATTCATACTAACATGTGAATGACTGATGGCATAATCCCTCAGACACATTTTATTTGAAAAGGAAATGTGTGGACAAAACTAAGAGAATTTCAAACTGTGTGGTTGAGATATTTTTTTTCCTGGGGCCCTCTAAATAAAACACTCACCTCCTATGGATAAAATTGGCATCAGATAAAGGGTACTTGTTAAACTTTTCAACAAAAGTGGCCTGGTTGGAGGGAGTGGCCACATACCCCTGGGAGTCTAGGATGCCAGAGGCCTAAGGAACCTTAAACAAATGCCACATTTCTTAAAGGGTCCTGTTTTATTAAAAAAAAAAAAAAAAAAAATGAATTTTTCTTTCTACCCTGCAATGTACCTCTGTTTGTTATATTATTTCCAAAATTTAATAAAGACGATTTTCTAGGAAGATGTCACATATTTATTGTATGGCTTTACTACGGGCAGGTGGTCTAGTGATCCTGGGGGCACATGGCCTGGGCTTGCGAAGACTAAGTGCGGGGAACCTGGACACATCGAACGTGTGACCACTTGCTTGTTAGGGCTTTGTCACAGTTTTCCAGATTTATGTTTTCTATATACTTTCAGATCTTAGGGAAGTTCTAAGATTTGCGATTAGTATTTCTATTTTAGACAGAGGTATATTTCATTTTCTTTCAATTGGGCATATTTATTTGACTTTTTATCATCTTTTAAATTGTTCACTTATAGATTACATCACTTTAATGCAAATTGCTTTTATTTTTTATATATCCCAATCACAGTATTTTTCTCTGTCAGTCATTGTAACATTTCTCATGCATAAAATGGACTCTATGAGAACATTTTCTCTGATTAACAAGGCACCACGGGGTTATTTTTCCTTAGGTCATCTCCTTCCAATTAATTCTGAGAAGTGAATTGTTTAAATTTTTTTAACAACTTTTCCTTATTGTCAGAAATGTTAAAAATCCTGAAATTTCTTTAAGAAGGAGCTTTAAAATACGTCATTTATTATTATTTTAAAAGATTCGACTCTGTTTTTATTAATATTTGTATTTGTTTGCTAGGAACGCCATAACAAAGTAGCACAGACTTGGGGCTTAAACAACTGAAAGTTATTTTCTCATGGTTCTGGAGGCAGAAGTCACAGACCAAGGTGGCGGGAGGGCTGGTTTGGTCTGAGGCTTCTGTCCTTGGCTTGTAGCTGGGGCACCTATGTTCTCCTTGTGCCCTCACATGATTTTCTCTCTGTACCTGTCTGTGTCTAAATCTTCTTATAAGGACACCGGTCATTTTGGACTAGAGCCCACTCTAATGTATACATTACTGACGGTGAAAGAAAAACAATCTTGTTTTCCTTGAAAAATTAGGATGGAGGAAGTACTAGAAGCAGACAAACCAAAGGTCTAATTATGTGGAGTAGGAGAAAGGCTAAGAGAAGGAGCTACTAATTACTGAGCACTAGCTGGGTACACAGCGCCCCATCCGAGACCAGTGGAGGGTGCGGCCGAGACCCACAAACGAGCTGGGCCAGAGGGCAAATCTAGATTGTTCTTCACTACCGAGGGGCATCGCACCCTTTCAAAATCCCAGTTTATTTCCACTGACGTGTGGATAATGGCACCTGTTTCACTGTGGAGCATAAGGAGCTTAGCACAACATCTGCCCAAGTGAATGTGTAATACACAGGAACCGTAATTCCTACTACATGTTAAGCGCTGTTAGGTGCATGTTTATTTCAGTTTGGGGATCAAAAAACTGAAACTCAGACAGGTCAAGTAACATCCGTGCTATCACACAGCTAGTCAGTGGCCAGCCTAAATTTGAAGCAGATTTGTCTGGCTCCAGGATCTTATGCTAATTGTGTAATCAAAATGACTTGGGTAGATCAAGGTTTGAACATTGTCTCCACCACTGACCAGCTGTCCTTTGGCTTGGGACAAATTACCTAGTCTGTTTTTCAACTCATTTCCTCCTGCACGAAATGGGGATAACGATGTCTGCCTTTTAGGGCTTGTAAGGAACAGACGCCATACATGTCACGTTGCAGTAAGGAGGCAGAATCATCACTGTACCATGTCATCGCCCATTGACTTTGCCACCAACTGCTTGTGAAACTTTGGGAAGTTTATTTACCTTCTTTGAGTTTTAATTTCTTCATCTTTAAGACTGGAGTAGCGACGGGAGGATACGAATTGGCCTAAATTAAGAGATCTCAAACTTAGGGGCCTATAGGGGCCAGGCAGGTAACTGAGGACCTGGAACCCAATATGACAAATGCCAAATTTCGAGAATCAAGAAATCTGGATCTTTCCTCTGAAATCTCCCAAGTTTAAAATTAGTTTTGGCAACTAATTCTGAAAACAAAATATGTGGGCTCTCCTCTACGCCACCCCCACCCCAAGCCTGATTTGGCCATGTTGGTCTGTGAATTTTTGGCTTAATCCCCGAGATCTTTCCAGTTTAAAGTCATCTGATCCCATGTCATAAGTCACTGTGGTCCAATATCTGGTCTTTACTTACTTGTTGAAACCCAAGGTCAGGGTTTTGACTGTACTAGTCTAAAGGCTCTGGGATTGGTCTTTCTACGTATGGTTTTTCTCCCACTCCAGTCCCGGCCACCACGTCTTGAGAAATTAATCTTTATAACGTTCTGCTTAATTCTGTCACTGCTCTGCTTAGCAGCCTTTGACGATTCTTTACTGTCTATGTAGAGTCTACACTTTTGGCTGGAGGTGACCAGCTTTCTTACCTTATTTCTTGTGTGTCCCCTTCACCTGCTCCAAATTTCTCAGCAACTGCACCATCCCTGAGACATCCTGTCCAAGAGCATTTCTGTTTCATTTGCCTTTGCCACGCTGCTGTCTCAGAGGCCACCGGTCTCGCCTACATGTGAAAATCTTCTCACTTTTCAGGGTTCAACTCAGATCCTTCCCCATTATACAGTCTTTCCTTCCATGGGCAGAAATCAGGATCTTAGTCTTTAAATTGCAGGAGACTGATAAGATTCTGTCTTGGTGGCATATGAGGGAGCTACTTTTATTAGTTTTTCAATAGCTTGGATTATTTTGCTCATTCTCAGTTTTGATTTTTTATTACATGTGTGAAAGATATTAATAAAAAGACATTTTTTAAGACTAGTATAATTTTTTCCCCAGGGCTTCAGGCTTTTATTCCTAAAGGTATATTTTCTTTAGGGAAGACGGAAGAGGGGTGAATGAATGTAGCACCGAGAGAAGATGCATATATTCATTTACCTATAAATCTCATTTCTCTTTGGAGCACATTTCAGTTCTCTCTCCAGAGTTTAAAATTTATTCTGGGTCCACAATGAATTAATTTTCACAATAGTTCTTTTCTGTTTGAAAAATCACATGTTTTCCCCCCTCTGGCGTGAGATTTCACAGACAAAGCCAACTAAAGGAAGGAAAAGACCTCGAGGTGTAGATGTCACAGTTCCACTGTCTACATGCCCGTTTCCCGGTCATTCCCCAGTTGAGCCAAACTAAATTTAGACTCCAACAGCTCTGTTCGCACAAAGGGAATGAATGACAGGAGACAATTCATTTATCATTTAATCCCATTCCTTGATGACACGTTTTGCAGCCCCCAAATGGAACACTAAATCCTTTAAAATCACTTCCTTGATGGCCCGAGCGCTACATTCTGCTTGTGTTGGGTCATTTCGTATTCATTGGTTACAACGAGAGAAATAGAGCAATTGTCAGTCGTGCACAGATGTCCAAAGGGAACGGAGCATAAAACTCAAGCCAAAAATATAGGCTCCTGTACCCGCAAGCTAGAGCCAATAGCAGTGATAACTAAAAATGATATAGCGGTTCACCTTGAATTTTTGGAGTTATTTTTGCAATCGATAATTATCAAAAATGTCATCAGCAACAAAAGAGACTAGAGAAAAGAGAAGGGAATTTGAGAGAATTTCGTAAAGAGCTTTTTCAGAGTGTCTTTCTATTAAGGAAAGGATGTCTGAGCTCTGGGCTCCGGATCAGTACATGTCCGTGATTTTGTTAAAAGAATTCTACTATGTGGTGTTTGTGATTTGGGGTCTCAGGAAGCCAGGTGTGATGTCCTCTCACTTTTCCAACACTGGTTCTGAAGGAAGGAGGCCGGAATTACTCACCATGACACACCAACCGGTTATCTCTCAGCCTAAGGCGGGAGGTGGGCAGCAGCATCCTGAGGGATGAAGTTCATGGTGAGCTTGTTCTGTGATGCTGAAGCTCCCTAATAAAGGGAAGGAATGCAAAGAAAGCTTGGGAGGAGTCATGCGTTGGGGATGGAACCACAGCGAGTGACTGGAAGGTTAGGCAGCCCTGTAAAAACTCGAATCCTGGTCATTATAGAGATCATGGCTCTATGGGTAGCTTGTTTTATATCTTTATTCAAAAGTGATGTCATGCATTGTTTGTACCTAGACAGCTTCCTCCTTTAATCTCCGTAAGTGTTTCACAATAGAGACATGCTTCATTTTAATCAATAGATGAATTCCTAAAATTCACGTACAGCACAACTGGGAGGAAATACAGCTGGGTAGCTAGGGGTGTAGGCTTTGGAATGTGGCTGACCTGGGTTTGGCCGTCCCCACTTTCTAAGCTGAATAATTTAGGCAAGATGATGATCATGTTCAATCCTCAGTTCCTTCTTCTACAAAAGGGATTGGTAATAGATCCTTGAGAGTGAAGAGGACAGAACGTGTGTAACATCTGTGATCAGTTGTCGTATGATCGATGAGAGGGATAATTACTGTTTAACTTTTGTAAACATTTGATTGGCGGCAGTGTTACGGGTAAGAAAGGGTCTCCCCTGCTTGAAAGATGGAAAATGAAATAAAAACAACCAAAGACCAGACCCTCAAGGATCTATGATGTTCTGTCAGTCTGACCATAATTTTGCAGATAGGGGCTAACCCTGGAGAAGGGTGCGACCCGCACAAAATAAGAGGTTCTGCATCCCCCCTGCCCTTCACCAATCGGAGAGGAAAACATATGACTAAGATGAATACAAAAGACAGCAATGCATAACTGTAACAGCGGCTAACGTTTATTAGCACCAGGCATGGCGCAGGCCCTGTTGTAAGCATTGTTATGTCATTTACTGCTTAACACAGCCCTGCAAGATGCATACTGTGACTGACCCCGACTTGGACATCGAGGCAGAAAGGTTTAGTCTATCGCCACGGGCATACTGCCATAAATGGCAGAGCTAGAGTGAAATGTATGCAGTTTGGCCACAGTCCTTTCTCTCTCTCTCTCTTGAATCATTGAGGCATAGTGCCAGAGTCTAATTGGCGGCATTTTCCCCGTTTTAGCACATCATCTTATGGGGAACGTTAGAATCGGGGCAGCCATACAAACGTGTTATAAGTGACACACATGCACTCGTCACAGAGATGACCCCTGGCCTTAGGACCATTCCACATTCGGTCACTGTCCGAGCTTCAGTTCTTTTAGCTGAATGTAAGGAAATGAGAATCTGCCGCTGTCCTACTTGCTTTGTAGGGGGGGCCTCAACGTGTGCCATTGCAGTGATTGTGTTGTTTTTTTAATTATCTGCGTTAATTATTCCATGACCTGGGATAAGATCACCCCTGAAGTGTGGCTCTTTCCAGTCATCTAGGGAAGAGGCATGTCCTCAGATAGGAAATGGAAATCCAGAGGTGGGAAGGAGAGAAAAATTCGCTTCCTCTCGGATTTGCTCTCTGCATCCAGACTTGGAGAAATCAGATAAGTCGGGGTCATCTGTGAGCGAGGTCCTCAAAGGGAGTTTTGTTTACTGAGAGGCAAGCTGAGAGCCAGGCAGAGGGACCCTAAACTATGGCTGGAGTGAGTCACAATTCACAAGGTGACTACCTAGTGTACTGATCTTTGCCTGGTGTGGGAGAGAGGAATCGCTCTGCGCTTTTGGGCAGAAGGGGATTCACAGCGGGAAGTTCTGTGCTTACGAAATCTCTGGAAGGGCCGGACAAATGGGCTCTAGGTCGGTCAGAAATGACTCTTATAGCACTGCAGATCTGCTGGGCCAGGGGAGCAGGTACATCCGCCATAACCTGGAGGGTGGCGAAACAAAGGTCTTCCCTGGCTCTGGCCTTCAGGACACCCTGCTGCAGCTGGATCCAGAGACTCAAAGCTGCAGCCGCCTCTCAGCACCCAGAAGTTGGGGTTTAGACGGCTGCAGACTGAAGCAGAAAAATACCATGTCTTCATGACCTGCTTGCTGGCAGAAAATGGCTAGAAAGGATGTAGCCTGTGCTACATTCCATCTTCCGAAACTCACAAGGGTACATCAGTTCTCATCTAGAACCTGATCTGCAAGGGAGTCTGGGAAATGTAGGGGTGTGTGTGTGTGTGTGTGTGTGTGTGTGTGTGTGTGTGTGTGTCAGTATTTAAATGCCATCTACATTCTGCCATTCAAGAAAGAATAGAAAAGTCAGGGCTGCTCGCCAAATGCCAACCGACCATAACTGACTTGTTAGTTTCTTGTTAGTTATCCCATGTACTTTTTTCCCCTCTGTTAGCCCTTCAGACTCTAGGAAAGATCTGTTTGAAAGCTCAGGGCTCGGCTCAGCTGCACTGTAGGATGTAAGGGAAGCTAATATCTGGATCAGAAGGTTAAAATTGGGTGGCGCCTGTCAGGAACTGTAGGGACTAGGATTTCACCCTGCATCCAAGCTAACAGGTTAGCCTGCTACTGTTTCATGGACGCTGGGGAGATGGAATCAGAGTCCCTGGGTACTGTTACTCGTGGCAGCAGGTCGTGTCAGTGTAATTTTGTTTCCGTCCCCCGTGGCCCCCAAGTCCCATGGGATGATGCAGAGCCCCTCGGGGTTGCCTGCACACGTGGTGATTTGCATCACAGGAGAGGAGTGTTGAGCTTGGGGGCTACACTGAAGCAAGCAGAAGCAAGCCAGCTTTGTCAGAGGAAAGTGTTGCCTTGTCCCTCAAGGCTGCTGGCTGCCACCACGGCCCTGAGAAATGGCCTGAGAACAGCAGTCAGGGCCTCGCTTTCTCGGCGCGCTCACAACGGGTGCGTGGAGAGGCCTAGGGCGCCTGGCAGACTGCCTCTTCTGCCTCCTTCCCTCCCCTTCCTGCCCTAACTCCTTTCTTTTCTAGAAAAAGGCCCAGGTAGCAGCGATGGTAATTATGAAAATCTTTGAAAGAAATGTGAATCTTTGGGGACAAATATCTCCTCTTCACAAAAATTTTCTTCAAACTGCTAGCCGTGGAATACCTGGTTTACTTTTATTAAGGGAGGTGGCAGTTTCTAGAAGGTCCTGCTAGAATCTTGTCTTCTTATCCTGGCTGCCACCCAGAGGTGCTGCCCAATTGCTTGGCTCCTTTAGAGGTGACCATGTGTCTAAATGTTCAGAAAACTGTGGTTTCTTGGGCTGTGCAACTTGACACAGTTGGTGAGCATATTCTTTTAGCTCTCGCAGGGGCCTGAAACCACAGGACGGGCGTGCTTTCCTGCACTCACTCGACCCTGGGCCAGATCTGTTTATCTTCTGTTTTACCCAGCTTGAAATTTGCTTCTAAGTGAGGGTGTAAACGACAGCGTTAAGAGTTTACCTTACGACCTTATAGTTAACAATACTGCATTGTATATTTGAAAGTGGCCAAAAGAGTAGATCTTCAAAGTTCTCATCACAAGAAAAAGAATTTATAACCATCTGTGGTACACGGATATTAACTAGACTTACTGTGACAGTCATTTCTCAATATATATGTATATCAAATAATTATGTTGTGCACCTAAAATGAATACAATGTATATGTCAAATAGATCTCAATAAAAAAATAAATTAAAAAAGTAAAAGAAAAAAGAAAGTGAAGAAATCAGTCATACCATAAACTACTTTTTTGAATCAAGAATAGAGAGGTAATTTAAATATGTCACTGAGGTTAATAATCTAGGTACCTCATCAGAGTCTGTGAATAAAGCTGCATTTCGATATTAAAAAAGGTTACCTTAAAAATATAATTTCTTCTCTCTTAAATAACCAATACCTGATTCAATTATAGTAGTGACAACTATGTGTTATATCTTAAGCCCGGACAGTATTCTGGACCAGAACTCAGTTTTTCTTGTTGTGTCTGTGAGACCTCTGCAGTGAACCCTCTTTAAGGAGGAAGGGAAGGGAGTGGAGATGTTCCCTCTGCTTTCCCCAGAGCAGCTAGATTTTAAGCCAATAGAATATCCTAGGTAATTGCAAAGGCTACTGTCTTATTATATGAAGATTGGGAAAGAAGCAATTTCAGCGTATTTGACCGATGAATGACTAAGAAGAAGTGTGAGCAAGCCCCGAACTCTGAAGAAAGTTTTTAGTCATGGGCTTCCTCTCGAGGCAACCACACTTCCTTCTGTTGTGTGAAATAAGCCGTGAGGGTAGCAGAACCCCCTGATGTGAGTCCATTTCTTTCTATGACTCTGAAGATGAGGGCTGAGGGAGGCACACCTGGCCTTTTCCAAGGTTATATTTAACCATGAAAAAGAAAGCAAAAGAAATGTCTCTTGCTGAATATTTTCTTCTTGTTTCCTATGTGGGTAGCTAATTGGACCTTTTAAATTCTGTCTATAAATGATGATCTTTTATTAGTGACAATAAAAAACATCTCTAGGTTCTTAGAGTTGTTTCTAGTTACCTATGGTAATTGACCATGAATAAACACAGTGTGTTCCAGTGACATGGTCATTTGACTTTCTGCAGGGAAGTCCTCTGCTGGCCCCTGATGTGACAGAATGAATACTCATGTCTGGGACTAACGCCGAAATGAGTGAATGGGCCAAAGAGCTTGGAAGGGTATAATAGGAGGTAGATCGATTCTGTGACTCCAGAATAAGTTCGGAGGAGTATTCAGGTATAGGAAGGGCCACAGATCTTTGCCCGCTGGGTGGGGTGGCAACTGGAGTCATATTGCCTGTGGAGAAGTAATGGGCTTGATGGAGATCTCAAGGAGAGAGGACAGTGACAGGGGACGTTCTCCAAGGATCAACTGTAGATACGGCGGTCGTTGGACTGGAGTGAGATGACGAACAGATACAAGGCACATCGAGTGGTCAAGCTGCTATCCCAATTGCGAGGGAGAGGGTACAGAGTCAGGGTTAAGAGCTCGGACTTGGGGAGCACATAGATTCACAGCATCCACAGATTAGCTGGGAGCCTTTACCAAGATACTTAGTCTCTCTACACTTCACTCATCACATCTGTAAAATGGAGACAACGCTCTCACTGGATAAGGCCAGGGACCAATGAAGTGGCTTTGGCATGGCGGAGACAGCCGGCTCGGTCACTGGTAATTGTGGAACAATCCCCCTTCTCTCGCGACGTCACTGTCTCCCTTGTCGAAGTCCAGCGGTATCTTCCTACTTGCCCTATAGCTCATGGACTTTCCAGCTATCATCCCATTTGATTCCTCCACAGTCTCTTATGCATCTGACCATTCGCTTCTTACAGTTTTCTGCTCCTTTGGCTTCTGTGACACATAGCCTTTTCTGATTCGTCACACACCTCTCTGCCGTTGCTTCCACCCCCTCCTTAGCTTTCCCTCTCTCCTTCTCTCAGATCATGGTGTTCCCAGGGTCCTGACCTTGGCCTGCCTCTCCTCGGTTTGCATGATCTTCCTCATTCGCCTCATGTCACCACTAGGCTCTTGATTCCTAACCCACATCCCCAGTCCAAACTTCCTGCGTGTCATACATCAAATGATTTATGGGGCATGTACATTTGGATGTCCCAAAGGCATTTCAAAGTCGACATATCTAAAACGAGAACCGTCTTTCCCCCAAGAGTGTATTTCTCCTCTTGTGTTTTTAGTGGACCTCATCCACTCAGTCACCCAGGTGTGAAACTTGAGACTTCCTACACTGGCCCATGTTTCACGCCACAGATGACATCGGTTTCCCAGCCTGGCCACTTCTACCCTCTCAATGTGTTTTCATTCAGCTTCCTGCTCTCCATGCCCCCTGTAACTTACTGTCTCACCTCATTTTGCTCAGCGATTGCTTCCTAACTTGTCTCAGCGCCCTCACTGTGGCCTTCATTCACCCGCCGCTGCCAGAAACAAGTGAGCAAGTCAGAATGCCACTGGCCCTTAAGTGCTGACAGCACATGACCCGTGAAGCCCTTGCTGACCTTTGCTGCTCTTTCGCTCCTGCAGCCCAGTCCTCTGCCCCATCCCTGCGTCTCCCTGCAGCTCTCCTCTCTCTCCCTATCCACTCGCAGCTCCTGGCCCCTGTGCTTTTGCACATGCCTTTCCTTCTGCCTGGACATGATTTAATAGGTTGATGGATATTAGGTTCTCCGGTAGCAGCCTGTATAGAAATTCCCGTGTTGTTTTAGGCTACTTACAGGGGGCTGTTTCTTCCATAAGATAGCAGTGTGTTGGCGGAGAGATCCTGTCCTGCTCATCTTCGATCCCCAGAACCTACTATGGTCCCTGAGACAATGTGGGTGCCCACGAAGAGAAATGCCTTCTTTATTCAGAACGGGCTCTCTGCCTCAGCAGCTGACTCTTTTAGAGACTGCTCCCTGCAGGCTCCTTGTCCCTTGCAGTGCTCCTTGCCCTCTCCCGCCGCACAGGTGAAGGGCAGCTGGGTGGCTCACCGCCTTGGGGCTGGGCTGGGCTGGGCTGGGCTGGGCGGCTGCTGCCCGCGCGCCTGCGCCCTCTGCTGCTCCCGCTCCCGGCGCGTCTCTGTGCGCGTGTGTCTGTTTGGAGAGGAAGAGAGGCTTGGGTGACAGGCGAGGCGTGGGGGAAGAGTTCAGCCTGAGTCACAGTCTCATTCACTGATTTCTCCACCGCTGGACGGAGGCTGCCTGGCCAGGCGGCTGCCAACTAGTCCCGCAGCCGCACAGTCTGCACCTCCCGCGGCTCCACTCTCAGCCGGCCAGACTGACGGACGGACTCACGAGTGAGTAGCCGCGGCTTGTGCGCGCCGGCGGCCGGCGAGCGGTCCTTGGAGGTCTTGTCTCCCCGCCAGCCCCCTCCGCGGGCCATGTGTGTGCGCGTGTG
>NW_006443225.1:12665775-12666675 GCF_000325575.1 Pteropus alecto | reverse complement strand
TCGGCAGGCGCGGGAATCGAGCAGCGGCTCTCGCCCGCAGAGCCGAGGAAGACGCCGGAGCAGCCGCGCCTGGCTGCCCAGCCTCTCCGCCTCTCTCTCCCTTCCCAGTCCTCCTCTCCTTCCTCAGCGGCATCACAAAAGCGCGCCGCAGAATGAAACCCAGTGCAGCGCAGCCCTGCTCCGCTCTCCCACCTGGGGCACGTCGCCCCCGGGCCGGAGCGGTGGAGCGGGCGTCCCCGAGATGAGGGCCGGGGACTTACCCCGGGACACACCTGTTTTCGGCTTTCCCTGAATTCAGCCTGGTGCGGGATTCCGCCAGGGGTTCCGACACTTTCAAACCGGTGTGTGTGTGCGTGTGTGCACGCGTGCGTGCACACACGCACGCACCCCCAGCCCACGCTCGCGGGGTGCGCTCGATGCGAAGAGCACACCTCTCTGCCGGCCCCCTGGAGCCGGGACCGCTGCGCGGGCTCCCGCGCGCTCTTTGACAGCGTGCCCGCATCTCTTTGTTTGGTCGTGGCTTCCCCACCCCTCTGCAGAGCAAATTGATTTTCGGTTTCGCTTGACACTGCGCGCTGGCACTTAGTGTGGGAGCGTGGGCCGAGGCCTGAAATGCTCCTGGCGTTTGTAACCGAATAGTTCTTTCGGGCGGGGGGTTATTTTTAGTGCTGGGAATGAAGAGGCGAGCACGTTGACCTTTTCGCGGCTGCCTTGGGCTTTGAATACGTATCTCTATTTGATGGAGCAGACGGATTCACATCTAGTCGTGCACACGTGCCTGCGCACAAGTGTGTACACACATTTCTGCACACGTAGTTTTCCGCCTTTCTTTTCTTTTCGTTTTGAAAATTGGGACCGGGAATGCTTTGTGTTTGTTAAAAAAAAAAACAAAACAAACTT
>NW_006443225.1:12654415-12664312 GCF_000325575.1 Pteropus alecto | reverse complement strand
TTCCGCCTTTCTTTTCTTTTCGTTTTGAAAAGTGGGACCGGGAATGCTTTGTGTTTGTTAAAAAAAAAAACAAAACAAACTTTCCTTTGTTCTTTTGGGCATTTTCTATTTTGAGTAATGGAGTAGGAGTACCGAGAGGTTGCAATTAGTTCACTCAAATAAAAGACACTGCCTCTGAGTCAGAGCTACCAGGTTGATAATTATTAACATATAAAAAAGCAGATGCTTCGTTTAAGGCAAAAGGGGCGGGGCGGGGTAGGTCCGAGGTAGACAATGAGGGAGAGTGTCTGCCGACCGCCTGCTGCTTATTGTTTGCGCACGAAAGGCTGCAGCCTGCAGCCTCTTTCTCCTCCGGGGCTTCGCTCCTCGTTGTCCTTAGGTCCCACTAGGGACCGTGCAAGTCACCCAGCGCCGGCCCCCGGAGCGCCGTGATGCCAGCCCCAGCTGCAGCCGCCTTTCAATGATAGCCCTTTCTCTGCTTTGCAGGTTGGCATCTTTGCGCCTGAGGGTGTCGCGAGCCCAGGCGGTGAGGACAGGACGCCTCTGGCCCAGCGAGCCGGGCGGCATGCGGCGTGGACATCAGTGCTAAGTGCCCCCACGCTGGGCACGGGGCGTTCTCGCTCCGGGCGGTGGGCCCAGCGGCGGCGGCGGCGGCGGAGGGGATGCACCCGGGACGCGCAAGGCTTCTGCGAGCTACCGCCCCCAGGTGGACCCCGAGCGGGGCTCATCGCAGGACTGCGAGGACCCCTGCCCCCCGGGGCACGAGGCTGCGGAACCTCGGGGTCGCCTCTGCGATCAGGATGCCCTGGGCGCCTCCCCGCTGGTGAGGATGTCCTGCTGCGCGACTCTGTATCCCCCAGCCCCCGTCCCTGGTGGACACGACTGCGCGGGCCCGGCTTTGGCCCCTCGTGCCGGTGGATGAAAAGCACCGGAGTCCTCGAGTGCTATCGGCGATTGTATCCGAATTCTAAGAGCCATGGACGAAGGCGCTGGGCTGCAGCCCCAGGCGGGAGAGCAGCTGGAAGCCCGGGCCGCAGTAGGAGCTGTCCAACAGGAGTCCGAGCCGGAGACCTTTAGGTCGAAGAGTTTACCCGTCCTGAACAGAGCCTCCTGTCGGCCAGATCTAAGTTCCGTGAGTGTAGGCGCCAAGCCAGGCTGTACAGATTCTTTGGGCCACCAGGAGTTGAAACAAGGCCTGAGCCCATTGGCCCCCAGCCCCTCTGCCCCGTCCACTTCGGCAGAGATGGCGGGGCTTGCGGACTGTAACCACAGGGTGGACGTCGGCAAAACCATGTCTGTGTCCTCCACTTTGGCCATGCTCCAGGGGAGAAGGTGCCTCTATGTGGTCCTCACCGATTCTCGTTGCTTCCTGGTGTGCATGTGCTTCCTGACCTTCATCCAGGCCTTAATGGTCTCCGGGTACCTGAGCAGCGTCATCACCACCATAGAAAGGCGTTACAGTCTGAAGAGTTCCGAGTCGGGGCTGCTGGTGAGCTGCTTTGACATCGGCAGCCTGGTGGTGGTGGTGTTCGTCAGCTACTTCGGTGGCCGGGGTCGGCGGCCCCTGTGGCTGGCCGTGGGTGGACTTCTCATCGCGGCCGGCGCTGCGCTCTTCGCCTTACCTCACTTCATCTCGCCTCCCTACCAGATCCAAGAGTTGAACGCCTCTGCCTCCAACGAGGGCCTGTGTCAGAACGGAAACTCCACCGTGACCTTGGAGCCTCCCCACTGCCTGAAGGATGCGGGAGGAAATAATCACTGGGTCTATGTGGCTTTATTCATCTGCGCCCAGATTCTCGTGGGAATGGGCTCCACACCTATTTATACCCTGGGACCAACCTACTTGGATGACAATGTCAAGAAAGAAAACGCATCTCTGTACCTAGGTAAGACTGTTCTGTTCTCTCAAATAAGCTCGAAGTCAATCAAAAGGAAACACTTTCTTTCACATTTTCCTGGAAATTAGATATAGGTATGTATGTATATATGTATATAGTATTACTTACATATTATAAGCATTGAGTTTTGGTTTATTTATGTTTTTATGTTTTGGCTTTAGGGTGGTGTGTTTTACTTCAGGAGAGAATCGAATAGTTGAGAGCTCTCTGAACTAATTTTCAGACTCACAGTTCACATTCTTTTCCCAAGTAATATAAACTTTTGACTATAAGATAATGCTTCTTTCTCTCTCGCCGCTTGTCTTTGGAAAAGCTCTAATTTATCAGGTTTATCTTCTAATAGCTTTCTTTCTAGAAAGGTTCTGGAAGGAATAGAAGTAGCTGGTATGTAGAGTGAAGTTTTGGATTATTTGGTGCTTTCATCTGCTGTGGCGGAGTATCCAGGCTACATAAAACATGCTTTATTGCCTCCATACCTGTATTTCTTACATATTTCCTGCATCACTTAAAAAAAAAAAGTGATACCATTACAACTAGGTTATCTTTATGTAGAAGCAACATTACATGTTGTAAAGCTGTTCCAAAGCTATTTTTATTGCTGGTTGAAGACCCTCATTTACATGAACTTGGGAGCAGAATCCATCATGATTTTCTGTAAAGCAGTGGCTCCTGGATTTGCTGAGTTGACTTGGGTGAATCAGCTCCGGTGGACAGGGGGTGTTTGGGTTAAGTACAGGGTGCTCATGTGAGGCCTGGCAGCCACTGCAGCAGAAAGAAAATGTAGTTCCTAGAAACATGTGTGATGGTCAGCTCCTCCCTGGAATAACCACCCCTTCAACACTGGACTTCTAAGAGATGGATTTGAACTCTTGAAGAGGATGAATAGCAGTCATACTGGATGTGATCGATATTTGGTTTTCTGTATTTCTCTATTGGAATTCAACTAAAAGAAGATGAAATGTTTTAATTATAAAAAAAATCATAAGTAAGTGAATATGTGCATTTATCATGTGCTGATAGGATCCTTGGTGTGGGAAGAAGGTTTCAAAGGACAGGGAAAATGATACCCCATTAAGAGGGCTGTGCCTTTTCTTTAGTACCACTTCTGTCCCTAGGATCTGTTATGGAGGGTGTCTGAGTCACTTATAGTCCCTTGTAACTGGCCCACATGCATTAGCACAAGAGTTTTCTAATTCATTTTTTATTACTAAATGCAAGAGAAAGAAACTTTCGCTTATGGCAGAGATGATTAGTTTGCTCATTACTTTGCATCTATGTTTTCTAGCATTTATTATGACAAACTTTAAAGCATACAAAAAATAGAAGCAATAGTACAATGCACACCAGTATATCCACCACCTAGACTTAATAATCGTTCATTTCTCATTTTTGTTTTATGAACCAGCTTGTGTGTGTGTGTGTGTGTGTGTGTGTGTGTTTTGGAGTGTGGGGCTAGGCCCTTTGGAAGTAATTGCAGACACTGCTAGGCTTCAGCAGATAGATTCTAAAACTAAAGACTTTCTTTTACGTGGCTGCAGTTTTAACGTTCTAAGAAAGTGAATAACCATTCCCTAATATCATCAGCTATCCAGTTCATATTCAAATATTATTCTCAATTGTCCCTCATAGTCTTTTACATATTTTTTTTTCAAACCAGATGCCAATCAGGATTCACTCACACACTGCATTTGGCTTTTTAGCATTTTATAATCTAGATCCAGTGCCTCCACTTTATTTTTTTTTTTTGATCTATCACATAGGCTTTTGAAGGGACAAGGCTAGTTGATTTGTGGAACGTCCATATTCTCGATTTATCTGATTATTTCCTTATGGTGTCGCCCGGTCCCTCCATTCCCTACATTTCTTGAATACTGGAGGTTCAGTCTACAGGTTTGATTAGACTCAGAGAAAACATTTTTGGTCGGAACGCTTCACGGGCGATGCTACGTGTTTTGCATTACATGCATCTGGTCATTCATTAGCGCTGCTAAGTTGGTGGGTGATGGGTCTTTCCATTGTAATGATACATTTCTCCCTCCGAAACAGTAAGTAATCTTTAAAGTGATACTTTGACTCTAGGAATATCTCTATTGTTTTTCATATTCTTGCTGGTCTTTACCTCCTTTTACTTTGAAAACTGGGATCTCCCTTCCATCCCACTTCTGGATATGATTGACACAAATTTGTTTCATCAAAAACACAGGCAGAGCCTTACACAAAGGGGCAACATCCACTAGCAAGAGCCCCGAGATTGTGCTTTTGTGGTAGTGGTCACCCACCGCGAAGATAAACAGCAAAATACATGTTAAGTTCATATTCTGTGCTGGGCACTGTGCTGCTTCTGGAAAGACCCAAAATGAGACGTATTTCCAGTGCCCGAGGAGCTTTCAGTGTAATGAGGAAGTATGACCAGTTCACGGTAGAAGTGTGAAGTGACGTGTACAGGGGGGGTAGGAAAGTTATACAAATGGTATTTGTTTCCCTCGCCTCTTCTCTTAGATATTGACTAATAATTTTTTTTTTTGAAAAAAAAATTGATGAATGCCTTAGGACACATTCTTTGGGAAACTCATGAGAATTCTGCTTCATATTAAATGAGTCTCAGTAAGAGCTCCAGTGGTTTGGGTACCAGGAATCTTCCGTGGATTATTGTATTTCGTGTTCCCCGTGGCCTTATGATATGGGCGCTGTTTTCCCTGTTTTATGGGTGAGGAAACTGAGGCTCAGCTAGTTTCAGCGATTGCTTACGGGCTTCAAACTCACGCCTGTCTGATCCCAGAACCCCTGGGCTCCCGTCCACACTGCGTGTTCTTCGGCAAGGAGCGCTCAGACCCGACTGGAAGCAAGGCTGTGCCATGTGCACCAGAGTTCTGTGATGGCTGCAGAAGGATGCAGACCTGACTCGAAGCCGTCGAAATGGGATCATTCTCTAACCCTTTTAAAGCAGATTTTATGGGTTACCTCTGTACAAATTCAAGTAAGAGAGAACACTATGTTCTTAGAAGTTGAGTGGTGTTAACCTATTACGATGTGGGATTTTTTCCCTAATAAATAACTGGTTAAGTATTTTTGTTACTTTTCACAAAACCGTGTTTCTAGATTACCCTTTTTACTCCCTACCCTTTTCTTAACCTTTATGTCAGTCTCTGTGACTTCTCAGGTTAGAAAGCAGGTAGCAGGTTAGTAACTGCAGGAGGGAACAAATATCGCGATTAATGTTAAAATCATTGAAATGGAATGTAAATGTAGGTTTTAATCTTTTGCAAGTGTGATGTTAGCATTCTGACAGCTTTAACCGTAGAAGGATGTGGGCATAGATGAGATATAGCACCCTTTATACCCACTAAATGCTCTAACTCCTGCGAAGAGAGGGGTTCATTGTGGACCTGGAGCACAGAGAAAACTTTGTGGGGACTAAGAAGAAAGGTTAACAACGAGACCGTGATTTGTAATTGTATCTCAAGGAGCGAGAGAAAATGTAATAGTTTGGGGATAAGAAATTCATGAATCAACAGGAAAACAAAATAGAGTGGCTAAACCGGGTAGAAAAAGTGGTGGTGGGGGGAAAGGGTGCATTTGTAGACTAGAAAGCCCCAACTTCGACGGGGCGATATTCCGAATACGTAACAATCGGCATGTGCCGGCCATGGGCCAAGCGGTGCAGGGCGGGCCCATTCCAGCTCCCTGGGTTGCCAGCCCTGACTCCACCCACAGGGAAGGGCCTGAATTGACCCAGTGCCTTAGAAAGAGCACAGGGCGAGGACGTGGAACTCAGTATTTTAGTCTGACTCTGCCAATGACCGATCGTGAGACTCCGGACAAACCCTTTACCTTCTTCCAGCCTCTCTTTCTACGTGGAGGTTATTACAGTTCTTTCCCTCCCTGCACTATTTTGTGTACAAAATGGAATGATGTGTGTGGCCCGCTGTAAGAGGCGGCACTCTGCTCTGTGAAAGCGGAATTAAAACCCATCGTAGAGTGTGGGCAAAGCAGGGAGGAAGAGGCATTTCACCCATAATGTCTGAATATCCTTAAGCATACCTTTTTATGCTTGGAGAAAAGGAAAGAAGCATTGTATAGGATAGTAAAATATGGTGTGGGAAATCCCTCCTTAGAAACGGCGTCGCAGCAAGGCTATGTTCTCATTCATTGAACTTTCTGAGAAGCCAAGGTTTTATCGCCAGAGCTTTCTGCATGTCAACCTTTGACGGCCGTCTTTCTTTAATGTATGAACATTTACGTAATGTGCACTGGTGCCTTGCGTAAGATGACAGAAGCTCTTTCGAAGTCTGAGTGGCTCTCTGGTGTTCTCCCTCCATCTGTGTCTTCATTTGACCACACAGACTGCGGCAGGACATTTGGCGAATAAGAACTGGTCCTAGGAAGGGCTCAGAAGTAATTATTATTGTTTTAAATTCCTGGTGGCTTCTCCATTTTCTTTTTTTTTTACATTTGTCAGTCTTTTAAAAGTAGCATGAGGTTGAAATTAGTTGAGTTCTAGCTCATCCAGATTTCATAGTAATATAAACATATGTGTATAGGTCTGTGTATACACATATGCTTATATTCATGTTTTTTGTGTTCTTTCTTACATATATTACTTTAAGTATGAAAACTTTAAAACATCTTGTAATTGGGAAAAAGAAGTCATTTCCTAGAAATGTATAGAAAAATCTTTATCACTTTTTAGCGATGGTATATAGAGCAATCTATGTCTCTCTATAAGATTTTATTTATAGTAATAAAAACAATGAAAGATAAATGTACAAATTTTTCAATTCAGTGTCCTCTAGAAGCATAAAATCAAGTGTATCTGTGGCTTTGACAAGTTAGGGGTTTATTTATTTTGAGCAGCAGGCCGGCTGGGGTAGGCGATCAGAGGCTGGCACAGCCTTCGGTGGTGCCTGCTTCCTTTCTCTTCCCGCTGGGCCCTTCTTAGCTGCACCTCAGGCATTGCAGAGTGCAGGAGGCAGCACTCACTCACTCTCAAGGATGTCCCATTGACCGGAATGGAGTCCCCTGGCCTTTTCTAGCTAACGTGAGTTTGCAGAAGGCAAGTTTTTCCAGTCTGTACGAATCATGAATAAATAATGCTATAAGAACTTCGATCAGCAGCTGATTTTGCCGACAGTGGCTCCAACCTCAGCCCAGAGAGAGACTTGCCACGTGCCAAAAGAGTCAAAGATCTGTGGTCTTTAGACTCTTTCTACTTAAAACTTGGCCCTCGGATCAGCAGTTCTGGCCTCACTTGGCCTCACTTGGGAACATATTTAGAAATGCAGAATTCCAGGCTCCCCCCACCTCCTCCGACTGACAGAAGCAGAATCTACATTTTGAAAAGATTACCTGGTGAGGCACACACATTTTCGAAGTTTCAGAAGGACTGTTTTGAACCACACAGATAACAGAATTCATAGCAATGTGAAAACTGTATCATGACTACTACTAAGAGGGCTGCTCCCTGTTATTTGCAGGCGAGAATAAACCAGTGTGCACCTGCTGTCTGTTCCCCTGGAGGCAAGAAACTCTCAGGCTTTTTAGTTAGACTCTGAAGTTTGTTTCTCAGCATCTCAGATTGACTTGTTTATCTTGGAGGACCAAAGTGAGCCCCAGGCAGCTGCTGTAAATTCAGTAACTACTAAGAGTACAGGAGCCCTACCCATTCTGCCAGAGATGAACTGTTCCACCCTAACAAGGAGCTAACAGGCTACTCCCTGCACTGCACCCATTCGTGATCGCTCCAGGCGTCCTGGGGGTCATCCCCTCAAAATCCTCAACTGTCATTCTCCCTCAGGCGAGTTTTCAGCAGAGAAGTTGAAACCCTCCTGCACTCTTGGTGGGAATATCAAATGGTGCAGCCATTATGGAAAACATATGAAGGTTCCTCAAAACATGAAAAATAGGGTTACCATATGATCCAATAAGCCCACCCTGCGTATCTATCCACCAGGATTGAAAGCAGGATCTCAAAGACATATTTGAACACCCATGTTCACAGCAGCATTATTCACTACAGACAAGAAGTGGAAGCAGCCCAAATGTCCATCAACAGATGAATGGAGAAACAAAATGTAGTGTGTGTGTGCACATACGTATATGTATATAGATGTGTGTATCTATACATATATACACAAAAAAGAATATTATGCAGCCCTAAAAAGAAGGAAATCCTGTCATCTGCTACAACATGGATGAACCAGTCACAAAAGGAAAGATCCTGTGTGATTCTACTCATATGAAGTATCCAAAGCAGTCAAAACCGTAGGAACAGAAAATAGACAGGTGGTTCCCACACGTTGGGGGAAGGGGGATTACTGTTTAGTGGGTGTAGAGTTTCAGTACTGTAAGATGAAAGAGAACTAGGGATCTGCTGTACAGGGTGAATATATTTAACACTACTAACCTGTACACTTAACAACGGTTGATTAATGTCATGACATGTGTTTTTACACCACACACAAAAGAGTAGCAGAGTTGCAGAGCAAGATGTTCATTTTGGGTGTTTCAAAAGCTGTGGCCCCTTTGAATTCCTCAGTTGTGTGACATGTGATCACTGCTGAGTTCAGTGAGAGAGTGGTGGCCTTCGACAAATGGCGTTCAATTTTATATGAACCAAAGGAAACACCACTTTCTTTATTCCTGTCACCACCCTCAAGGCTCTGTGGTGACAGGTTTCTTTCTCTCTGTTGATGGAACCCTCCATGTCAGAGGTTAAGTCTGTGAGCTCTGCATCTCCAGGGGAGCTTACCTTATAAAGCCCTTTCGTGGGAGAAATGCAAACAAACCCACATACTTGGCTCTGCTTTTTTCTTTTTAAACAATCTAGAAATTTTAGCAGTGGATTTGGAGCTTGGTGACAGACAATGCAAGACCTGGGTGTATTGGAAATGGTTTTGGAGACTGGGGATCAGAAGTTTTTCCTTTGCAAAGGGTGATGAGACAGAAAAGGGGCTCAGTGGACTGGTTGGCTGAGTTCCAGCAGTAATGGTCTTGCCAGTATGTGTCCTAGAGATCATCTCATTCAATCCTATTTGTAAAAATGATCATTTGACAGGTGAGGAAACCCAGACTGTAGAAGATTAAAGGATTCGTGCTTTGGAAGACGGTATGGCAGTTCTTCAAAAAATTAAAGATAGAATTATCATATGATCCAACAATCCCACTTCTGGGTATCTATCCAAAAGAATTGAAAGCAGAGTCTCCAAGAGATATTTGCCCACACATGTTCATAGCAGCCTTACTCACAAGAGCCGAGAAGTGTAAGCAACCCAAGTGTCCATCGACAGATGACTAGATTAAAAAAAAAAAAAGGTACATATGATGGGATATTATTCAGCCTTAAAAAGGAAGGAAAGTCTGACACATTCATCTACAAGATGGAAGAAGTTTGAGGACACTGTGCTAAGTGAAAGAAGTCAGTCACAAAAAGACAAATACTGTTTACTTGCACTTATATGAGGTACCTAGAGTAGTGAGATTCATTGAAGCAGAATGGCAGTTACCGGGGGCTAGGGGAAGGGAGCAATGGGAGTTAGTGTTTAATGGGTGTAGGGTTTCTGTTTTGTATGCACAACAATCTGGATACACGTAACACTACTGAATTGTACACTTACGATGGTTACGATGTTAAAAAGGAGATGAAAGATTTATAGATTATAAACCAATCTATATTTAAAAAGTGATTACCACATAAATGAAAATATGGAGAAGTCCAGGTGCTTGGGGGGCGGAGTCACGTCTCCCAGCCTGCGCCACGTTCTAGCACACGCGGACTGATGGGCGTCTGTACATCGGCTATGAGAAAGTTTTTTTCAGGTGTGAGAGAATTTCAAGTTATTCCTTTTGTGCATAATTTTCAAAAGAAGGAATAGGGATTTGGGGGAAAAAAAGGGGGCAAAGTGGATTTTACAGTAGGTCTTTTAGGAATGAAGGCTTCAGAGAGCAATGAAGGCGAAGAAACATAATGGGCCTTGGGTTGTTCAGTTGTGTTTTGAGGGAA
>NW_006443225.1:12651180-12654392 GCF_000325575.1 Pteropus alecto | reverse complement strand
GGGGACCGGGGGTCCATGCTGATGTGTTCTGCTGTGCTGGGTGCTCGAGAAAAGAGACAATTCCACGGCTGCCTGGTCCTCCTCCTCCAAAACCATTTGCAGTACTCGGGCGATGCGCCTTTTGAACCTCAGTTCTCTATGGAAAACTGCGTAGGTCATTCTAAGCAGCGGTCCTCACCCAGGGCTGGCCCCCCGGGGGGCACACTTGGTGATGTCTGGAGCCCATTTTGATTGTCACGACTTGGAGGGGGCTTCCTGGTGTTCGTTGGCATTTTGGCCAGGGCTGCTGCTAAACATCCTACAGTGCACAGCACGGACCCCGCGACAGGAAATGATCCGGCAGAAAATCGTTGGTAGTGATGCTCTGAACATTTTTCATCTTAAGCATTCACGTTATTCTGTTATCTGGTGTTTCTTATATCTTGGAACTGGAAGTAGAAATCTCTAGGTCGTAGGATCAGAAAGCATTGACCGTTTGGATGGAGGAGACCCAGGAAAAACGTCTTTGTAGGTAGGGAGGCCTTCTAGCCATCCAGGGGGAGGAAATACAAACTAGTTGTGCATAACTCACTGCTACGTCACACTCAGCAGATTCCATAGTATTTATATTTTGTGCTTTTGGTAGATGGTGAGAAGTGCTATAGTGTGCCATAGGAGCTTGTTTTTAGTGGGTATAAAAATATGAAAGGTTTCATGGTTTTTATTGTGACTTCTGTTCCCATCAGCTTAAAAAAGATTCTAACCACAGAGATTTCTAGATGATCTTTTTGGAGTTGGGAATATTGTAACCTTTGAGGATGGAATGATGTGTGTGTGTGTGTGTGTGTGTGTGTGTGTGTGTGTGTACTAAGGGGAGTGGTATGCCATTTCCTCATATCTCTAAGCTCTGTCTTAGTGGTGGTGGCCTTCATAAAAGAAAGCATTGAGGTGAGGAATTCTGGAGAACTATAAAGCAGTTGATCAGCATTCTGAAGCAGAGCTCACTAACCAAATAATTGGACCTCAAGAGGAGATGTCAGATAGGTTTAATTAGTGCTTTATAAGACCTTGAATTTCTCTTACAAATAAATGAGGGCTGAATTAACTTAAAAAAAAACAAACAAACAAACCCCAACCTGATATGGTTTTATACGTGGGGTCTAATAAGGGCCAGTTTTAATAGCATATATTTTTGAGCGTTCAGTAAGTATACGGCAGACATTGTGCTAAATGCTTTATCATCTTAATTTATCCTCAGAACACCTTATGTGGCAGCTACTTTTTTGTGTGTGGTAAAAAACATATCATTACATTAATCAACCGTTGTTAAGTGTACAGGTTAGTAGTGTTAAATATATTCACCCTGTACAGCAGATCCCTAGTTCTCTTTCATCTTACAGTACTGAAACTCTACACCCACTAAACAGTAATCCCCCTTCCCCCAACGTGTGGGAACCACCTGTCTATTTTCTGTTCCTATGGTTTTGACTACTTTGGATACTTCATATGAGTAGAATCACACAGGATCTGTCCTTTTGTGACTGGCTTATTTTGCTCAGCATCAAGTCCTCGAGGTTCATCCATGTTGTAGCAGATGACAGGATTTCCTTCTTTTTAGGGCTGCATAATATTCTTTTTTGTGTATATATGTATAGATACACACATATATATATACACATATACATATAGATATAGATATATATATGTGTACACACACACACACATTTTGTTTCTCCATTCATCTGTTGATGGACATTTGGGCTGCTTCCACTTCTTGTCTGTAGTGAATAATGCTGCTGTGAACATGGGTGTTCAAATATGTCTTTGAGATCCTGCTTTCAATCCTGGTGGATAGATACGCAGGGTGGGCTTATTGGATCATTTGGTAACCCTATTTTTCATGTTTTGAGGAACCTTCATATGTTTTCCATAATGGCTGCACCATTTGATATTCCCACGAACAGTGCAGGAGGGTTTCAACTTCTCTGCATCCTCAGTGGTTATTTTCTGTTCTTTTGACTGTGGTCATCCTGATGGGTGCGAGGTGATAGCTCATTGTGGTTTCGATTTGCATTTACTTAGTGATTAGTGATGTTGAACATCTTTGCATGTTGGCCATTTGTATATCTCCTTTGGAGAAATGTCTATGTAAATCTTTTGTCATTTTTTATTTAAAATATATTTTAAAAATTATAGTTGACATATTACACCCTTATCAGATGTATGATTTGTAATTATTTCCTCCCATTCTGTGGGTTGCCTTTTTACTCTGTTGATTGTTTCCTTTGATGGGCAAAAGTTTTTAAGTTTGGTGTAGTCTCATTATTATTTTTGATTCTGTTGCCTGTGCTTTTGGTGTTATATCCAAGAAATCATTGCCAAATCCAATGTCGTGAAGCTTTTCTATTGTGCTTTCTTTTAAGAGCTTAATAGTTTTAGGTCTTACGTTTCGGTCTTTAATCCAGTTTGGGTTAATTTTTGTGTGTGGTGTAAGGTTAAGGCCCAGCTTCCTTCTTTTGCCTGTGGATGTCCAGTTTCCCAACACCAGTTGTTGAAGAGGGCACCCTTTCTCATTGCGTAGTCTTGGTTTCCTTGTTGCAAATAGGCAGCTAATTTTATTTTTCCCATTTTATATAGGAGGAGACAAGGTTAAGTAATGTGCTCAAGGTCATCTAAAAAGTGGCAAAACCAGCACCCAAAGTTATCATCCAAAGCCTGAACTTTAACTTTCAAAATTATGGAGAGAGAAGGGGAGGGAAAAGTTTCTAAACTTCTGGTGTGACTTTGGCTGAATTTCTTACTTTCATTATCTATAAAGGAGACGAGGAAGCAAAGCTAGTAGCTTCTTCGATTCCTCCTGCCTCTTAAGTTCTCCAGTTTTGTGTCTCTTCAGCCCGGCTGGATATAATCTTGTTCCGGAACTTGGGACTCAGGTCTGGAAAGGAGCTACAGTCTGCCTTTCCTGGAGCCATCGGAAGCTAGTCTCTTGAGTACTTCCTCCACTAGGTCCTGGGGGCCTAAGCAATGTTGTCATGTGACAGCTGTCCATGGGGAATCAGGCATTCCTTTTGCTCTTATTTCAGGCAGCTGTGTATTACCTGATCGGAAATTCAGAGTCTACTTCCCCTCCTGGGAGTTGTGATTGCTTGTGAAACCGTCGCCCTGCAAAAATGCCTATCCTCGTTACCTAATATAACCTAGAAAGGCAGGTGCAGGTTATTCTTGCTTGAAAG
>NW_006443225.1:12639184-12651106 GCF_000325575.1 Pteropus alecto | reverse complement strand
TGTATAGTTTCTGACTTCCTAGCATGTAGGAATTCTTAGCTGTGATATAATAATAATAAAATAATAATAATAATAGGTTTTGCTCTTGTCGACTGTTTTCCTATTATTTTGATCTTGAATTTTTATGAAGGAAATAGATGTTTTAAGGTTTGTTTGTTAATTTGTTAGTTTTTGTAAGGAGAAGGGAGAAATTTAAGCGAATTCCAGGACTTAGACTTTCTGGCTATAAATCAACTTCTGATTAATGTAGAAAGTAGAGCCAGTAATCCTCATTTGCAAAGGATCTTTACATTATTAGGTGCGAGATATTTGCCAGTATTTTGTCCAGAAACATGTTTATGTCCCTGATGTATAATTTCAGCTGGAATGGAAAAATTTCCTGATTTGAACTGCATTTTCATGACTTTTCTTTAGGTAAAAGGCAGCAGCACCTTTTCACAAGATGCAAAACTCTTCCTGAAATAAATCCGACAAATTTCCTATGAGAAAGATGTACTTCAAAAATATATAACTCTTAGAAACAACAATTCCAAAATTTGGTTCTGCTGGTTTTAAAGACGTCTCTATTTGTTTCAATCTGGTGAAACTCTCAAAAGAAATTAGTTTTAATTTCTTTAGGATCGGTGGAGGGCAGTGGTAGCTAAAGGCCAGAAGAGAAGAGAGATGGACAGTGTTCCTCCCAATGGCTGCGACTGGTTTTTTGGTTGTGCAGTGTTCTCCTCTAGGCCATTGTTCCTTTTAGGTTCTAGAGCCATCGCTTTCAGGGAGAGGCCTGAGGGACCCTCATCATGTGCATTCTCATGAGACCCCTATTTATTCACTTATGTGACGTCTCATACCACTTTAGGAATGACTAATTTAGGACTTCAACCTTCCAGGTCATCCGTCTTGTAGAAATGATAAACTATAAATAGATGGCTAATTAGTAACTCGACAGGAACTCAACTGTAATTACTGACGTGACTTTAACCGAAGGACCTCAGTTTCCTTTTCTGTAAAATTATCTAGTTCGACCGTAGAGAAGACTTCCAATCTAATCTCTGGTGATTTTCAAAAGCCTGATTAGGGAGTGGAGCAGCGAGAGAGGGGAGTCGTTATATACCGTCTACTGTATTTCCAAAACTAACCCTAAGCAGTGGGTCCTGAGGAACTGAACATCCGGTTTGATTGTTCATTTGGCGCTCTCTATTCTGGATGACTTGAGATGATCTGTGAGCTCTGTGACCTCTGGCAAGTCATTCAACATCTGAAGGTTTCAGTTTTCAAATTTGTAATTTGGTAGAATTTGAATTAGAGTCTCCAAGGGTCTTCCTGGCCTATACTTCCTGACTTCCTCTAGACCAGCTGTGTCGTAGATCCAGAAGCTTGCATGTTCGAGGCAGTGGAATTTTGTGGCTGCTGGAGCTGGGCTGCTGGGGTTCAAATCCTAGCTCTGCCAGGGCCAGTGGTGTGACCTGGGGCAGGTTCTGTGGCCAATCTCTGCCGGATGTCACCTCTGTTAACACTGAGATCATTGCCAGCTAGTTGTGAGTTAATGTGCACAGTGCACTTAAATCAAGACCTGGCCTGGCACGTGCATAAACACTCAAAAAAGTGGACTGTCATTGTTTTTTAAAAATTTATCCTGTTCAGGAAGAGAGTGGTGTTTGCTTTCATTGTAGCTGGCAGGGCACAGCTTCTCCTGCGGCTTTTCCGAACAGGCTGCCTGCCTCGCAAGCTGTTTTCAATGTGCCTGCGTCGACTGCCCCTGCTCAGATCACTGTGTTAGGCTGGTCCTGAGCCAGGTGGAACTAGGCGTGTGGGTTCCATTACGTCACTGGTGTTCTTGACTGGGCGGGGCCTCTTCTGGATGCATCCACCTCCTCTCCCTTCCCCGCACAGTAACGCACAGGCTCCTTGCTTCCTTGGGCTCATTATCTCCCTTAGAAAGTGAAGAATAACCAATGGGAGAAAGAAGACAAAGTTTTCAGGTTATTGAAATAGCTTCCCGATGAGATGCTCTTGCTGTGGGCTTCTGATAATTATGAAGGGAGCTGTTGGCTAAATCAAGTTTAGTGGTTAAGGAGCACTCATGTTCGCGGGCTCTCTTTATGCTTTTTTGGTTCTGTTCTAGACTTAACGATCTCTGATCAGGTCTCCAACCAGGTAACTCCAGAACCTTCTGTGGTTCCTGCAGTAAGCCTGTGACTCTCATGGGTAGTCCACTTACGCATGTCTTGGCTCATGTGGTTATAGATGGGAAGGTGGGTTGGATTATACAAAAGAGCAGAGAACTAACGCCTGGGAAATACAGAAAAGGGCCTTCTCGCTCAAATTCTC
This sequence comes from Pteropus alecto, assembly GCF_000325575.1. Classification (NCBI taxonomy): domain Eukaryota; kingdom Metazoa; phylum Chordata; class Mammalia; order Chiroptera; family Pteropodidae; genus Pteropus; species Pteropus alecto. The sequence continues at coordinate 12,648,787 of NW_006443225.1, read as the reverse complement.
TCATAGAGGGCACATGGTCTCTGTTCACGTGTGCACGCGTGTGTGTGTGCGTCTGTGTGTTTGTGTGTGTGAGAGTTGGGGGTGCAGGAGAAAAAACAGAGTGGCAGAAATGCTCTATCTTCAGGCCTTTCTTCATACTGTCTCCCAGAAATATGACTGTACCTTGCTATCGATACAGTAGGGATTTTTACATTTCTTCAAATTCTTATTTTTTTCATGGTCAAATGAGAGTTACAGATTATTATCAAAGCTTCTTGTTTTCCCTTCTCTCTCTAACCATAGTGAACTTATGGCCTTTTGGTGCTCCATGCAGAGTTTACATGACAAAGAAAGGAAGTAAAGGCCTGATTAATTGATTTTTCTAGAATTGATTACACTCATAAAATGTTTTGCTTAAAAAGTTGAAAGGACGTGATGTCTGAAGTAAAATTTGGATTCATGTCAGTGACTGGCGTGGTTTGTGCTACGATATCACAGATAATGATCGAGTTCCAGTATTCGTTGCTTTGGTTTCTGTCTTCGTTTTGGGTGCTGGCAGCAGCTCCTCCCTCTCCACGTTTATGGCTGTTGGCTGTCTATAATAACACCTGTCAGGTGTCTCAGAAAAAATCCGCAGGCTCCACTCCCTACCTTCAATCCTCACCCAGCTTGCTCTGCGCTAGTGCCTCCCATTCATACGCATTGCCTGGGACCTCCTTTTCTTCTCCCTTCCTAGTCCCTGTGGATCCCAGGGGACTATTTCCTTGCATCTTAAGTACGACTTTACCAGGATGCTGAGCTGTGCTGTCTCTTGGCTCTTTCTGGAGGCTGAGCCAGTTCTGCTGTATGTTGACTGCCTGCTCAGCTCTCATAGGGCAGGGTCTGGGTGGGGGACTCCTTTCTCCCGGCACGAATTCCGACATGTAAGCCACAGAGAGCACTTTGCTGTATACAGCTGTAATTCGCAGTAGGGGTAACCCTGGGTCTGTGGCTGGTGAACTCACTGGTGTGGGCACAGCCCAGTGTTAACAAGGCTCATGACCTTGAGTTATGTGTGAGTCAGTCACCATCGCTCTGTTCCCTAATGCACTGCTCTCACCTTGTCCTGTCAACTTGCAAATGAAGTTACTTACTGATCTCTCGGAGGTAGGGCAAAGGAGCAATGTTCCCCTGACCTCACTATAAAAAACAAACACAAAAACAGAACACAAAATCCACACTCTCTCCTCCCCTCTTCCTTCACCAGGAAAAAAAAAAAGGAAAACCCACTGCAGGTCAGTAACTACCTCAGTACGTGAAAAATATAATAATAATAATAATAATAATAATAATAATAATAATAATAATTAACTTGACACAATAGTGATGATATGGTAATTATAATCATCATCTTGTAAGCAGACCTGGGAAGGCAGGGTATTCAAATATTCTGACCAAACTGGTTTTAAATGACTCAAATGATTCTAGGTCTTTTCGCATTTTCTTTTGGCTTATTTGACTGTATTCTGATACATTGCTTGTCTTTTCTTTTTCTTTTTCAAATTTGTATGCCAAACAAAATATTCATGTTTCATTGGCAATTGCGTTTAGGTTAAAAAAAAATATTCTTTTTCTTCTTTGATGTTGCTATCCTATCATATACTTAAAAGATAAATTGTTATTCTATGTAAATTATTAGGCTAAAAAGTACATGTTGATTATTGCACATTTTTTTTTAAATGAGTCGATTTCAGATTATGCTGCCTCAGTTTTGGGTTGTCTTTCTTTAAGGAAAACCGATACACAAAAATAAAAAACTTAGAATACATCTATTTTTTTCCAGGTGGGAAGGTGAATTTCTTAGTTTTTTTTTTTTTTTGCTATACTATGAATTCCTTTAGCTATGATTATCAAAAATGTACTTCGCGTGTAGCTTTTAGGAGCATATCCATCCATTAAAATCCCACACATGTATATTCTGATTTCAGATATTTATTTCTCACTGGTCACCGAATCTGGCTAATAAATGGCTCGCTCTCTCTCTTGAGTTTTCTTCTCTTTTTATATTTGGCATCATCTGAGATTTTAATTTGAGGGCTATTCATCCTTTCACTGATGTCACAATCCAAGCTTACTATGAAGTCTGTGGGTTCCCACTGGGATGGTCCCTAACTCTTAAAACATTACTGGTTGATTATCACCCTTTGCTTTAATTTACTCCTGATGATTTAATATCCTCGACTACTCTCCTGTGAGTCAATCTGAATTAATGTTTCAGAGAAGACCCTAGCAGGCCTATAGTCAAATGCTTGCTTAGATTAGAGTGTCTGCTAATTCACTCGATAAAAACTCTTTTTTTTCCAAAATGGCTAGGTATTTTATTACATTCATTACCTAATTTGCTATGATTCATTCTCTTTTGTGTTATTCTTTTACTGGGGATTTTTGTTAGGTATACTTTGTGTCAATATAATTTAGAAAATTCATTGTTTTCTTTTTTTTTTCCATTGCCAGCGTATTAATAGGCTCAGTGACTGATACCCCTTGTGACTTTGTATACTTTAAACCTACCATTGTGATTATCAGTTCTCCAGGCAGATATGTCAACGTTTGCATTAACGAAGTATTACTGGTTCCTAATGGGCGAGGTTCTAATTTCATTAGTGTTAAAATCGGATTTTAATGGCCAGTTTATTTATTCAGCATTATTATTGTGTTTTATCGATTTAATTCCCAGCATTTCTTCTTTCTGGACATTCCTTTTAGTTTCCTATATATTATTTAGGTTAGAACAATGTCATTATATTTAATTCATTAACTTCTCCCTCTATATTTGTTTCTGTTAAATGTGCTTTCTTTTCTTTCCAGCGAAAGATTCTTTTGCTATTAGTTTTTTGAGAATTTTTTTTGTAGCTAAATAATCCTCTCATAACATGCATTTTTCTTTTTATTAGAACTAGAATTTATTATGCCAGAATTTTCCAATGAACTTCTATTTTCCTACTCTATGGCATGTATATTGTTTCTCTGATAAACGAATAGAACGTATTCAAGGTTTCTACATAAACTCCCAGTGGCTTATGCTTCTGAGTAGCACAGTTGCCTGTCATACAAATAAATATAAGACTTTGAGACACAGGCACCATCTCTTCGGTAAGTTTGATATTAATAAACTGGAACCGCGTTTCAGCATTTGTTGAAAGGATGTGGCGTGGGAGACCAGGGAGGATGAGAGATGAAACCTGAGGCCTGAGCCTTGATGTTCCACTTGGTCCCGCCACTTAATCACCCTGTGATCTTGAGCCACCCAGCTGTTCCGGTTCATCTCATTAACTTGTGAATAATAACTTCCACTCTATCTGTATTACACACGTGACAATAAGATGAAAAGAGAGAATTGAGTACAGTGTCCTTCTCTTCATCAAAGCTTCATAGACACATACTCTGTGCTAGATGCTGGGGTATGACGTGGAACTTAGTCTAGTGGGGAAGACAAACAATATACAAGTAAACAATGAGTAATTAAATCACAGTAAGTGCTGTAAAGGAAGCCATGTGGCATTGCATTTGTGGAGAAATTGCTTAAATTAAAAAAAAAATCTTTAAGAGGAAGCCATGTATGAGCTAAGGCTTGATGGATATTTAAGAACATCATAGTTACCGGAGGAACGTCCTCAGAAAAGCAGATTCCCAGACCCACCTGGGCAGGGGTTCTGATTTGGTGGGACTGTGGTCAGGCCCTAGGATGTGTACTTTTCGAAACCTTTCCAGATGATCCTGTTGACCTGTCAGGTTTGGAAACTACTGCCCTGGAGAAACCCTGGTCAGAAACAAGTGAGCCCATTCGAAGGAATGGCTGCGGCTAGTCTTCTGTCTCCTGCTTCCCATCTGCCATGTGTAGCTTCTGACCTGTCTCCATATTTCTGAAACTTCGATGATGAAGGGCCGGGGGTCCCCCAACGCTGCTGTGGGGCTGGCCCCCATTTCCCAGCAGATGTACTGTATCAGGGAAACTTCTGGATGCTATTTATGGGGAAAGGGAGGTCTGTTTCTGGGGCATATACTGCAATTCTGGTGCGTGATGTTGTATGGTAAGAGGATCCTACATCCTCTCTTGGGCATGTTAATGTCTAGACCCAGGGGACAGTCAAAAACTCACATATACCTGGCCAGGAGTAACATCTACCCTGGTCTGTGACCTGCTTCACAAGGAAGAGGTTGCTGTGGGTCGTTTTAGAAATCCGAATGCTTTCTGTAACTTTATACCAATGGGAAGCATATTTGGAATTCCATGCAAGCGAGCGTGGAGGGTCCTCACAGCAGCATCCATGGTACTTTCTCTCTCTGCCTAGTTTGAATGTAACAGCTCAGTTTGAGTCTTGAAGAAGAGGAACCAGGAGCCTCTTCCTCTTTTCTCTCTTCCTCCTGGGATTTTCAGGGAAGCCAGTGGCAATATATTTGAAAACTTATGGTAGCGACTGGTATTGGCCAGTGAGAGGCTTTTAAAAATTTTGTTTGTCTTCTGTGCTCCAAGCTATATATTAAAAAGGTTGGCTATTGGCAGTCCAGTAGTGGTTAGTGGCTGGTAGGCTGCGGCTGGTGACATAATCTTTTGGAATACAGCTTGTCCTTAATTGGGGAAGGGTCTGCATAGTGATTCTTAGTGGTCTCAGGTGCCAAGTCACCTTTTATACCCAGTAATTGATGCCTCCGGGACCACTAAAGCCAGAAAGATGCTGGTTGTTTTCGGGTGAGGAAACACCTGCTTTTGTTTCTGCCTCATCCCACACTCTTCCTGAGGCGTGGGGGTGGGCCGTGTAGCCTCTTCTTCAATGTGCTAACAGCTGGGGAGCAGATACCCTCTTCCCTGGTTTTCTTTGGTTGGAATAGGCTGCAGCTTTTGAAGGATACCCACAAATACAGAGAACAACAGAGAAATAAACCCAGAAATTACAAGAAGCCTAAAACCCGATCGGTTTCTAAGATGGACATTTTACCCCCTAACAATGATGTCTTGCCTGGATGCCTGGCTTTATCCTACATCCTCTCTTGGGCATTTTAATGTCTAGTCCCAGGGGACAGTCAAAAACGCACATATGCCTGGCCAGGAGTAACATCTACCCTGGTCTGTGACCTGCTTCACAAGGAAGAGGCTTCTCACAGCCATCCCCTTTTCCTACATCAACATTCCTGTATGTCAGGATTCCTACCTGGCACCTGTCCCCCAACTTCTCCCCCACCACCCCCGGCCTGCCCTCCTCCTTGACAGGGAGGTGAGGCAGTGAGGGTGGCACTCAGCTGGTTGGTGAGTCCCTTTGGAGGCATAGGATGGTCTTTAGCTAGAGCTTTGGGTATCGCTGCAACCAAGTGACAAGGCCAAGTTATGAGATGGCAGGTTTGGGGGGGAACAGGTGAGGAAGGTGCAGAAATGTTTAAGTCCAAGTCCTCCTTCACTGCAGCCGGAGATGGTAAGAGGGAGCGAAGTGCGCACATGTCAGATGGCGACCGTGCAGCCCCGCGCGGCCCGGCACTGGTGGTCAGTCCGCCCATGGGATGCTGTCGAATTCCCAAGAGGGAGACAGCCTTCTGGCCTGGAACAGGGGTCCACCCTGAGTGAGGGGCAGGATTGGGTGGAGCCAAAAGGGGTGAGGGGGGCATGATGGGAACAGGGGATGCAGAAGCGCGAAAGGCACAGTGTGGAGCCTGGAAGTCTGTCGGTTTGGCAGGAATCGAGCGTCTTCCTGGACGAGCATGACAGCATGTTTGGGCCAGATTGTGAAAAGCCTAGAAGGTGCTATAATTTGTAAGTGATATTTATACGCCAGGCTCTTTGCACTCAATAACGCTTGCTTGATTTGGCATCTTCTAGTAAAATTTTTATTAAAAGTTGTCCCATTGTCCATATTTAGTTAATGGAAAGTGAAAATAGATAAAAAGGAGAGCATGTAAATCATCCTCTGGAGCGTTTCTCAATGTTAAAATTAATTAGATTTTCTGCATTATTTTGGGAATATAATGAAGGGATTAATTCATGATGAGAAAGTCTGTGTGTGTGTGTGTTCCTTATTTGAGGAATCTAATCTTTGTTAGAGCTTTAATTGTTATAGGGTGACTGAGTTTTCTAAGTTTAGCACATGGTAAGATGGCCCTCGAGTGTGCTGGGGTTGCTGTTAAACTGATTAATTCTCAGGGGGGACATTTTGTGTTCATTGGGGCTTTATTTTGTTGTAGGGAGAAGCTATCTGCTGCCATATGTGATAATTCTAAGACTCTAAGGAAACTTGAGAAATGAGTCCATTCCCCTGTAAAATGCTCAAATCACCTTAAAGGAATTGCTCACGAATAACAGAATTCTAGAATTTCATGGGTTGACTTTATCTTAAAGATAAACAAGACTAGTGGTCATCTAACATTAGTGAACATCAGAACTGCCTGGGAGGCTGTTCTAACCGGTTGCTGGGCCCTGCCCCCAATGAGTCTCATTCAGTGGGCATGAGGTGGGGCTTGACAATTTGTACTTCTGTCTAATGTCCAGGTGATGGTGATGCCACTGGTCGGGTGACAATTCCCATTGTTCTACAGAACACTGGCTTCACAGGCTTCATAAATTAGTTCACTAGTTTATTCATTCAAGAAATATCGACTGCCATTCTTCTAGGATGGTTTTTTCAGAGCTGGGGGAACAGCGATGCACAAGACCATGTTCTGGAGTCCAGAAGTCTCTATTCTAGTGCAAGAGGCGGACAGTGCATCATGCGAGTTTAGGCAGAGGCGTGAGGAACACCAAGTAGGACATCACAGGAGAGTGGTGGGCAGGGAAGACCTCTTCGGGCAGGTGAGCCCTCCAGGCAGAGGTACGGCTGCTCCAAGGGCCTGAGACAGGAAGAGGCCGGGTGTTTGAGGCTGGTCTCACTGGAGTAGAGGGAACAAAGGGAGGACAAGTGAGCAGAGAGCGAGGCAGGTTGCTGATAGGAATCACCCGCAAAACGTTCCCGTTAGCACATAAGTTTAGGATAAACGCTTGTCTCAACAACATTAAGTGTTCTCCTTTATTGCAGAAGTTCTTAAAGCTTTTCCTCTGGTGATAGCTATTATAAATCTCCAGGAGAGGACTAAGGCATTCAGTCGTTCTCAAACTTGGATGACTACAAAACTTTTAATTCCACAATCGTCTCAAAGACTGGTGTTCTTTGAAACCCATTTGGGAAATCTTGATCTAGTGAGTCTTTCTCTCTCGTTCTCCAGCTAAGGAATTGAGGACCAGAGAAGTTAAATGACTTGTCTAAAATGATGACGCTTGAGGCCATGTGGGGCGGTGGGGATGAGGACCGGGTTTGAGACTTTGCTCCAGCGTGGTGGTAATGGGGGATGGGTGGCACGTCACCTGCACTCTGTGGGTCTCAGTTTCCTCAGCCGAAATGAGGAGATCGCACCGTTTCTTTTCCCATGATTAGTTAGACCTTGCAGTCACTCTGGGTGGGTGACTAGTGATTTTGTCTTTTTTTTTTTTTTGACTGCGTTTGTGTCAGCTAAGGCAAAGAAAAAACAGTGGGAGACATAAATATATTCATCGAATATCACCATTTAGATTCTTTTTCCTTTGTAAATGAATGTACTTCCCAGACGAGTAATGAAAAAAAAATCTGTCAGAGAATATAAAACTCTAAATTATAAAATGTTGGTAAAGAAAATAAGAAACATATAAAGACTAAGATCTATGGTAACATAGTTTGCTGAAAACTGTTTTGTCATAGATTTCAATTTTAATGAAATTCCTAATTGATTTGAATGTAAATGGTAAATCTCACAACAAGTGAAACTTACCTTTCTCTTGTGTGCTTCTTGAGGAATTTTTGAGGGAAAAACAACAAAAATAAAACTTGGATTTTCATCTGTTACTAGCTGGGGTTGCATTGGACAGTTTTCTCTGGGCTCATTGTCTTCATCTGTAGAAGGGACCCAAATAATCTTTAAGGATTTTATAGCACTCTTAATTTAAGCTGGTGTCATAAAGATGCCTTTATAGCTCTACTAATTTAATCTACATTTGACAATATTTGCTTTAAAGAGATATTAGTAATACGATCTTTATAAAGGTGTGGCTACTCGGGATGCATACAGGTAATGTGAAGTTGGGGTGCTCGCAGGTGTGGGTTTGCCCTATTTCAGACCCGTGGTCAGAGTGTACTTCCTGGCCCCCTTGTGGTTGGGTTGGGTCGGGTCACATGACAAGTTCTGGCCAATGAGGCATGTGTGGTGATGGGTGCTACTTCCAGGCCAGAGCACTTGACTGCCAGGGCAAGACTGCCAGAACCTTCTTTTCCTCTGCGTGAGAGGGACGACATTCTGGTGCCCTCAGCTGGGGTTCTGGAATCAGAAGTCACGGAGCAGTTCCCCTAGATGACCTTTGGTGGATTATGAGCTATGCACAAGGAATGAAACTTTGCGGTCATAAACCCTGAGCTGGTTTGAGTTGCTTGTTACAGCGACATAATGTAGCCTACCTTGACTATTGGATTCAGGAAATCCCAAGAACCCAAGAGACAGAAGGAAACACAGCTACTGGGAAAATAATTATTTTAAAGAAAAGATGCCAGTTGGCAATGCCTCTGCCCCCAGCGTCAATAGAATTTTTTCCTAAGGAATTCTGAAATTCCTGTGAACAGTAAAGTTTAAAGACTTGGTTAAGGAATGAATGAATAAGTATTGTTTTTATTATTATGTGGTCAAATTGACGTACGTTATAGATAAGCTCGTAGTGCAATAGGCAGAGTACACACACGGTAGTTAAGGTCTTAGGTCGGGCGGGGTCGCCAGGGCTCAGAGCCCAGCTCTGTGTTACTTTGGGCAGGTTTCTCAAGCTCTTTGGGCTCTAGTTTCTTCATCTGCAAAAACTGATAATGTGCTCATCTCCTAGTGTTGTTGTGAAGAATAAGTCTGTTAATGTATGTCGAGAGCTTGGAATAGCACTTGAAACATACTAGGGAGTCAGTAAGTCTTAACCATATTTCCCTTTCTGCCTCCTTCTTTCTCTTTTTATTATTATTGACATAAAAAAAAAGACTGAAAAGATAGACATAGCATTAAAGTAGTCATCTCTGGGTAGCAGGATTCTGAGTGATTTTTATGTTTTTGATTCTTTTTTTGATATCAAATTTGCACTGAACTTGACTCGCTTTATAACTAGAAAAAACACTATTTAAAAATAGTATATTTACTCTGATTATTTTCCAAAAGAACACATGCCAGTATTTACACTAAATCCTGTTTTTCTCTCCCCATTCTGTGCCCTGTCGCTGTTGAGTTTTCGTGTGCTCTGAAACCAGCTTTCTGCCTTGACTTTCATTTTGTTAATAATTCTTTTCTTCTCTCGGCCACATGTTGTTGAGACCAGTGGATCTCTTGGTCTCTTAGAATTCACCACATCTTATTAATTCTTTCCTTAAATCTGTCTCATGCCACCGTCCACTGGCCCCGCTGAGTTTAGATCCTTCCCCCTTGACGTGAGGACTATTGGGTTTTCTCGTCCATTGTCTTACTTTGATCCTTACATAGGGACGCCAGGCCAGTGTCTTAAAATCCACTTTGTTTGTGTCGTTCCTTTGCCTAAACACTGTCAGGGGTTCCTCGGGTTCCCCATTACTG
>NW_006443225.1:12608864-12639129 GCF_000325575.1 Pteropus alecto | reverse complement strand
TGCTCTCCCAAATAGTCCACTCTCTACCTTGTTTATTGTCTTTTTCTACTGTATCTTTGAACATGGGTGCCTCCACCCTCCTGCCCCGTTTACGTTCAAATTTTACTCATCCTTGAAGATCTTGCTTAAATATATCCTTGTCTAAAGTGTTCTCATTTTGGCCTTTGTAAATTGCAGTGGCACTGCTCTGTTCCTTGGCAATTAATCACACACTGGCTTGTGATTTTTTTGTATTGAAATGATATTAATCTCTGTCTTTTAACACTTTGTGTGCTTCTCTCTCCCACTAAATGGTAGTATTTCTGAGGGTGCTTGCATTTTCTATCACCCAGTGTCCTGCAGAAGATGGATGATATAAAAGATATCGATTGATGAATTCATTTCTTTAATATTTAATATAAATAGATGCTAGGATAAAAAGCCTTCTTTTATTAAAAAAAAAGACAATTTCAATTCAGATATTTTCCTTTTTGACTTTACCATTTATGATATTGTTTATCCTCATAGTCTGCGCTTCTTTTAATGGTCAGATTAATATTTGCTTGAATATCTCTCAAAGCAAGCTTTCTGTAATTCACTGATTAAAAAAGGCCATTAAGTTGTTGAGTATAGGATTTTTTTTTTTTTTATGAAAAAAACTCCGACTAGTCAAATCTCAGTGACCGGGAGCAAATGCTTCTGTTGCTTAAGACCCAGATGCTGTCCCACTGATACGTGAGCTCCTGGAGGGAAGGTACTGCTTCTCGATCATCTCCAGGATCCCGGTACCTAATACAGTCCTCGTCATGTGGTGTGCGCTCAACGTGTTTCAAACGAAAAAAAATGCAAAGCAGCATTGTAGACTTGGAAGGAGGGGAAAATTACTTAGATATTTTTCAATATTGAATGTTTGTCATGAATTTATATATATTTTTTGGACAAACAAAGCACGATTTTTAATGATTGTAATTTAATGACAAGATGATTTTTAAAAAAGCTCTTGCTTCCAGTTATGGGCTGAACTATGTCCCCCAATGTGACCAGTGACGCTCAAGCCCCAGTGTGACTGTATTTGGAGACAGGGTCTTTAAGGAGATAATTAAGGTTAAATGAGATAAAAAAGGTAGGACCCTAATTCCGTAGGAATCGTATTCTTATGAGAGGAGGAAGTGACATGAGCACTCTCTCTCCCTACATGCGCATAGAGGGAAGACCATGTGAAGACGCAGAGAGAAGGTGGCCATCTGCTAGCCACAAGAGAGGTCTCACCAGGAGCCAACCTGTCGGTGCCTTGACCTTGGATTTTTAGTCTCCAGAACCATGAAAAAATAAATTTCTTATGATTAAGCCACCCAGTCTGTAGTATTTTGTTACAGCAGCCTGCGCTAACTAATACATCTCCTGACTCGGTAGAGCCTCGTTTTGGATTTACAGCACCTACCCATTTTACTGTGACTGCTGCCATCCTAGCGTTGTAGAGATTTCACACTCCGTTTCTCCCTTCCTGCAGAGTGATAATGCTAGGTGGCTATGTGTGCATCCTTGTCTCCAATGTCTGCTTCTCTGCTTCCTTGAAAGTTACCCCAGAACGCCTAGGGCCGGCCCCTCCCAGATGGTGATGGGAGCCCGGCCGGTAAGGAACGAGAGAGCAGTAGATGTGATCAGAGAAGCTTTGGAGAGTGGGGACTGAGGGGCAGGAATAGGAAGCCTCAGCTCCGGGCCATTTGATGGCCTGCGGAATAGGGAAATCCCAGCGCTTTGCTCTTTTTCTTGTTTTTCTTTTTTTAAACGATGTTCGTAAATTTGAAGGGAGCGCACTGTAGTGTAATGGCAGTCTTGGCAGTGGCTCTCTGTTCTCTTCAGATGACTATCTCTGGCTTTATTTCTTCCAGTTTCCACTTTCTCAGCTGTCGATGAGTCTTCCTGAGTTGTAGTTATGTTTATGATATCAGAATATTAGAGGGCGTCCTTCACGAGGCCACCTGCCTGCTGGTCTTCGCCCTCGGTGTCCTTGACCGTGCCCTTGATGACCCGCTAAGAGAGAAAACACACTTGCCTTTTAACATCCATGCTGATTCTCCTTCTACTTTTTTTGTGTGTGTTGTGTTGTTTTGTTACATGTCCAGAACCATTACTTGCACACTTTCGTTGGACAGAACTGGTCAGAATTGTTCACAGAACACAAACTAAATGGACAAAAGAGAAGCCAACGGCTGTGTAGACGTGTTCACTGCAGTCCTTGCCTGAGGATGACCGTGCTATATGGTAGCTCAGCCTCACTGGCCAAGAAGCACAAGAAGGGTTGTCTCAGGCCAATTTTGGATGCTTGAAAACAAAACACGTTTCTTGGGGGATGGATACACACACACAAAGAAAACTGAAATAGATTATTAGATGTATACAAATAAATATATATGTTTGAGGATATTTCAGAGACAGACAGTATTTCGATGAACCAGCACTATGTAGTATCCCCAAATTCAGTCTGCGTGTATTCCAGAATCATCCTAGACCAGTTGCGGTCGAATCCTCGTCTTGGGATCTGCTTTTTGGGGAGGCTAACTAAGACACTTACTACAGCAAAGACGTCTGTATTCGTGAGAAGATAATTTCAGACTGTACTAAGATGAAGATTTTAGTTGGAAAACCGCCTTTGTTTCATAATTAAGGTGCATAGCAGGGAAGCATTTATTGAGGAATAAAGTGATCATACATTATATTGTTACAGTATCCGACTCATCGTTTGAACTAAATGAATGTTAAAGACGATAATTACATGCATAATCAGTATATGCCAGCATTGTGAGAGTGAACTGTTCACTGGATTGTTATCACCATCACCCTAGTCTCATATACCGCAGTGTTTGTGACTCTTGGAGTATCATGTTTATAAAAATCCCACAAGATACGATGTAGGCTGGCAATTTTCAAGCTGCGCTGGCAGCGTTGGGATGAGAACTAATCCAAATTATTAGGGTAAATGGTGAGGAGACGGGATCCCTTAAGCTGCTTATGGTGGCTGTGGCCCAGGACAGATAATGAGATTTACATAGGTCTCTGTATGCTGGTTCTGGACTCAGTAAACTACTGTCCAATTCAATATGAACGCTTTGAGCATTTTCACAGACTTTTATTTTTTTTAATCAAGTGTTTCCTTGTAGTGGTACTCAGAATAAGCACAAATTTCAGAATTCTGGGATGAGCATACAGAAATTCATTAAAAGATGCAAAGCTGTCCTAAAGGGATGATTATAAACATATAATTTTGGTCAAAGGAGCTGAACTAGTAAATACCCTAAGGATTGATCCCGTGTGTCTAAATCCCCTGAAATAATGTGAAATTGTTTCTTTTTTTAAAATTTAAATCTATCTACTATGTAGACCTTTAAGGATATTAAAATCCTATGATCAAAGAGAGATAGAAGTAATGTGCAAAGAGAGAGGGCCAGTCAAGTAAAGGGCTAATCATAATTTGGGCTTAATCCTTAATTTAGGAGGGTATTTTTTAATCGGTTGAATAAAAACTCTAATGAGGATGCATAGCTGGTGCCTGGCACCTGTTCTCATAATAACCATTGCAAACATTTTCTACTGCTATTATTCCTCTACTATTACTTTTATGTTCTATGAAAAACTTTAAAATGCAAAAGTTAGTTTTGCGACTTATTTCATGGCAAAACCTGGCTTGGTATGATGGGTTGGTTTTTAAATCATACTTAGTGTGAATATTTATTCATTTTGTTGCAGAAATAATAGCATGCTTGATTTTGGAGCACCATTCCAGACTCCACTGGGGGAGTTACATAGTATACAATGTCATAGTATACCTTTTCAACTTATAAAATTCCAAGACACATCCAACCTCGAGTTTGGGCCGAGGGATTGTGGACCTGAATGCACGTTATTATCCCACATGGGCAACGTTGATTAATTATAGTAGCACATAAGCAAATGCAGATTCCGATGAGTAGGGCTGTCTGTGAAGATAATGGCTTCTTTCAGGTCAGTGGTGGATACGACTCAATCATGATACGCACGTGACATAAAGAAGGTAGATATTTGAAGCAAATCTGTGGTAGGGCTTTCCAGAAAAACAGAGCCAATTGCATATATACAATATTGTATAAATATGGATTTATATATAAATAAATAAAAATTTAATGTATTTGTTTATAAGGAGATTCAATACAAGAATTGACTTACACAGTTATGGAGGCCGGAACTCCCACAGCCTGCCATTTGCAAGCTGGAGAACCAGGAAAGCCAGTGGCATAATTCAGTTTCAGAATGAAAGCCTGAGATCTGGGGGTGGGGAGGGCTCCTGGTGTAAGTCCTGGAATCCAAAGACCCAAGAACCAAGAACTCTGATGTCCGAAGGCAGGAGAAGATGGACATCCCAGCTCAAGACAGGGGAGAGAAAAAATTCACCGTTCCTCTGCCTTTTATTCTTTTTGGCCCTCATTGGTTGGATGATGCCACCTACACTGGTGAGGGTGATCTCTTTATTCTACTGACTCAAATGCTAATCTCCTGAAAAGACCCTCACAGACACACCCAGACATAATGCTTCACCAGCGATCTGGGCATCACTTAGTCCAGTCAAGTTGACATGTAGCATTAACCATCACAAATTCCAGTGGGGGAAAATGATGTCAGTTTAGGGCATGGGTAGGTCTGAATTTTGATTTGTCAGAAATGTATCAGAAGTCAGAGAGAGTAAAGTTACGGGCATGTGTGGTAGCGCTTGATGCCATGAGTTGAAACGATGGAAGCTTCCTGATTTCCTGCTTTGGGTGTCAGTGTGGGGGTCTGGCTGCATTAGTGGGGAAGAGATGAGGCAAACCCTTGGTGGAGACTGCTTGGCCCTGGGTCATGAAGGGGTTTCACACCTTCTCCTATGGGAGGCAGCTTTGCAAATTCAATGCACAAACATTTTCAATGAAACTTTTCTCTCACTTCCAAAATCATACTGTCAAAGAAATGGATCCTTAACTATTTACTGTTTTCTTGGACAGAGTAGTAGTCATTTTGTTGAGATTGTCAAGCCTTTTATTTAAAATCTTTTAGACTGTTTAAGTAATCCAAGTACTCATTAATTTAGATCTTTCGCCAAATATTTGACACAAACATCATTCTCCCTCGATTATCTAGATACTTTTAGGTTAAGATCATTATTTGAGGGGTTCCAGATTATCAGATATATGCTTTAGCTTTCCATTTCTCTGGGGGGGGGGTGGTGTATATGTGTTTGCTAGATCATGAAAAGTTTACTTTCTTGAGTGGAATCGTGTGTGTGTGTGTGTGTATGTTTATGTGTTTGCTAGATCATGAAAAGTTTACTTTCTTGAGTGGAATCAATAATTGATTGTTTCTAAGGTTTCTCACTGATCAATAATAGCATTACCGAAACTCCATTAGCCAAGTTGCAAAGATGTTTGACACTTATGAAAACATGGTGCATAATATTCATTAAATGTTGTAGTTTAAGCACTGATGCCTGGGAGACACAGCTTAGAATTCTTATTTCCAAATATGCTCTTAGTAAGTGTCTGGTTTTTTCCCCCCTCACCGTATATGCCTATTGGTGAAACTTCCTGAAAGTAGTTGAAAACTGAGGGGATTGGATGAATCATGGGGTTTAAAAGATATTGAGAAATCTGTATCATTGAGAATGAGCCAAAATATAAAAAAGAGTTGCCCCATATCAAATGATGTTATTTATTCAGGCTGCCTCTGCTACAAAATGCAGAACTCTTATTAGAGAATCAGACAGAACGCCAAGCAATTTTTGATGATTAAAATTGACATTTTTATATACTAGTTTCTTTGGTATTTTTAGAAGTATATTAACTTCCCATTTTGAATGATTAATATTACATAATAGCTATATTACCTCTCTCTAGTTGGGTCTCCGAATTAATGTTCTGTAAGCGATGAGATTAATCTAGAAATGTCCTTGAGAACTGTGAGTAAATGTGAAAATCGAACGTAGTAAATTCATGAAAACATCTCTAAGATAACTTTGCTCTGAAACTTATAATAGTTCTTATGACAATTCAGGATTTTCTTTTTAAAGATTAGGACTTAGCGTTGAGATTTCTTAGGTATTATTTGGCTGTTGCATAAATTAATATCTTTCTACTGGGAGAACGCTAACAATGGTTTGATAATTTTATGGTTTGATTTTGGTATTTGTTGTGTAAAGCGAGATTTCATTTGAGGCTTCATTGAAATCACTCCGGAGGCCACGTGGTGTAGTGGAAATGTTTGGACTCGAGTCAGATGGAATTGGTCTTGACTCTGCAGCTTACTAGTTTTGTGACTTGAGCATTTCAAAGGTCAGAATCCTCCTGTAAAGTGGGAACTCATTAAACTTATTCAGATATTTTGTTGGGAGGGTCAACGATCGTGTTTAAAAAGCACAGAAGAGGCACTTAAAAGTATGTTTTCTTCTCCCAGTTCTTTCTCTCCTTAAGTCTTTTAAAATTCTTATTGGAACCACTATTTTGCGCTTATCCTAGAATGTGTCATGTTGGCAATGATCTTTTCTTGTGTGTTTTAGTCCTCAATAAAGAGTTCGCCACAAACTCTTTATAGGAAGGGACATGGCCCTTTTTATCACTCATAACATTTGAAAACATTTTTTAAAAATTACAGTTGACATTTAATGTTATATTAGTTTCAGGTGTATAGCATAGTGGTTGGACATTTATATAATCTATGAAGTAATTCCCCTCATAAGTCTAGTACCCACCTGTCACCATACATAATTATTACAATATTATTGACTATATTCTCTATGCTGTACTTTACAACCCTGTGACCGTTTTGTAACTGCCAATTTGTATTTCTTTATTTCTTCACCTTTTTCATCCAGTCCCCCAACCCCCCTCCCATCTGGCAACCATCAGTTTGTTCTCTGTCTCTATAAATTTGCTTATGTTTTATTTATTTGTTCATTTTGTTTTTTAGATTATATATATATATCACTTGTAATATTTAACACCAGGTATTTTGTACAGTATAATTTCAACAAGTGACTACTGACTGATAAATGATTAGGGAACAGGGTGTTCTGGGAGTTGGAATATTCCGATTATCTAATAACTAGCTATATGAATTCCATATTTGAAGACTTCGGATGCAAATATGCACTAACACTAAAATGTTACGGAATATATAACATCAGCCTTTCGTGGCTCTGAAGATACTTTAAAGTCCTGTTTTTGTCTCAGAATCATAATTTTAACTATCAAGTTAGATATAATAATAGGAGTAATAATGATAATTGTTATAGCTGACATTGACTGAGCACTTAGTAAGCGTTAAAGGTTTTAAGTGCATTATCTCATTTGTTCCCTCAATAACTCTTGGAAGTAGATAAATTATAGCCCCTATTTATAGAGGAGAAAGCCCGTCCAGCGGGATTAAGTGTTTTGTCTACGATCACGGAGCCAGTCCCTGATGGTCACGGACATCTGATGCTGAAGCCAGTGCTCTCAGGAGCCACTCACCTACTGAGCTGAATCCTAACTGCTCCTGGGACATTGAGCATTACTTTTTATTTAAAACAAAATGCCTGATATTAGATTGTTCATTTGCCATAGTTCCTTCTCATGAAAGTTGACTATAGATAGGCTAGCTTTCCAAATGAGAATTTATCCTACCACTGTGAGTTGAAATGTTGCGTGATAAAAGAAACACAAAATGTTTAGGCATATTAACTTAGTAAAACTGCTCGTATTTACAAATTATCTTTGTTATTGTTAGATACCAAAGAGTCAGAGATTAGCTGTTTTGAATTCAGATGAATTGATTCTCTTCTTTCATCCATGGGGTGGTTACAAAAGAAAATGCCTTAAATTAGGACAATAGTACCTACCTCGTAAGGTTGTTGCGAAGATTAAGTGAGAAAATACATATAAAGGCATTTAGCACTGTATCTTATATATAATAAATGCCCAGTGTTATTTTTTGTAATAGTTCTCCTGTCAGTGACTTTGACTACTAACACGTCTCTGAATCAAGAATAAGCTTTGCAGTGAGCCCCAGGGTAAGCAGTCTTACTGTACTAGACCCAATTCCAGTGGAGTGAAGAGACAAGAAGGGGTAAGATTAGAGGTGTCCTAAAAAGTTTATATCGCTTGACTGTAAAATTCAAGACAAGGCCATAGTGATGCCAGTGTGTGTAGGGACATTTGCACACGACATTATTCCACTTGTGCTTGAGTGTTACTCCAGACTTGCCTCTTTCTTATGAGAATCATGCTTCTTCGAGTATCTGGAAAACGAACTGGAGTTGTGCCATGCCTACGCCTGTTTACCTGGAAGGTCTTTCCTGGCAGGGACTTACTCTTCCCAGGAGGTAAATTTAATCTTCTCTTAACAGCTGGTGCACTCTTCTGGGTCTTCACCATATTGAAATAAATGTCACACAACATATTTGGAATGTCTTTTTCAGATAATGTACATTTCTCTGCCATCCTTATGGCGGCCAATTAGTGATGAAACGAGATGAAAATCTAAATAATGAGCTTCTTTTTCATTTAGAATGTTTTTAAGACTCTCGTTACTAATGGTTCTAAAAATATTTTGAAATTTTCAGCTCTTATGGGATTAATTTTTTTCAGTATTAGAGACCTATATGCTTCTTATTATTAAACTTTTGTTGCTTTTTGTATTTTAGAGACATGTTTCTGTAAATGGAAAGAGGATGATAGGCTTTGCTTTCAGATCAAGCCAAGTTCTAATTTTGGCTCTACTACTTACTGGTAATTGCTGGTCTGCTAACTTCTCAGGGACTCAGCTTTCTCATCTGTAAATTGGGAAGGATACTATTCTTTTTCCATAAAGCCATTATGTTGAATGGCACAAAAGATGTCAAGTTCCTATTATGGTTTCTGGAAGATCATTGATAAACAATATCGATAGCTATGATACCATGTACAGTGAATTACGGTTCAACTAAAATATTACTTGAAGTTTATACTCTTATAAATTGAATCTACGAGAAACTGCCAACTCTGGAAGAATGGACTTTACAAATGAATTTCTTTTGTATACAAATATTCCTTGGTGTGCAA
The DNA here is from genome assembly GCF_000325575.1 of Pteropus alecto. NCBI lineage: Eukaryota > Metazoa > Chordata > Mammalia > Chiroptera > Pteropodidae > Pteropus > Pteropus alecto. The sequence goes on along the minus strand of NW_006443225.1, from coordinate 12,630,067 downwards.
GTAATCACACACAGTATGTAAATGAATGCATATGGCTGTGTTCCAATAAAACTTTATTTACCGAATCTGGTTGGTAGTTTGCCGACCTTTAATTTATTATCATAATTTAGCCTGAGAGAAGTCATCATGTAGTATTGAGCAGATCTATCTTAAGAAAAATGGAAGGATTGCATTACAGATACTGTATGCTCATTCACTAGGGAGTTGCTGGGTATTAGGTGCCCTTTTAAGAGGTGCTGTAGATATAAGAACAAATAAAACAAGCCCATTAACCTGTAAAGGCTGCCTTCATGTTATAAAAAACATATTTCAGTTCACACAAAGATGATACGTTTGATGAAGTATTCGTAGTTGAAAGAGATTAACATACTAATTTCAGAAGATATATTAATTTTTTCTTTATTAAAATTCGTATTCAATTAGAAAAAGCTAAAAATATGGAATGTTATAAAGAAAATACCAAAAAAAACCCCCAAAACCCAAATCCATTGTAATTTCACTACCTGAGCCAACAACTTTTAATACGTGGTGTGTTACCTTCTGGTCTTTCTGTTCGTTTATTTTAATGACTTTTTTGAGGCATAATTTACATACCATAAAATTCACCCATTCAAAGTGTGTAATTCAGTGACTTTTAGTAGATTTATAGAATTGTGCAACTGTCACTAGAATCCACTTTTGGAACACTGGTGCTTTTGAGGTATAATTGACATAAAATAAACTGCACATAATTCAATTATATAATTTGATAAAATTTGAATCATGTCTACACCCATGAAACCTTCATCACAATCAAGATCGAGCATTTCCAGCATTGCCAAAAGTTTCCTTGAGCATCTTTGTCATCCCTCCCCCATGCTGGTCCTCCTCCCTCCATACCCACCTCCAGGTAACCACAGACTATTTTCTATTACTTTAGATGAGTTAGTATTTTCTGGAATTTTAAAAATTGAATCATACAGTATGTATTCTTTTCTGTCTGCTTTCTTTCCCTCAGCATAATTATTTTGAGACTTATCCGTGTTTTAGTGTATATCAACAGTTCATTCCTTTTTGTTGCTAAAAAGTATTCCACTATATAATATCCTACAATTTGTTTATCCATTTACCTCTTGATAGACTTTTTGGCTATTTCCGGTGTGGGGATACTACAGATAAAGCTGCTCTGAATATTTGTATATAACTCTTTGTACGGACATATGCTTTCATTTCTCTTGTGAAAATATCTAGGAGTGAAATGGTTGAATCAAACGATAGTTATGTTTAACTCCTTAAGACGCTAGCAAACTGTTTTTCAGAGTGGCTGTAACATTTTACATTCTATCAGCAGTGTATGAAAATTCTAGTTGCTTCACATTCTTGCCAATACTTGGTATAGTTAGTCTTTTTTAATTTTAACCATTTGACTAGGAGTTTAGTGGCATCTAATTGTGGTTTTAATTTTTCACTTCCCTAATGACTAGTGAAATTGAACATCTTTCATGTGCATATTTACCATCCATATATTTTCTTTGGTAAAGTATCTATTGAAAAATATTTTTCCTAATGTTTTCTCCCAGAAGTTTTATAGTATTAGGTTTTACATTTAGGTCTCTGATCTATTTTGAGTTAATTTTTACATATGGATATCTAATGGTTTTAGCACCATTCGTTGAAAAGACTATCTTTTTTTAATTGAATTGCCTGTATACATTTGTCAAAAGTCAGTTGTCCAGATAGCTGTATGGGTCTGTTTCTGGAGTTTCTTTTCTATTCCATTGATCTATTTGCCTATATTAAGCCAGTACTAAAATGTCTTGATTTTAGTATCTTTAGAATAAGTCTTAAAATCAGATAGTGTTAGTTCTCCAATGCTATACTTCTTTTTCAAAATGTTTTTGGCTATTCGGTGACCTTTACATTTCCATATGAATGTTAGAATCACTCTGCTAATTCCTACAATAAAACCTGCTGAGATTTTGATTGAAATTTCATTGAATTTATAGATTGATTTTGGGAGAATTGACATTTTAACAATATATTTTTTTGACCCACAAACAAGACATCTCTTGCTATTTATTTAGATCTTTATTTCAGCAATGTTTTGTAATTTTTAGTGTATAGATATTGTACATAGTCAGATTTATCTCTAAGGTTTTTATATTTTTTGATACTGTTTTTAATGGTATTTTAATTTCTGATTGTTGCAAGTATATAGAAATATAATAGATTTTTAAAATATTGAACTTGTATCCTGCAACCTTGCTAAACTCACTTATTAGTTCTAGTAGGTTTTTGTTGATAGTATTTTTCTTTTTTTAGGTGAGGTAACCCTTGATTGACCTCACAGATTGCAAGGACCTTGTCAGCTTACAATCCCTTATTTTTTATTTTTATTTTTTACATCTACAGCACTTGGTCTTCCTAGGTGGTCTCCCTTCCAAATACTAACCAGGCCCTACCCTGCTTAGCTTCCGAGATCAGACGGGATCAGGCTTGTTCAGGGTAGCATGGCTGTAGATGATAGTCTTTTTTCAAGTGTATGTTTTTTGACATAATGTGATCATACTATCAACAAAATTTTGTATCCTTCATTTTCACTTAAATTTTAAAAATAATTCTCTTCTAAGGTATTAAAACTCTTTGTAAACGTTAAAATTAATACTTGCATCATGTCTCAAAATGTAGTTAATCACTATTATTTTTATTGTATTTCTATATATATATATAAAACGCAGTGATAAATGTCATAGTAAATTCCAAAAGCTTGTACCAATTATAAAACTGTAGCGGTAATCGACAAGCTAGATGACAGTCACTCACAGGTGGCTAATATGACATCTTAAAGCCACAACACATTAAACACTTCTTTCCCATGCCCCAAATGGTAAGTGAAACTGGCTGTTCCCATATGTATGTGCGTGCTCCCTTTTAGGATATGTATTACTTTGAAAATATTTCTAAAGGGAGATGGTGAATTTAAGCCAACTATTGCTCATTATGGTGGTGAGGAAACAGACTTAGAATCTGCTTAAACCCTTTTCCCTTCTCATTCGTGACCTAAGATGCTCTCTGGATGTTTTAGCAAAGCGATAGACTGTTCTCTGATGGCTGTGACAGCTCTTCTTTGGCTGTCAGGCCTGCGTCAAAATAACTGAATCACTTAAAGGAAAAAAAATTGCTGCTCAAAATAACCGAGATCAAAGGTCTCTTATCTGCCTGTGCTTGTGAGTGGAAGGAGTGAGCGAGGGAAAATTTCTTTAAATATGATGCTCTGAAGTACCTGGGCTAATTTTCAAAAAATTGTGCAAGTTAAATGTGAGTTGGTATCACTGCTGTGTATTGCAGTGAAGTGTGGATTGCTTTTCATGTCCTCTTATACTCTGCAGTAGCTGTGCCACCAAACATATTCACAGGGATGACCGACCCCCGCTCACTATGTCCCAGATTGGGTTTCATAGTTAGCTGAGGACCGTAGGCCTGTTTGCACGATGTTTCCCTGTGCGACAGTCCTGAGTGCAATCCCAGGTCCTGGGACTGAGCCTACATCATACTGTAACCTCCACCCTGTCAGCACCAGTCCCCAGCAGCATCCCCTGCCACGCAGGCAGCTGAGGAAGTGGGTCCTGTGCCAGAGGGCATGCAAGAAAGCGGTTGACTGTGAGCAGCGAGCAATAGGAGGCGGGGAACGACATGGAAGCAGAGTCAGATAAATTAGAGACCAAGTTCAAGTGAGGGCCCAGCAAATCCAGGCCACTTCCAGAGAGGCTCTGAGAGCTCTGGAAAGTCAGCCGGGGAGGGCGGTGGCCTCTGGGGAGCCTGGCAGAGGTGGAGGTCAGGCCTGCAGTGGGCCGGGATAAGAGTCGAGGCTCTGTGGCTGCAAACCATGGACACTCGTGCTGTCAGACCAAGGGCTCTATGGGGAAGGAGGATAGAGATGGCTCGCAAGGACAGGGCAGCCCCAGGGGTCTAGGGAGCAGGAGCCAGTGGACGGCTGTTCAAGGCGCTATACTGTGAGAATGAATCCACTGCTTTTGTGCCTCCAGTCAAGATGGGCAGCCTGTGTCTTCATCTCTTCTCGAGTTGACGACATTCATTAGTGCTTGTGGCACTGCCTAGGCGTGGGGAAGTCATCGGTGAAAAAAACGGCCCTTGTTCTGATGGGACTGGCATTCCAGTGGGTGAGACAGATCATAAGCAGATGAAAAATGTCGTGTATGGCGGTGTGTGCCATAATGAAAACCACAGCAGGACAGGATGAGCGATGGCTTTTCTGGGAAGTGATCTTTGAGCAGCAGTCTGGAAGAAGGCGGTGACTTGTGGCCCCATGTGCATCTAGGATCTCTAAGGGTTTGGATTGGGGCCCTCGGTTTCCCAGGCCAAGCGAGGCTCGTGATCACTGGCTGAGTGATCACTGGTAGGAGTTCCTGAGTCATTTTGTGTGAGAGGCAGGTCGAGTTATCCACCGTAGCTGGGAGAGTTCCGGGAGCTGTTCCCCGGGTTGCAGCTAACCCCGCGGAACGACCCCATTTGAGATAATCCCCAGTGCGGCCATACTGGCTTTTGTGATGAGGAAGGAGGAGCGTCTTTGGACGCCGCTGGGACTGGAGGTGGCAGCCTTGATGAGGGCTGGAATAGGTGCAGGTGAGCATTGCAGGGTGAAGTTATGCCTTCTCTCTCGAGTAGCCATCGGAAGGTCTACCCGTGGACCCTCCGCAGGCCAGGCCAGAGCTGAATGAAGAGCCCTCTGGCTTGTCTGTCTCGCTCTGTACCTGGCTTGTCTTAGAGTTAGTGCTTATTCATCACAGACCTCGGATTTGGAACTCACACTTTCTTGTTACTGGATCACGTGACACAGCAATCTGAGAGTCCACCTAATCACATGCACCATGTGCAAAGTGAGACTTGGGACCTGGGCAGAAGGGTGCCTCCCTTCCATCCTTAACTGGCGGGAGAACCATGCTGTGCTGACTCCAGTGCCTCCGGTACGGACAGCCGTGCGTTGCGGGTCTTGGGGGAGATTTAGTTCATGTTGCTTAAAGAGCACCTAGCCGAGCTGGAAAGATAAAAACGCTGATGAATGGTGTGTAGCAACGGTATACAACCTGCTACCGTGGTTTTGTGTCCTGTTGGTCAGAGGAAGCCTCGTGAAAGAGCTGGGCTTTCGAAAGATGGGGAGTAAAGCACACGTCGAGCGAGCGAGCTATAGGTCAAGTGATATGGAGGATGTTCTGGAAAAAAGGGATGAGAAGTGACCACGCAGCCAGCACATAGAGAGTAGACACTCTGGGGACGGGTGAAGCCTGAGGGGGTGTTAGTGACAGACATCAACACACGGACTGGGCAAGAGGATGTGGAGACACCGTCAGGAGAGAAGGAATGGCCAAGGCCGCGGGGTCAGGGCTAGAGGTCAGGTGAGGACAGAAATGTGAGATGAGCAGTGAAGTGATAGCAAAGTCAGAGAGGAAGAGTGAGATGACTTCCGGTGGCTTAGTACCTAAGCCTGTGACTAATGAGCTGGGGACGGGAGCCCGTATGTCTTGCCAAGGTAGGGAGGAAGTCCATGCAGACAGGAGAAGCCAGAGGTGCGGCGTAGGGATAAGGGACATCGCCATTCTGTTGACCATGATATTCTACTAAAATAGAGTGAGTCGACAGAAGGTCTGAGTTTGGGGAGGCCAACAGATTAGAAGGTGATCGCCATGGAAAAGGTAGTTGGTGACATGGCAGGCCGCTGGGGTGGCGGGAGCCTGTCCCGTGCTCCCCCCAGGAGGGAGTGGGTGAGGCGGGGTGGGCAGTTTACAACTGGCTAGTTTGAATGACTTCAGCTGGCTCTGGGTCGTGGGGCTGTCACTCGTTATCGGGTACCCAGGGCCGGTGGATAATGGCTGGGGTGTGAGGCCAATAAAAGAGGTGGCCGGGCATGGGCTCGGGACTGGGTGGTTTGTATTGGAAAAGCGCACTTGCAGATGAGCTGCTCGCCATCGGTTGGAGTTTGGCGGGCGGTGGTCTCCTTGGGGTCAGCAAGTCTCCTAATGTCAAAACATCGGAATATGGAAAATAAGACATGGTTGTACAGATGTGTGATCGGCGCATAAGTAGTTAGGGCGGACCTCCCACATCCAAACTAAGCTATGTGTATCAGTGAATATTCGATAATAACAATAAAGCACATTCTTATACAGCCCTCGCCACGCACCTGATTTTCCACATGGTTTACAAGAATTAACTCATTTACGGCCTGTTAGCAACCTTATGAGGAAATGCTTTGACCATCTCAGCTGAGGAAACAGGCTCAGACAGGTAAAGCGACTTGCTAGTGGTCACGCAGTAGGAGCTGAGGCAGAGATTTGAACCCAGGAGTCCGGCGTCTGTGCTTTAACCACTACACAGTACTGCATATGATATGGCCCCTGCCATCAAAAATGGTGAGTTACTTCAAACGATAAGCCAAAAATGTTTGAAGAGCTAGTAAAAGTAAGGAGCAGGGCATCTTTGAGCTCCAGAGAATGGAGTGGCCGGGTTTGTCTCAGAGGGGAGTTTTGCAAGACCCAGGAGTGTGCGAGACAGTTTTTGGGGTGCAGGAAGAACAGATTGGGTCTTCTTTCATATTGCAATTTCATCGACGAGCCTAGACTCCCAGTACAGCTCCCCAGCGATGGTGTCATCAGGTCTGACGCAACACAGCCACGAGACGTGACATTTATGAGGTTCCCTGAAGGCCGCGTGGATTGACATCTCCCACCGTTAGCTCGCATCTGAAGAGACCGCGCGCGCGGAGGGAGAGCTCCCCGCTGACGTCTGCTGTCGTTCGTGTCGGTGGGTGATGACGGGACGAGTCCCGGGGCTGGGTCACAGCAGCGAGCACCCCGGCCAGGACCCCCCGCTCTCGGGAGCTGCGTCCTGGTTGGGGAGGACAGGTGATAAACACGATGGGTGAAGGAAATGATACAGCGCGTTAGGTGGAGACATATACTAAGGAGGAGCCTAAAGCAGAGGCGGGGCGGGCAGGACTGGGGGAAATGGGGGGCCTCCGGGAGAAGGCACTGTTGGAGCAGCCGTGCAGGAGGTGGGAGTGGGGACCACGTGGCTCTCCGGGGGAAGAGTGTTCAGTGCGCTCAGGCACGCGCGGGCACGCGCACACACGCACACACACACACATACACACATACACACACAGAGCAAACGCTAACGCCCGAGCTGGGAACGTGCCTGGAGGAGTGCGGGAGGGCGAGGAGGTCGTGGAGGTCGCGGTTCAGTTGTGACCGGAGCGGAGTGAGCTGGAGGAGGGTCAGGAGATGAAGCAGAGAGATGACGGGGTGCGTCCCGCGTGTGGGCAGGTGCTTGTGGCTATGGAACAGGACCCTGGCTTTTCCTGAGTGAGATGAGAAGCCGCTGGAGGGTGTGAGCAAAGGCGTTTCTAGGCTTCTGTTTCTAGAGGACCGTTCCAGGCTGCCGTGTTGAAAATAGAAGGCAGGGCAGGGATTCCAGAGGGAGGCCGAGAGCAGTTTTCCAGATGAGAGACAGTGGTGGCTTGGACCAGGGCCGAGTTAAGGAGAAGGAGCTGCATGCGGGATGTGATGGTAGCACCGATGGGGTTTACTGATACATGTCAGATGTGAGCGGCGAGAGAGAGACCAGTGCTATACACACGTTATTTATAGTGCAATTACACCGCGAGCAAATATTTACAACCTTTTATTGACAGGGACACATGATGAAAAAGTGTGTTTTTTTTGTGCATGTGAAAATCCCCTGCAAATTACATAGTTTACAGGGATTCTGAAGAGAGAGACCAGTGGGGAGGGCGACCGGTGCTAAACTTGGTTGGGCCTTGAAGAACAGGTAGGAGTCAGACAGACAGAGGGGCCCAGGGCACTGTGGGTCCTTGCAGCTCTGGCATCATTCTGCGTTGAGCCCTGAGTTAGGCAGTAGGTTTTGTGATTGAAATGGCAACAGGAGTCCACCCCTGAACCTTTTCTTTAGATGGGGGTGGGGGTGTGGCAAGTGAGGGGCTGGGGGGGATTGGGAATTTTTGACTGGGGAGTGAGTGGTATGAGTTTGCGTCAACAATTCACTCCTCTAATAAGCTCTGAATGAGTGCCATTGGTTAATCAATGAATGACAGTAACTCAGTGGCTAGAATGATTTATTTAGTAAATGGGGCCATGTCGATGAGTTATCATATATATTTATATATGTTATACGTACTTATTGATGTATATTTTATGTAGTATAGTTGTTATACCATACCACATAGTCTAGCATATAGTATAGTTATATAGACATACATGCATATGCACATATTTATTTCCATTAATGAGAATGATTCTGTTAGACTTACAATGGTTGTTATATAATTATTGTTTTTTTTCTGATTACACGGCTGGATTTTACCAAGCTCTATCTGTGTGTCAGAAAGTAAAGATTTCTCGGTGACTGCCATGTAACTGGACTTCCCTTCACGGAGTAATTGCATGGTCTCACCTGCACCCATCCTGCAGACTGCAGGTGGGCGCTCTGGGATGTGGCTCTAGGTGCCCCAGACATAATAAATACGATGGCAGAAATACCCTTTCCTCCTGTCTGTGTTTGTAAGACAGTCTCTTTTATGCCAGAGGAACTATTTTGGGAAGATGATTCATGTCACATTTTGGCCTCGTTTACAGTTATAAGTTGTAAATGGTGCTGGTTTGCCTGGAGGTGTAAACAGAAATTTTATCTTCATATGTGTGTGGAACTACCTGAGACTGAAAAATAAAAGTACTTTCTAGTCTCGAGTTCTGTTTTAGGCTGTAAATGGGGAGGTTAATAGGATATTTATCAAAATTCTCATTTTATTTTATTAAAAGCATGCCTCCAAAAGGATTCCAATTACTTGTGGCCACACCATCATTTACAAACACAGATGGAGAAGTGGAAGAACCTAATGCCTTATCGTTACAAGCAGATGATTCTGCAAAATAAACACGGCTTTCTCCAGTGAAATACTGTGAAAAGTGAGGGCAGGTGGTAAATTACTTCTGTCGTTTAAGGAACAGAAGGGACAAGATTATTCAACGTTTATTTAGGTATAGATGATAAAGATGAGCTATTCTGATGATTTTGATTTCCTTTCTGGTAAATAAAGTGCTATGGGAAGGATATGGCAAACCACTTATTTATTCAGTGATTAAAATGCATAATGGCAATAGAAATGAGAAACATGTAACACCTGAGTTTATTATGCCTCGCACACAGGAGTTCTTTAAAAGTGTTCATTGATTTGTCCCCAAGTTACAAGATGAAAAAAAAAAGAGGTTCGGAGTGTGGCTAGATTTTTCTATGACTTTCAAGGAATTTCATAGCCTACCTCAAAATTTAAAAATTTGCAAATATTATTTATTTAAAAAAATTTAAATCACAGCATGAAAACAATGTAAAGAAGTGAGTTTTTTTTTGTTTGTTTGTTTCATTTTTTTTTTTTTTTTGCTGTAAGCCCATTTTGATGGCTACATTTTTTGGGTGGAATGACTATCTTTCTAGTCTACTGACATTAAGACTCTTCCCCCTCCCCCTCCACCTTTGGACATGTGCTTTAAAAAATTATCTTCTATTTCAGCTGTAGTTTGGTGCTTTCCATTTGGGTCTTCTCACTCATGTTGTTTAAAGAGATTTAGTAATATTTAATTAAGATTCCTCAATTAACAGCAAAACCAAATGCATTGTGAGAGCTTTGATTCCCAAGTGGTAATTTGAAAATATTATTGATTTGAGTGTGCTTACACACGCAGCTTTGCCAAATCAGCTGAATCCAGCTTCATGGCAAAATCTGGCCTTGAGTTCTCTCAACCTGTTAGCATCCTCCATCTGTGACAAGTGACATCTACTTTTCCCCCCATTTTCTTATGTTGAGACTACCTTTTATCTTATCTCATCCATTAACTAGCCTCATTAACTAGCCCAAGCTTATACTTCCAGAAATTTAAATTGAGTGGATCGGGGGTGGAGCCTAAGCCCATATATTAAAAACGAAAGCAACCAAAAAGTTCTTCAAATGATTCTTATGTGCTAAGAGGACACCAGGCATCAGTTAAATAAAAGGCAAAATTTGAAACCCAAATGTCAATACAGACACGATCTCTAAAGTTCTCTGTTTTTGGAAGTTAACTGGATTTAACCGTGACATGTGCTTGGTCTGACTGAAATTAGACAAATACTGAAACGTAAGTAACATGTCGCCGTATTTTATATTTCTCCTTTTGTCTTCTCAGCCATCATGTATGTCATGGGAGCACTTGGTCCTGCAGTGGGATATTTATTAGGTGGACTTCTTATTGGTTTTTATGTTGATCCCAGAAATCCTGTTCGCCTTGACCAGAATGACCCTCGTTTCATTGGAAACTGGTAAGAACTGTTTACTACATTTTTCATTTCATTTATTATTAATGAGAGAGTACCTTCATCGTTGAAATAAAAATTTTCCCAATGGGAAGATGAAAAATAACTAAAAATCACCCAGGAGGAGGTGGTAGGCAAAATAATAATCTCCTAAAGTTATCCATGTCCTAAACCCTAGAACCTATGAATATATCACCTTACATGGGAAAAGGGACTTTGAAGATGTGATTAAGTTGAAGACCTTGAGATGGGAAGATTATCCTGCTCGACCCGATATAATCATGAGGGTCGTTATAAAGGAAAGAGGGGGCAGGAGGGGCAGAGGAAGAAAAGGAACTGTGGCCATCGAGTCAGAGGTTGGAGCGATGCGCTTTGAAGATGGAGGAAGGGACCGCGGATTGCAGGCGGACTCTAGAAGCTGGTAAAGCAAGGAAACGGGTTCTTTCTTAGACCCTCCTGAAGGAATGCAGCTCCGTCAACCCATTTTAGACGTCTGACCTCGAGAACTAGAAGAATACATTTGTGTTGTTTTAAGCCCCTAAGTGCGTGGTAATTTGTTGCAGCAACTACAGGCACCGAATACGGAGGGTTCGGGAATCTTGGCTCAGTCCTCAATCTTGAGGATGGAGGCGTTTGTTTCCTTTATAGCAGAAGGGAGGAAAGGGTGATGTGGCTGTGCTGGGACTTTCCTGTGAACTTAAGTCACAGCTTTCACGGTCTTTTCTGTGCCTTTAAAAAAATATTTCCCCCCCACTTCCTTATTATGTCCACCGCTTTGTCCACCGTTCCCACTGCCCAGAACTCCAGCCCTCCTCTCTCGTCGTCACACTCGGTGAATGGGTCATTTCAGTCAGCGATAGTTTGTTTCTCTGTGTGTGCTGGAGACTTAGCTTCTCCGTCACTCGCTAGCCCTTAGTTGTCCTGCTAAATAATAAATTAGGACTTAGAATGGGAGCTCCACTTTAGACGTTAGGTTATTTATTCAACCTGTTTGTGTTTTTAGCCCTTTACTTGAACATAGGGTTTTTCTTTTTATTTTTTTTCAGTATTGTAAGCACTAACTGGAAGTATTAGTGTCCCGAATTCGTTTAACATGGATTAGTAATAGGTATATATCGATAAGAAATTTTCATTTTATAGCAGAGAATACTGTAGCATTAGACATTAGGGTCAAGAATTGCTTTCTAAAGAGTTTCTTAGAGTTCTCTCTCTGCTTCGTTATAAGGTAATAACCTCATAACTTCGAGTCCACGGGAATAGATGTTTAACACGGTCTATTTTCAAAGCAGTTAACAAATATTAATTAAGCCACACGACACTTCTTACTTTCTTAAGTAATGCTCTTTGCCCATGGACGTGCTGAGATTTCGATGAGCCTGGCCTTCCACAATTTTGAAATTATACAAAAGGAAATTCCCTCGTCAGCATTAGGGGAATAACACAGGAATTTTAAGTTCTTTACTGATAGTGAAATTTTTGGTCTCCACTAGAGATTTTTTTTCCTTCAAGTTTTGAAATAAATCAGAGTAAGGATTGTTTTTTTTTTTGATTCTCAGAAAACTAGATTGTTAAAATATATTCACGCACATCCCATCTATATTCTGTGTTCCATACAGACGTCTGCGAGAAGTGCAGGGCAATAAGGGAACATCTGGGAGGAGAGAGGCAAAGGGGACCGACTCGGGGTCAGGGAGAAGCGAGCAGGGGCTTTAGGCTCACGCGTGCTTTCTGCCATCTTTAAAAAGTTTTCTAGTAGACGTCAACCCAGTTGGTAGCAAAGTGGAGTGACTGAGAGGGCAGACTCTGAAGCCATAGTCTCCTGGGTTTTGGTCCCAGTCGGCCGCCGCAGAGCTATGTGACCTTGCGGAAGTTACTTTACTTCTCTCTGTCTCAGTGGTTGCTGTCATTTTATCAATCTGTAAAATGGAAGCAGTTACAGTACCTACCTCATAGGGTCGTTGTGAGGAGTGAATGAATCTATATGTGCAGAGCTCTGTAGTTCTTGCTACCTAATATGTGTGAGTTATTATTTAGTCCTTTGAATTTCATCAATGTTCAGGGAGTTTTATTCATTTTTAACGGCCCAGCATTAGTTCTACGAATGATAAAATTTCTCAATATGCAAATCTAAATAGGGGTCAATTTAAAATGAGATTCGTTTATTGAGTAGCCCTGCTTGTAAGACTTCCACCTTGAACAAAGGCATAGTTATCTGACAGTGTGACTTTATACCATGCCTTGCAGAATGATATGTTTTTCCATAAACATATGCTGAAAGAGTGAAGGGGGAAATGAACGATTCACGCTAGCATTTATTGGGAGGTTTCTGTGTCAAGCATTACACCAAGAACTTTACACACATTTTCATTTAAGCCTTGTAACAACCATCTGTAGTCGCTTATCTTTTGCCCGTTTTGCAGATGAGGAAATTGATGCTCAGCCATTTGAATAACTTGCCCGGAGCCTCAGAGTCAGTGAGAGCTGGGAGGAACTGGGTCCAGGTGGATGCTTAGGCCGTAGACTTAACCCACCCCTTTTAGAGAGCAGTCTCTGAGTAATGGTGCATTAAAAGGAGCCAGGGACCCTGGCTTTTCAATTTTGGCTCTCACTCAGGTGTCTTTTTCCAGCGTATGATGTGCACTTTCTTGTCCTACTCAGCTTTCCTTGGTGTCCCCTTTAGGACCAGCGTTACGTCACGCGTTCACTGCAGTGTCACTGTAGACCGTTGAATGCGGGCTGGCTGGCTCTGCTTAGAGATGCCCCCAAACTTTTATATTATTGTTTATTCCCTATAATTCTTTCTCTTCTTCTGTTTTTTACTCTCGCTTTGGGAGATGTTTGCATTATAATTTTGAGTCAATGGCTCTGGGGGGGGGGGGGGAGAATATATCTACGTAAAAACAAACAAAACCAGCTACTACGAATTGATTGCAGATAGGGCCGACATTTTATTAGGTGCATTCCATACATGGTCTTATTATTTTGGTGACCCCCAAACAGTTATTTTTACCCCCTGCCCCTTTCAGATGAGAAAGCCAGTTCAGAAAAGCAAATAACTTCTCTAGGATCTTAGAGCGAGTAAGTGGCAAAGACAGGAGAAAAACCCAGTTCTGTCTGAAGCTGCAGCTCAAGAACTGTCCCTTACACTATGCTGCCTGCCCTCCTGTGGAGAGAGCAGGAGAGGTCTGAGGAACTGGAGGTTCAGGAGAAGTGATTGTAGGGTTTGTAGAAAGATTCAGGAATGGTCGATGAGCAGGGCCGGGTTAGTAGACGCCTTGTAAGCAGCCAAGTGCTCAAGGGGCCAGATATTATAATAGCTATGTTCCTGCAGACAGATGACTTTGTTTTTTAAAAATATATTTTATTCGATTTATTTATTCAAGACATTTTTTTGAGTACCTAACTTGTGTCAGGCGGTGGGTTCATGATTATATTCTGACTAAGTGAGATCGCTACAAGTCTGCCCTGAGCAATCTTCTCAAAATAAAACCTCCTCCGATTGTCTTAAAATCTTTATTTGATATAACCTTAAAAATGTTTGAAAATAACACACTGGATTATTAATGACTCGTTCTGGAAATCCTCCTCTCAGCTAAGCTATGACCTTTAGCAGCCGACGACACTAAACACTAATACAAACACTATTTTTACAAATGAGTTTTCACTTTGCAATTGATCTATATTCTTACTGGGTTGAATTCAGCATTACGCTTAGAATGCTGCTTGTGTTCTGGTGACAACTGACGGGAACGTGTCGAGACAGAGGACAGAGTCTGAGTGCTCATGAACTTGGAAGCTTTCAGGATGGAGTTTGGAGTCGAGGAATCCTAGTTAGAAAGTGGTGGGGCGTGTTAGGTAGGACCTGGGGCCTCTTTTTGCTAAGAAAAGGTTGCAAGGAGACTGAGAAATTAACCCGGGCTCAAATGCAGGACTAGGAGTCCAGTTCCCCTCCCTGTACGTGGTCTCTGCAGCATGGCGGCCTCAGACGAGTTCAAAAAAGGAGCCTCAAGTTCTGCTTCTTGGAAGCTTGCTGACCCGCAGTCCCCCTGTCTGAGCTGCTGTGGCATTCAGAGTCTATAGGACATGATCTGACACTTAGTTGTACGCATCCTTGCATATTTTGGAGATTGCTTCTTACGTTTCAGCTCACTTACCACTAGATCGTACATTCTCAAAGGCAAGGAGCAAATGAAATGTCCTGGGTGGCTCTCGTGGTTTAGCATTATGACAGGGAGCTAAGAGGATCAGAGCACTCTCAAGGGTTTGTAGAAAAATATTAGAGTGCCATCAGCCAGTTAACATGGTTTTCTTCTAAGAAAAAATTCTCTATATTGGCCCACAAAGCATGCTATAGAGTCTGTATTATTTTCCTGTTAAGTCTATGAGTTATTGATTTATTGTAAAATACACATCGTAGCAGGACAATGTTAACTGGCAGAACTAACATATATGTGCTTAAAATACTCAAATGATATTCTAGTCAAGGTGCTGATTATAATATTCATTATAATACCAGTATAATTATTGGGTAGATTTCTCGTTTGTACTGCAGAGAGGGAATGTTCCTATATTTTCTTTGTCCAACTTTCTACCGCTTCACAGTGATGAAGGTAAAAAGTTTTCGCTGGAGAATTTTATCACCCCAAACTTCTACTCTGCTAGTTTGTTCTCACTCATATTGCAAAAGCCGTAAACACTATTCACATTTCCCAATTTTTCAGGTGGAGCGGATTCCTCCTTTGTGCCATTGCAATGTTTCTTGTGATATTCCCAATGTTTACTTTTCCGAAAAAGCTTCCGCCTCGACACAAGAAAAAGAAAAAGAAAAAATTTTCTGTCGATGCCGTCAATGATGACGACGTCGTGAAGGAGAAATCGAATAACAGTGAACAAGTGGACAAAAAAGTTTCTTCTATGGGATTTGGAAAGAATGTCAGAGGTAAAGCCTATCTCTTTAATAACTAAAAATGATCTGAAACACTTTAGATTAGTGTTACTTAAACCACGATTCCAGCCCGGTGCTGCCTACCACCCATTGCTGTAATTTTATGCAGTAATTTTATGCCTGTTGAATCTAATCATAATTAATTTTGACAGTAATTTTATGCCTGTTGAATCTAATAACAATTAATTGGGCTTATATTGAATATGTTTTTTTTTTTTTAAATTCGCTTTTTGTAACGATTCATCTTTAATGTATTTTACGAAAGTGTCAATACGTGATAGACTGGAAATAATAATAATAATAAAATGATTCTTCCTTACAGATTGGGCAGCACTGAGTTAGATCCAAAGATACAGACATTTACATAGATAGCATTTACTATCTTTACGGATGTCTGATTTTTTAAAATGCCGATCGCATGGTCTAAGGGACGGTTTGTTTCAGGGCAATGGTGGGTTTGGTGGTACAGCCTGATCCTAACATAAATATAAAACCTACCACTAGACAGAAAACTCGCTCAACAGTCGCTCTGTCCATGCTCGTAAGTAAGCAGAGAGAAGGGCAGTCAGGGGGTGGGCTTCCAAACTCAACGCAGAAACATCTAGAAAGTCTTAGTGATGCATTCTGGTCTACTTTTTCATTTTTATTTCTCTTAAAAAAAACGATGACCTTACTAAAGGTGGGTTAGGCAATTCTCAAACCTAAACAGTTCCCATGAATCTTCACCAGCCAGTCTTTGTCCCGTAGTCAATATATCGGTTAAGTGGCAATGAGTTTATTTAATCCAAGAAACCTACGACGCTACACTCTTATTAGTTTCTGCTATTTCCTGAATCCAGGAATTGATAATTTTTTGGAAAAGCTGAAGCCGAATATTTATCAAGTGCTTACCCTGGTCAAGGTCATGTTAGGTAACGTTCACCTAAGGCACGTTATCCTCTCACTTTGGCTGTGTATGCAGGGAGGCCAGAGAGGCACTGTCCGGCCCCCTGCCTGCCTCATCGTTTTGTTACAACTGTGTGTACTTTCGGAACTGCCAAAATTTCTTCTGCTGCTTTCATAACATAAAGAATTTTCTGGAAGCCTTTGTGGCCTGCGCTCTTACTCCGTGCACCATCGTGTTTCGTGGATGTGTTAGGGACCATTATGGCCACTACCAACAGACTGACTTTTTTGTTTACAATTTTGTTGAAAACAAGCAATGTTGATGCTAAAGAATTTACAAGAGAGGAATGGACTTGGCATCTTAATTTATGGAAAACATAAAGTAGAATGTAAAGTAGACTTAATTTATGGAGAGATAAAGGCATACATAAGCTAAAATTGTATATTTTATAGTTTGGGAATAGATGCCTTGAGTGTGAAACAGACGCTCTATCGGAGAGTGGATAGAAGAGAGCGAGAAGGTCGATAGGAAATGCCAACAGCAGATACCACTGTTGATGGGAACGGAGTTCTCCGGGAGGACGCAGCGTGGACAGTGCTGTCACTGTCCCATCTGTACTCTGGACCTTACCGTCTTCATGGCGGAGGCCTGCTGGTTGTCAGTACTCGCATCGTTCGTGGGAAGGTTTTCTTTGTGGGCTGGGAAACTGCTTGGTTCCCGCTTGAGGCAGGTTCACATGCCAAGGAGTCAGCACACTGGCCTCCCCACGCCCCACCGAAGCAGCCTTAAACAATGACAGACAGACGCCCAGTCCCCTCGCGTCATGGCTGAGACAGTCCTTCGGTGTGCTCGGCATCCTCTGGGGGCTGCCCTCTGCCTGTGCATCATGTCCATGCTCCCGTCCAGTACTTCCTGAACCAAATGAACGTTTGAATTTGAATTCTTGTCTCAGGACCTGCTTCTGCGGGGACATGCACTTAGGCAGGCAGGTTCAGAATTTTTAAATTATTTTAAAAAATTGAATCTGTACGCTATTTTATTGCATATCTTCTTGCGCTGCTAAGGACTGCTCCCCACCATCTTTTCTCTGCTCAGTTTCATGGTTCAGAATATTTTCTTTTAAAAGAAAGAATAAGAGGAGGCTTTTAACAGTAATGGGTAGTTTGTTGATAAAATCTGTTTCTGTTCTGATTGTCTTGTATTTCGGATTAATTCTCAGCCTTCTTAAATCTGTGCCTTAATCCTGATGACTGATCTCACTTCTGTGGCTAAACCTCCTGATTAGGACACAGAGCCGGTTCATTTTATTATTTCCACCTGTACTGGAATCTCCAGTTGTATCTAGACGGGAACTTCAAGAGACACTTTTTTTTTTCCTGTTAAAAGGGAATTCTGTTTTAATGGGATCGTAACAGGAGAATGTTCTGCTAAAAATAATTCAAATTATATTGGCGATATTGAAATAATGTTCAATTAGAATATATAAAGTTAATTTAACTTTATCTTATACATATTGACTTCCTTTAAGGTATCTGATACCTCTCAACTATAGAAAATGAAATTAGACCTATAGTCTCACATGTAACCTGATTTTCAAAAGAACAAGTTAAATCTCTGGGAATTATTCCAGTGTTGACATAATTCATATTAGACAGCTGAGATGCGTTCTTAAGGTCTTTAATTAAAGAATGGTTGCTAAGATTTTCTTTTGAGTTAAATCTGAGTTTGATTCCCAGATCATCTTTCCTCTTGTTCTGTTTTCTGGAGCAGGGCTTCTCTGAGTCTTTATTTCATGCATAAAATTTGAATATAGTATTAGCTCCTTCAGAGAGGTGGTGGAAGGATAGCTGTTAACGTGAACTTCCTGAAAAAGAAAATGATTTGGACCATGCTGAACGGTGCCCTTCTGGAAAGTTCTATTGTAGAGAGCACCAGAAGAAAATATACTATATTTTTGACTCTCTGCCTCCATATTTTAATGTTAGGCATCGAGAAAGTCTGACTCAGTGTTTCTAGATTCTTAATATAAATTATGCAGGAATAAGAGTGTTTTATAAAACACCACAAAGGAGAAAGAATTTTTAGTGTGTCCGCATCACCTTTCCATAAAGAGATTCGCACTGATTGCACCAAAATCTTACCAATAAAAATAAACACCTAAAATATTTACGTGGATCAATTTTTCTGAGGTTGGAGGTCCATTTTGATGTCTTCTAAATTTAACTGGGTATCTTCCTAAATAGAAACTTTGGGTGGAAGTTAATCATAAGAAAAAAAAAACTTTTTGTGTCCACTTTTAATTTTTTAAGCTTAATTGCATAGCATTATAAATTAGCATAAAATATAACATATTTTTTTCTGCTAGACTTTTATGTTAGAGTGTAATATGTTTACAATATTAACTAAATAAAGGGGTCACTCTGAGGTGATGAATGATTTAAAGAGGCCATTGAAATTTACAGAATTTTTACCACTAAAGGATTATATTGTCACCATTTAATCCAACAACATTCACACTATGGAAGGGGTCATATACTCCATGCTGTGGCAGATATGAAGATGAGTGAGCCAGGCTTTGCTCTCAGAGAGCGTACAGTCCACTGAGGGAGACAGGACAAATACAGATGAAAATATGCTAAAGACCATAAAGGAGGCTGGACACAGTGGCGTGAGGTTCAAAGGCAAGCAAGGGAACGTCTAGTC
Organism: Pteropus alecto; assembly: GCF_000325575.1. Taxonomy (NCBI): domain Eukaryota; kingdom Metazoa; phylum Chordata; class Mammalia; order Chiroptera; family Pteropodidae; genus Pteropus; species Pteropus alecto. Next base: position 12,611,174 of record NW_006443225.1, on the reverse strand, counting down.
TAGTTGAGGGATCAGGAAAGGTTTCATGGAGGCGGTGGCATTCGTGATGAACCTTGGAAGACTGGGAGAATTTCAGTAGATGGAGGGGGCATGGTGGGAGTATTCTAGTCAGAGAGAGCAAAGGCAAGAAGGTCAAGTGTATTGTGGCTGGTGTGTTGGCTATGCATGGCAGAGGCCTGGGTGGGAAGGTTGGGAAGGCGAGGTAGGGCCATGCGGTGCGTGGAGGGCTTGAGTTCTAGCTTTGCACTGAGTCCATCCCTAATGGGCAGTGGGAGGGTCTGAGGGGAAGTTTGGCAGGCGTTAGGGAGAGAAAGGGTGGCCCAGGTAGAAAACTATGGACAGAGCCCAAGTGAGGGGTGCTGATGGTTTTGACTAATACAGAAGGAAAGGGCAGGACCCCCCTAAACTGGTCCCCCCACTTCTCTCCCTGCCCTTTCTGTTGCTTTCAATTCAGCTGCCAGAAGGCTCCTGTTGAAATGCCTCTCCTCTGCTCAAAGCCTCTGCGGTCTTCTGTCTCACTCAGAGAGAAGTCCCATCCCTGTGCGACCTCCCAGGGCTACGATCTGATCCCCGGTTACCCATCCGACCCCATCACCTTCTTGCCGTCCCTTTCGTTTATTCTGCTTCAACCACATTTTGCTCATGGCTGGTCCTCAATCGTGCCGGGCATACTCCCACCTCAGGGCCTTTGCACGTGCCGTTCCCATGCTGAGAACGCTCTCCCCCAGATCCTCTCACTTCCTTCAAGGTGAAACTCAGATGGTCCCTTTACAGTGAGGCCTCGCTTAGCTACCCTGTTAAAAAATCTCTACCCTCCTCTCCAAAACTTCATATCTCCTTCCCTCCTTTCTTTTTCTCCTTAACACCCATCACTATCTAACATACTATGCATTTTACTTATTTATATTACTTATTGTCTCCACAATGAGAAAGTAAGCTCCATGAAGGCAAGGATTTTTTTTTGTCCACTGTGCTCCCTGACGAATTTACACCACATAGTAGATAGTGCATATTCGATGAATGAATTACTGAAAGCCGAGGAGGGAAGAAAAGGGTTGTGTCTATAGGATGTGGTAACAGAGATGGGAATGATGGGGAGGGAGGTACCAAAGATGGTTTCCGGGTTCCAACTCAGGTAATGGGGAGAAGAACTAGCTGAGGGGGTCAGAAGGAATCAGTTGTGCATTGGAGCTTACCAGGAACACCGAGAACCATCGCATGTGGCCTGTAGCTAGACATTTTAAAGCTAGTGAAGTATAGAATGTGTTAGAGCCTTTCCTTGACTCAGCAGAGGGAGAGATGACCCAGAGCCCCGTGCCTGGGCCATGCAGTCATAGCCCTTTTGCATATTTATTGACTTTGCGTCTTTGCTGAATTGCACGTTGCAGCTTTTATTGGAAGCTGTTGCTTGAATTTCCCATATTGCATAGGAGGATGGCTCAGTGCCCTTTCCATAAAACCCTGTTGCTTGAGAACAGTGGTTCTCAAACTTAGCCTACTAGGAAGTACCGCGAGGGTTTCTTAAAATCCAGAGTGCTGGGCCAGGCCCCAAGTATCTGATCTAGGTGGCCTGGGGTGTAGCCTGAGGACCTGCATGTTTAACAAGGGGTGATACGGATGCTGGTGGTCCAGGGACCACACCATGAGAATCACTGCTCTAGAACATAAGGAAGAAAAGCTTTGTTTTCTCTGAAGGAATGAGAATGTTTCTGCTAATGATGATTATACAACTTTTTGCTTTGGAGTCAAATTTGAACCCCGGGAAGGATCGTATAGACATATTTGATTCTTTTCTCTGGTTTTGATGTTCTGCTCTGCTTTATCTTCTCTATTTCTAATTCTTTGTTTCATTTCCCTTTTACGCTTTTTTTTGTTGTATGTGTGTTTTCTTGTGATAAGCTGAACCTTTAGATTTGGTCTTTCAGCTTATGAGGAAAAAGGTAACTGGCCTGGCAAAGAATTCTTAACAAAAAGAAAGCACTTTCTTTACATTCAGTGGAGATGGACTGTGGGGTTGCTCATCAGAGAGGTATCTACCTAGAAAGATACATAAAAATATTCATCAAAGCTGCATTTAAGCAAGCAGGGTAGCACTCTGGCCAGTAACTACTAGTCATATATTCTGGGGCTCCAGGGCCCCCCTTTCTGTCCCCTGTCTGCAGAGAAGTAGCTCAGGAGCTTCACGTGCTCGCCCAGAGGTGACTGTGGCCCATGGTCACCCGATTCCTTCTGTGCCTTTAATGGCAAACAAGGAATGCCTTTGCCAGTGTGGGTGAGAGAAATGGGAATACTTTCAGGGCGAGTCTGGGA
>NW_006443225.1:12580470-12608701 GCF_000325575.1 Pteropus alecto | reverse complement strand
AATGAAATGAAATGAAATGAATGAAATGAAAACGAGCAGGACAGTTGGGTCCTGTGTGGGCCACGTTACATATGAAGGGCAGCTTTGGTTTTGCTTTTACAGAAAGACGTGACTAGAAGTAGTTTGATGTTCTCGGCTAACAGGTGTCAAAATATTATATCTGCTACCTGCCTATGAAATACAGAGGATGGCACAAGACTTGCAGGCCATACAGGTTATCGAGGTGTCCACTGCACGGTGGCGGTATGTTTCCTCCAGCTTGTTGATGCACCCGAAGGCTTAAAAGTACATAAATAGTGGGGACAAAAAGATTAGAGGTAAAGGAAAAATTAAATGCTCTAAGTTCTTATAAAAGAAGGGAATCAAGGAATCTCATGGAGAGGCGTTAAAGGGAGTGGTTTTATAATTTGTACCTACAGGATTTTAGTTTATGGAAGTGACTGCGTGATGACACGGAGAGCTCAATGCCATTGAAAGAAGAATTTATTGCTTACATTTCTTGAGAGAAGGGGCCACACTGTGCCATGCAGGGCCACAGGGGAAGCACCAGGTTTTGGTCAGTCAACAAAAGTAGCAAGGGAAAAGCCAAGGGCAGAGCCTGGGTTTCCTTGAGAATGACAAGGCAGGCCAGAGCGAACAGCTTATGATCGGCTAGTCTGAATAATTCCAGTGGGCTCTGGGCTGCAAGGGTGGTCTCTGCTTGTTTGGTACCTGATGCTAGGTCGTTTAGGGTGGGGGAGATACTGGCGGTGCATGAGAGTTAGACAAGGAGGTGGTTGGGTCTGTAGACTCAGGATTGGTCAGTTTGCATATAAAAGATGTGCCTTTTCTGCTTGTTCAATCAATGTTTCCCTCACGTTTTACTTTTTTATTTAAGAAACTGGCATTATCGAAGACTTTTAGGAAAGAGCTAGACTGGTTCAATAACTCTATGGAGACATGGATGGTGATATCTATCAAGAAAACTTCTCTCCTCTGTTTCCTTTTCTCTTTCACAATTATCTTTATTAAGCAACTGCCACAGGATGAAGAACTCAAGATACATATATGAAAACTTACAGTCTGTGCCTTCAAAGGGAGGTAGAAAGGAAAATAGACACAATAAAATATAAGTATTTAAGTGGAGACACGTACATTCTAAGGAAGGTTGAAGAAGAGGAGGAAGGAATTCTTGAGTTAGCTGCCTGAGTCAGGAAAGACTTTTGGAAGATGACATGTTGCTGCATCCTTTACAAATTATAGGGTTTTGCTTTTTTTTTTTTTTTTTTTAAATTTGTTTTAGAATATACAAGTAATACATGTGCATGGTAGAAAATTTAGAAACTATGTAAAAGTTTAAAGCATAGAATAAAAGTGATTCACACTCTGATTCCTGAACTTTAGTAAATGCTTAAGTTTCTTTATAATAAAAAAGTATATTTTGAAAGTAGATAGAGGTGGCAGTTGTACCATTGTGAATGTACTCATCCTTTCTGGTTTTGTGTCAGTTTGCCCTTATAAATGAATTTGTAGGATTTCTTAGCATTAAATTAGTTCTAAAAAGTGATGATCTCTATCATTATTCCATCTCTTCTTTGTTAGGCTTTTTGCTGCCTCTTTGACCTTACAATGACATAGTTATAAATGACACCAAGAAACATCTGTGGCATAACAACTAGGTATTTGGCTGCAAATTTATGGACTTAGCAACTTATTTGCTAACTTAGTTTTTTAAACTTTGTGCTTTTGAAATCATTTTGAATATACATAAAAGCCACAGAAATAGCACACAGAACTCCTGTGTACCCTGCACCCAATCCCCCATCGTTGATGTTATTGAGCCATCTGCGAAGTTGAAGATATGATGCTCTACTACCCCGTAGTATTCCATGTGTGCTTCCTAAATACAAGGACACTCTCCTACGTGACCACCAGGCAGCCATCAAAGTCAGAAAATTAACATCGATCGCGTGCTGCCATCTAGACCACGTGCCCCACTCAAATGTTGCCTATTATCCTAACAATGCCCTTTACATCCAAGATCTAATCCAGGACCACACGTCGTGTTCAGTTGTCCTATCTCTTCATCTCCTTCAGTCTGGATAAGTTCCCCATATGTTCTTCTCGTTTATGACCTTGATCTTTTTAGAAAGTAACTTTACAAAATATCCCCCAACTTGGGTTGAATGATGTCCTCTCCTGACTTAAGCACTTTCGTGGGCATACCACCGAAATGACGCTGCGCTTGATGTGTTGTAACGGAAGCCACACGAATTTGCCTTGTTACCAGTTAGGTGAACTTTTATCACTTGGACAAAATTGTATCTGCCAGGTTTTTCCACTGTAAAGTAAATAAGTATATTGCAATTATAAATCAATATATTGCTCTGGGGGAAGATAGAAGCCTGGATTCCTGTCACAACATAATGGCCAACTAATTAATACATAAGCTCGTCGTATATGTTTCTGTTTAACATATATTGTTGATTCTTTAATGAGGAACCCGTGGCCGCATCACTCTTGCTCAGGCCTGCAGGAAGCTCATCTTACACATGTGTTTTCTCTGCGAGGCACATCGCAGCCCCTTGTACTTAGAAACACTACACAGCGCTCCAGCACTATGCCTGGGGACGGGCGGCGGGGTGCGGGGGAAGTGGGGGAGGGAGGATTTTAAACAATGAAATCACCAAAGCACAAAAATGTGAAAAATGTGGCAATATATTGTGAAAAGGACACTTGTTTCCAGTATGAGAGCTGCAACAAGAAGGCCTTGTCTTGTGCAATGTCAGCCAAGAATCTGTGTATCCTGCGACTCACGCTTTTTGCCATTCTGCGCATGTCCTTGAAGGACTGTGTGCTGCTAGTATTGATTTTCTAGTTACAAATGAATTCTGGTGAGTGGGCAGATTTGCGAACACTGAATCTGTAAATAATGAGGATTGACCCTTTCTTGTTCCTATTAAACTCTCACTTAACCATTTTTGGCATCAGTTGAGCTCAGATTGTTCCAGATTTGGCCACCGGGAATCCTTCCTGTTGTCTTCCCTGTCTTTCACACATGTCCCCATCATTCTTTGACTGTTTGTTTAGTTTCTTGTTCAATGAGATTTTCCAGGCTCATCTTGTATTTTCTCTGCCCCGGCTCTGAAGTTAGACATTTCTCCAAGGAACTTTGGTTTCATTTAATGGAAAATGACACTTAGAAACCAATAGCTGTGTGCCAGGTGGGCTCATTGCTACCAGGGCGTTATTACTTCTAAGCCCTGTTAGTAGAAAGAGTTAGAAAATATGTTTATGTACACACACACGCTGCCCCCTATCTGTCATCAATCTATCATTGTCTTTGTCTATGTCTGTCCATCTGTCTATCATCTATCTATCTACCTGTCTATCATCTATCTATCTACCTGTCTATCATCTATCTATCTACCTGTCTATTATCTATCTATATCTATCTATCTATCTATCTATCTATCTATCTATCTATCTATCTATCTATCTATCTATCTATAACATCTATTTATCATCATCTATCTCATGAATACATACCAATACCTCCAATTCCAATCTTAAATCTAAGATATCCATATTTGTAACTCCCTCCTCTGGCAGTTAGAAAACTGACTTCTATCATTCTCAATGTCTTGACTTATTTGCTTACTCCCTCTGTATGTAAACAAACTTCCAGCCCCATCAAGCAAAGACACAGTCCTGGACACCTGACCCACCCCACTCCTGCAGGACAAGTGGGCTGAAAGTTTAGCTCCAGCCAAGGGGAAGGAGGAAGAGGAAAGAAAAAAAAAAAAAAAGCTAACTTAAAGGTTTTTAAAGTCTGAACTTTTGTTAAATTCTTCTTAAATAACTGGGCTTTTTTTTTTTTTTAATGAAAGAAGAGAGAAACATCACATATATTTTTAGTTACCTTTGATTTTAGAAGGTTATTTTACCATACCAAATGGGTGAGAAAGAAAAACCAGTTTTATATAACTAGTATCTTTTAAAATATTCATGTGATATATATGTCATCTTCTTGGATTAAAAAAACTTTATTTTATATTTTCCCCAGATGTTTCAGATTCAACACATTGGCTTTAATATAACAGCTAAACTTAACTTGAATCTTTAACTGTTGATATAAAATCTTAACTTTCTAATTTTTAAATTTTGAATATGACTTTGATTTGTAGTGTTTACAAGAGAGTAATGGGTAATTTTATGACATATTTTGATTACATTTTTTTCTGATGTGTTTATCCATGTTAAAAAAAGTATGTATCTTAATTTTTCTCTTAAAATGTTTATTTAAACTTTAAACAATTAAATTAAGTTATAGAACATTAAATTTAATTTACATTTTAAAAAGATAATAACAGTCTTGCCTTCCTAAGTTGTAAATTCCCATGAATAGGCAATAAATTATAGCTTTAACAGTAGTCGTTGCTTAATTTTTATGAAATGATTTTATTATGTTGTTGCACATAGAGATAATTGTTCTGATAACTGAGATGACTGTACATGTCAAAAATAATGTAGCTTACCTTTTCCATGAAGATATATAAAGATTACATGAATGTGAGGTAATTCACATTATAAACATGGAAAAAATATATAGCTATATATGCAAGAATTTTTTTATTTTTCTCTTTACCAATCTTACTTCCATTCACAGAATTTCTTGCTGTTAGAGAAGTATACATTTGACTGCATATAAATACAGTTTTGATTTGATTTTTACTTAAATATTATATATAAATATATAATCTATATTATAAATTTATATATATGCATACATTTATACAGCAGCCAGCTTTGTTCATTAATAAAATTATGAGTTCTTTTATGCCAGTATGTAAAGCTTATTTCAGTTTTAACCACTGCACAGTATTTCATTATATGGCTGTGCCATAATTTAAATACTTCCTGTTGATTGACATTTAGGTTTTTTTTCCCCACATGGCGCTGTGATAAACAATGCTGACATGAAAATATTTGCACATACATCCTGATGCATGTATATGGCAAGTTCTGTGAAATAAATGCCTACACTCGAGGATGAGATTTCTCTCTCTTGCTTGAGAGGCAGATGGGCAGGTGCCAAGTGACCACCTCTGGACTCTCATGCTCCTTTAGAGATCATTTCACTGTGTTCCAAAGTCCTTAGGAGTGTCTGACCTGGTGGCCTTGTTCCTTGTGCCATTTTAGCTGTATTATTTCCTGTTTTGTACTCAGGCTAAGAGGTTAGACATCCAACATCAGGTCACAGTGCCTCTGCTCTGGGTGCCTGCAATGCTGGGTCAAAGAGATGGCAACTCAGAAGTGCATCTTCTCAGGGGAGCGCTAGTTGGGTGAGGTGGAAACTATAATTTAGGACTGTTCTGCAGGTACTTTACAGATTTAGGAGACTTTGGAGTCTTAACAAAGCATAATATTGTTTTAATCAATAAAAATGCAAATAATTTATTTTAAACAGTTTTGAAACAGTTGTCACAGGTCAGGTACTTCTTGTAAGGATAATCTGTATGGGTATGTTTTTAGATACTTCATTAAATTTTCTTATCCTAGTTGAAATTTTTTAAAAAAATACCCAAACCTATTTAATAAAGGGGATAATTTCTAATCGGTTGTCAGGTTTTCTATTTTTATTCTCTATTCAGTATTCTCAAGTATTGCAGAATGGCTATTTCCAGTTCATTTCAAAAACAATTCAATTTTATTTTATTTTTCATCCCTTGTTTATAACATTCATTTGTCATTTTTGTCATTTTGTAGACCTACCAAGAGCAGCTGTCAGGATCTTAAGCAACATGACATTCCTTTTTGTGAGTTTGTCATACACAGCTGAGAGTGCCATTGTAACTGCTTTCATTACCTTCATTCCCAAGTTCATCGAGTCACAGTTTGGTATTCCGGCTTCCAATGCCAGCATCTACACTGGTAAGGCACTGCCGTTAGAGCTCCTTCAAAACATGATCATTTTTGACCACTAAACTAAAATGCAATGAGTGAAGAGAACTAACGTTCATTCTAACATCAAAGTGTTAAATAAGTTCATTAACAGCTACCTCTCTCCCACCTACCAGATTTTAGGAGGAGGAAGTGTTTGAATGTTTTCTCTTTGCTTCAGATAATATACTGTGTGACATTTTTACCAATTGTGTTTTGCATATTTATGTTTTTATGGTTCTCAGGTAAAAAGAATGACATAGGCAATGGCATTCAAATGTAAATCTGAATAAATCTTTTCATGGGTTGGCATGAGTCTCAACATATTCGATTTTTAAACATTGACAATTTGAAACATCGATCAGTTCTATGATGGTATCAGGATTTCCCTTTCATAAGTGTGAACAGATTTCAATCTGATTACTGGAGATGCTTGAGTTTAGAAAGAAAGTTTATGAATTTTGTTTAGAAGGTATTTCATGTCTGGGAAAACTGTTATTTAGGAGACTTTGATACATGCACCTATAGTACTTAGTGCTCAAATCTTTTTTTTTTTTTTAATGTAAATGGGGTATTCAGAAATATGGGAATATTAGGTCTCAGATATTGGGGGAATTTTCAGTGTATTATATCATATGATATTCTGGATATTTCCTTAGTGGTTTTGAAGATGGTCACATGATTATATCTACCTAAGGCTCATTTTATTAATAGAGTATATTTAAACCCTTAAGTGGAGAATTATGATAATTCTTCCTATGACTTTGGCTCCCACTTTCTCCTCCATGTCCACAAACACACCCAGCAAGCATGAATTATCTGAAAATTAAGAGGCAAAATTATATTAGTGTAGGAATAAAAGTTGACTTGAAATATTTGGGTTACCACTTTGTTCTCTCTTTAACTTCACACATAAAAATATTCATAATTGGGTTGTGCGTCCACGATAGGAAACTTTTTTATAATGAGTGTACTGCTGTGGACCATTGTACTAACTGTAACCTAAAAATATGTTTTTCTTTCTCTTTTAAACATATGTGTTTTCTTTATATTAAGGTAAAATTGAAAGGTTGCTTTATAGTTTGGTTGTCAGAAAATCTGAACCTCCCATTTCTAGCTTAATTCTTACATGGACTGTTTGCTGAGCAAAAATTCTCCAACAGGGAAACCAAGAGTTGGCTCAATTTGAAGAGTAGCTCAATTTGAAGCCACGTAGCTGTTAGGCACACAGTAGTTGCAAGCATTTCCCAAACCGTTTCCATATTAAAAAGTGTTGCTGGAAAGAAGGTTTATAGCTGAATAAATTTGGAACTTGCCGAGTTAAAGTATTATGGAGTTCTTTGCTGCAGGATTTTCATAACCCTGAATATGTTAATGTGCATTGTGAAAGTCCCAGTGGAGGGTTCAGACTACAGTCTTTTCCAAATTTATTTGACCATGAAATCCAGTTTTTTAGAGGCATCTTTCTCAAGAACAGACTTCCTCAGGGCATACATCGGGGAACATTGCTAGTCCATCCTGCGTGTCCTAGTTCTAGACAGACTGGAGAGCAGAGCTGTCCCCCAGATGTGCCATTTTGATCTACTGGGGCCGTGGCACAGTGCCGAGCTAGCTAGGAATTGATGCGTGATGAACACGTGTTGGCCAGACTGTCTCTTAATTACTCCGTAGACAACTCCTGTGGAAAAATAGAGTAAAAGGTTCAGCTGGACCTGGGTCACTTGGCTGTAGAATCCCACAGTGGGGTGGGCAAGGCGGTCGTCGCCGAGTGTGGCTTCCTTGGCAAAGAGGGTGTAGGACTGAATGAAGCTAACCCGGGATTGTTCGCCCTGTGTACCAACATCAGGAGTACAGAAGCAGCATCACAAAGTGCCAGTTCCATCTGGTTTTGTCATCAGCATTTTTTTGGGATCATTGCCAGTGCAATTTATTTAATGTTTGATAGTCTCCTGTGTTCAGATAAAAGGCTTTTTATTCCCAGCTCACACAATTTTTCCTTCCTTTCCAGATCAATAACAAATAAAAATAGTCAAGAGACATTCAGATTAATTAAGAGTACGAGGTGGTCTATCATTACATGAAGATTAAACAAGGATGATAATTCTTTTTAAAATTCATCTTGAGTTTTTGAATTTTTATCAGGTGAAAACTTCTTCCTCTCTGAGCAGAGATTTGTATTTCTTAAGGACTTTTAAATTTAATTTAATCTTTCAGTCTCTAAATCTCTTTCTATCCATGTAAGTGATATGCAGAATTAAGAAATATATACAAAGAAGGATTTAAAAATAGTTTTAATTTCTCATCTGACAAAGTTTTTGAGTTAAAACTTTTTTTTATTAAAAAAATTATTGGATAAATACCTAGACCCTCCATTTCAATTTGCTTGTGTTGCATTATATGGTAGAAGTGAAACTTCATACATGTATCAAAAGGTGGGCCATAGCTCACTCTCTCGTATAGTCATTGAACATCAGCTCTGTACATAGCACTATGCCTTTCTCATCTGACAAAGTTTTTGAGTTAAAACTTTTTTTTATTAAAAAAATTATTGGATAAATACCTAGACCCTCCATTTCAATTTGCTTGTGTTGCGTTATATGGTAGAAGTGAAACTTCATACATGTATCAAAAGGTGGGCCATAGCTCACTCTCTCGTATAGTCATTGAACATCAGCTCTGTACACAGCACTATGCTGTGTGCGTGTGTGTGTGTGTGTGCACGCGCGTGCGTGTGTGCATAAAGACTCAAACCAGGACCTTAAGTTGCTTATAGATCTAAGAGAAGAGAGAAAGCTCACAGGATAAGTTTAGGAAAAGCTGTTTTACTAAATTGATAGAAAATTTGGGTTGCAGAGATTATTTTGGCGGGTGGAGTGGTGTGTTTGGGGTACATTTCATGGAGGAAATGCTTTAAACCAAGTTTTTAAGGAAAAGTAGAACGTGACCATTTGGAGTTTGGAGGGAGGGCGTTTATTCCCTGTGGAGGACCAGCTTGAGCAAAAGCAAAGAACAGAGAAGGATAAGGCTTGTTTTGTCTTCTCCCCCTTCCCCCCCAAAAAAGAGCACTTTATTCCCTAGGAGAGGAACGGGGAGGGTTATACAGGCAAGCGGGTAGGGGTGGAGGCGGGAGAGATGAGTACTTTCTGGCACTGGGAAGAGGAAAGTGCTCAAGGACCTTCAGCACCACTGGGTCAGATTGTAATCACACTGCAGACACCTGTGCTCTGCGGGGAGGCGGTGACACCCGTGTCTGATGAGGGTGTCATCAAAACACCTTAACTGACTCCATTTGTTTTTATCTGCGCCACAGTAGACCTGTGTTCACACTGTAATCTTCCCCTTTTGTGGTTTTTCTGTTCACCCATTTAGGGTCACATTTATTGATTGAAATAAAATATTACGAAGTTGATATTTTGGGAAATCATGAAATGAGGGGAAGAACCCTGAAGGAGGAGTTAGAAAGCACGGCCCCGAATCCCGCCACTGCTGGTTCCTAGATGCGTGACTCTGGGCAAGTCACTTAACGCCCTCAACTTCAGCTGAAACTGAAGTTTATCAGTACAAGAGGGTCATATCTCCCCTGTCTCTATGTGTCAGTATTGTCGTGAGGATCAAAAGAAGCAGTGAAGAGTGATTTGTTCCGAAGCTTAACTAACGTCACGTAGGTACAGCAATATCCATCAGAGAATGTAACTTTATATATTATAGGAATGAAACTTATTATTTACGATGATGATGATAACACCTTACCTTCGAACGTCATGCAGCTTGAACAGGTCAGAGAATGGAACCTCTGCAATAATAACATGATAATAATAAAACCACTACTGACGTATGTTGAGTGTTTACTAAGAAGACACTATCTAAGCACTTTTGTATGGATAACATGTAACTTACTCTATGTAATGAATGCCCATGCAGTGGATATTATTGATTCTGCCCATTTTCCAGATAAGGAAACAGAGGTCTAGAGAGGTTGAAATAACTTACTTATTTTTTTTTTTTTAAATAACTTACTTAAAGACATGCGAATATGGAGAGGCAGGAGGCTAGACTTTATAATCTCTGGAGTATATATGTCAAAATGTGATTTTTATTGAAATATTAGGAATATGCTATTGTCATCATTTGCAGTCAGTTTTTTTTTTCTATTTCCAGAGAAATAATATTCTGATGCAGATTCAGCTTCCACCTACTCTGTAGCAGCCTTTGCCACTGAACCATGGTCACAAAATTCATTTTCAGAGCACCGTGGTCTTCGAGCATCACCTTTGTTTTCCCGGGATCTGACCCTTTGGTGTGCAGAATTATAAAGAGTTAGACTTCCGTTTTTCTTTATAAGAGAAATAGCCTTGAAAGCTCTATTTTGTTTTTCAGCAGAGAATAACTGAGAGACTTATTTCTGTGGTAAGGGAATTAGGTTGGAGCATGATTTTTGAAAAAGTTACTTTAATTTTTGTGGTTGCCTAATTAACCAGATATTTGCCATCCACCTTCAGACACTGATTTGGGGTTTTGTCGATGAGATTCACAGCAATACCACTGAACTCAGATTGCGGCCTTGGGGAGTCACTGGGTCTTTAGACGCAAAATGGAGAATGCGAATATGTGCTTTGATTGTTTCGTTCTTCGTTTTGTTAACAGCTTTTCCATGCCAGTTCTTTAATTTTAGGAGTAGTTTTTTCCTCCAAGAATTTCTGTTTATTTTTAAACATAGTAGAAAACAGAGTTTACATAGAAATGTTATTCCTGTTTTTGCCTTGTCATTTTCTAGTTTTTATAATCATCATTTTAAATGCGTGTGTGGTAGTCTGTCAGACAGGTACAGCTAAAATGTGCTTAATCATTTCCATTTGGTTGAACTTTTAGCTTATTTCCAATTTAAATTTTATTTTTGAATCTGTAACAAATATCCTGAGGCATATAACTTATCCTCAGATTGTTATTCTGTTATGGCATAGTCCCAGAAGTAAAATTACTAGACCCATAGGTATTTTTAAGGCCCTTGATGCACGATAGTTTTAAAAATCCAGTTTTGTATTAATTTTATAAATATACAGTACACATAGGTTTTTAAAGAATATTGAAATTAGACTTTTAAATGCAAACAGACTATCTTAGGTACAGATGGACTTAGCATCACTGCCCATTTCCAAGGTCAGGCAGTGGCATTTGACTCCATGAGACGTGTGCGCACGCAAACCCAGTGTGCTGTGGGAAAGAAGAGATAGGACCCAGCAAACCGACATCCTGCAGCAGCTGCCAGAGACTCACTGCTATAGTTTTGAACAATCTTGTGATGAATAGAGGATCTTAGGAACTAAGAGCGTCAGTTATAGGTTCTTTGTCTTTTGGTCAGAGAGGTATTTATCACACTAAATTACATTTTGTTTTTCTTCAATGCTAATTAGAATTTTTGTAGAGATTATTGTGGACGATAAATCAAGATACTCAGATTCTCTCTATTTGTTCACTAGCCAGTTAATTTAGGACATACTTGAGTGGTTACCATGTGACAAGTTCTTAGCCAATGCACTAATAGTGACAGTAAAACAGGGATTAATTGATTAAGAAGGCTCCGGGGATCCAAAATGACAATGTTTACACAAAGATACTATACGAAAATGGCATTAAAGTAAGAATGTATTTTGCAGACACAGGCTGCCTCTGAAAGGGCGTGTGAAGACCAGTGTTCTCGCTCACCTCAGGCACCACCTGTGTGTGTGCCTGGAACAAACACCCAAGGACCTGAGTTTATAATGGAGTCTTGGCTGGAGTTTTTAATATTTTTATAATATTTTAATATTTAAAATTTTAAAAATATTTTTACGTTTTCTATCTTTTGCTGGTCATGTGGGTTCCTGCTTCATAACCGGCCTCAACATGAAGGCTCTCCAGGGGATCTTAGTAAGACCAGAGGCAAATCAGCATGGTCACCATCATTAATAGACAACGCTGACAGGCCAGTGTAAACCACCCAACACTGTTGATCGCTGTGTTTCACATCATGACCAGGGGTTAGCACCCTGCAGGTATATTTTCTCGATTTAGCAGGAAGCTCAAGTGGACTCCCCACCTGCTGGGTGGCCCTCAGAGTTTCCCCAGGGCAGTGCATAAGTTGGCCAGCAGCCCTGCGTTTATGTCACTAACGCACTGTGTGACTTCAGGCTCATCGGTTTTTCTCTTCAGGTCTGTTTTCCAACTCAGAAAACAGTAATTTGGACTGGAATCAACTCTCTGATTTCTTCCTGCTCTAATATCTTAATTAAATAATTCTTGCAAGGCCACATATACCAAATAGAGTTACTCTTCAATTCCCCATAGAATTATATATATATTTTTTACAAAGGGACTAGTTATTTAACAATTCATGTGGTATTTTCAGTCATGTCACATCCCTACAAACTTTGGTCCTGTCCAACACCAATGCTTGTTTCTTTGTCGTGAGCAGCCTGATATAGTCCACAGATCTCTCTTTGAATCCCAGATCTGTCGCTTAACTGTGTGTTTTCAACCAAGTCAGTTAAACCACTCTGCCTCACTTTCTCATTTGTAAATGTGGGTGATCATATCCCAGGGCTACCGAAAAAAATATTAAATGAGATAGTTTATCTTACAGCATTTGTATATAGTAGATACTCAAGAGAAATGAGTTTTCTTCCTTCTATGTTATGAGACTGTGTTAAATTTAAATCCCCATTAAAAGGTTTTGTTAGGTTTTCTGACTTAAAACAGACTTTGTATCAGTCTAATTTAGAGTGATAATTTGAAAATATTCTGTTAAGTCATACCTGTTAAGAGAAGTATTATATTCAAATGAAATTATAAGGAGGGACTGTTTTAGTTTTGATCATTGGAGTAAAGCAGCAGAAACTTTCTGGGGCGGGAGACGGCCAGGAGGTATTGGGGAGGAGCATTCGATTGCAAGATGTCATGGTCTCTCTCTGTCCTTGAATTGCTTGGAATCGGTTCACCAAATGACCGGCCTCCTGTTCGCCCAGTGACCCAAATGACCATTATTTCTTTGGTGATCTTTTCCCTTTATAAATTTTTGGAGTAAAAATTTATATTCCAGCAAATTTGTGCGGTGACTGATACATTTAACAAATATGATGATGAATTCATAGCTTTTCATAGGTTTGGTGGGCTTTAATCCATTGCAGTATCATTCTTTTCAATGTTCCGATTATCCCGTCTTTGGCTCCTGGGAGCCCCTTTACGTTGGCATCTGTGTCCTTGTCATGACCTTCGCCATCTTTGTACTTTCCAGCAGGACAAAAGATGACTCGTTCATTTTATGTTTCCTGTTCTAGACCCGGGATCGGTCATATTTCTCTAAGGAATGCTGGTTCCTTCTGGAGGAAATGATATTTGGAAATTACCATCTGGACACTAGAGTTGCCCATTGTTACAGGTTGTCATTGTTTCTAAGACTCGTTAAAGAGAAAGAAAAACAAATCATGAGGTTATACTGCTTCAAATATAAGATTATGGGCTATTACTTCTTTGATATTATATTGTATCTCTCTGCTCTAATGCTGACAATCTTTTTTCTAATGTCTTTGACATAATTATAACTGTATACGTGTGTGTGTATAATAGTGTCAAACCAGCTATCAGTATTAATTACTATAAAATGCGAAATGCAGTTTTCGACTTCTCTGTGGTTCTTTCTGTCCAGAGGCTGTCTCTTACAACATGCAAAATCCTGTGACCTAAAGCTGTTTGAAATAATTCTTCTCTGTTTGCTTATGTCTGCAACCTGATATGCTGTGGAGTTTGTTTGTTTTGTTTTCAGATTTTAGGGACCACTTTATTTTATATTTTTAAGTTAAATTTGTTTTAATTCTCTAAGACATTTATATGATTTGAAAGTCGAAACCATAAAACGAAGGACATTCAGAGAGGCCTTGCTTCCTTCCTTCCCGCTTTCCTCCAATTCTCTCTTCCGCGATAGGCAGCATTTTGTTAGTTTATCCCTCTTTCGTTTCTTTTTGAATATGTAAGTAAATCTGCGTACTGTGTATGCAGTATATATAATACAGACATCAGTATGTTACATTAGTATTTTCCTCCTCTTTTCTCTCCAAAGTTGGTACACTGTACCCTCTGGTCTGCCCTGGAACGTCATCAGAGACCTTGCTCTGTTCTTCACAGCCACGCGGCGCTCTATTGTGTGGACGTGTCAGAGTCCACCTCGTCCCCTATTGGTGGACATTGGGTTGTTTCCATCCTTTTGCTACAATGACGCATATTGTGATCTGTTTAAGTCATTTTATAGGAAATAGCCAGTTGCCCATTTGTCTACTATACACTTATTTCTTTTTAACTATTTAGTTTAATCGCTCCACTGTCACTATGCCTTTGTCCTGGCAGAGACGCCGATTCTGGAGAAGGGAGAGAGACCAAGCGCTCATGGGTGTATCTGTCACGTGATACTCAGTCCTTCCCCAGCCCCACAGTGTAGCATTTACCATCAGATTGTTAGAAAGATCAAGAGAGAGAATCTTTCTGAAAGCACTTTGAAAACTCTATATAGCTTTTGGGACTCAAATCAAACTGGAGTCTCCTTCAGGATGGGCCTGTGCCACGATGGCGAAGGCGGGTGACCTTCCCTGACCTTCCACCCTGAGCTAGGCGCGGTGATGGAGGGGCTTCTGTGCATCATCCGCAGCCCTCCCTCCAGCGCTGCTGTGGGGGCTCCTACTCTGTGCAGCAGAGTCGAAACTGAACCAAGGTGTATAGAACAATTTTGCAAACCGTACACCCAGAGATTCATAATACAGGCCCGTAACATATGTGGATGGAGCCGGTCCTCAGAGAAGCTGCTAACATTTTAGAATTTTTATTTCACTAATTCTCTCCCCTCCAATTTTTCACATATTGGGTAAGACATACAGTATGGTAGTTAAGAGAATTAGTTTTGCAGGAGACACATCTTTTTTAAATTCTTACTCTTTCTTTTTATCCATCCATCCATCCATCCATCCATCCATCCATCCATAAATATTTATAAAGCTTCTGCTATGGGTCTGGCACTTGGCCAAGTGCTGGAAAAGCCATGTCAAGAACACGTTGGGATGTCACCCTCAAAGACCTTATAGTACAGTACAGCATAGTATGGTGTAGTGTAGTGTAGTGTAGTGTGGTGTAGTGTAGCGTAGCGTAGCGTAACGTAGCATAGTATAGTACAGTACAGTACAGTATAGTATAGCATAGCATAGCATAGTATAGTATAGTAACAGGCTGCCTGAGTCCCTGGGCAAGATCATTTACCTTTCCGGGAGTGAGAGGTTGTGAGGATTAAGTGAGGGAATAGAGGGGACGTGTTAGCACAGTGGTTGGGAAGGAGCTGTTAGTGATAACTGCAATGCCCACTCGGTGAGACACTCTCAGGAAAAGGAGTCTGAGGCGGAAGAGAGAAGCCAGGACTTAGGACACGTGGAATCATAGGCAAGAGGACTGAGGGAAATAGATTCAAAGAATAAGAAGAGAAAGTGTGGCTAACAAAGTAGGAAAATGAAAAGAGAAGGCTTGAAACTAATATGAAGGGCTGAGGGGTTGTTGCAAAGGAACCGAAGGAGGCTTGAGACGTAATGAAAATGATAAAAAAACAGTTGGAACTGGCTTCAGCTGAGTCAGTGTTGAGCTAGGGTTAAATCTTTATATCTCTGATTTATTTATTCTCTGTTTATTTTTCAGCATCAAATATGTCTATTTTTCAAAACTCTTGGGGCAGGAGGAAGACATTTTAAGTGTTTTTAATTTTATATTTTGAGCACGGTGCAGTGAAATTTCAGTTGACCAAATCTCTGAATTAAATAAGATAGTTCTGTTTCACTCATCTTTGGTGATTAATGGCATAGTCCTTATGTTGGAGATATGTTTCCCGTGCTCGCACACACACACAGACACACAGACACACATCAAGACACACAGACACACACACACACAGAAACATCACTTATAAGGGATTTTCCAGGCTCGGAGGCCATTCAGCTGTTTTCCACAGATTTCTCCATTCACATTTATCGCCCCTCGAGAGCTTTAGTCGTCACAAATACTATACTGTGTTCAGAGAGCAGGATTTGTTTACATATAAAAGTTGAGTTGAGAAAGATTAGGGAGCTTTTCAAAAGCACTTAAAACCCAGGGGAAAGAATGAATGTCAGGAGCAGATGTAAGAGCATTTCTGCTGCTAAGTGCATTGTGTGCTTTGTTAAATCAGCATCCGCAGAACACCCAGCAGAGCTGATGAATGAAGGAATGTAAACATTTATCTCTCTGTCCCTCAGTCTCATCTTTGAAATGAGGGATTGATTGAATTAGATGACCTTTCAGCAAAGATCAGCTAACACACATTGAACCCGCATCCCCTCCCCTCGCCAGCCCTGCAAAATCCTCTGATTTTTGTGAGCAACTTCTTTTTTTAGGCATTCAGGTTACGCATTGTCTTACCATTTACTTGGATATGTGTATACTTTTTCTTGGCAGTTTAAATGTAATATGTCCATATGGATTCTTTATTCTCCTTTGGTGCATATGATAGAATGAGGTGGAATTGCTTAACTTTTTGCTTTGTTTGAAGGGACTATCATGGAGTAAGGTAGCTCGATGATTAAATTTCTCCTTTTGAGAATTGGGAAACTTTTCACCAGGCACGGTCTCATTTTAGTAGGTACATATTCTGTTTAAGAGAGGTGATCCCTACCTGCTTTGTAGTGAGCCAATATCTTATAGGAGGAAAGTGATGGATTTTGAACTCAGAAGGTCTGGGACGAAGATCTGCCTCTGCCATTTGTTCACTATATAATCTTGGGTGAGTTAAGTAATCTCTCCAACCTCAGTTTTACCAGCTGTGAAATGGTGTAATCACATTCATTTGACAGGGCTGTTGAAGTTTTAAAAAGTTAAACATTACTTATTATTAGTGTAAAGAACAACACAAATATTAATTTTAACGAGAATGACCCTGGCTTTCCTTTCTATTCATCAAATACTCCATCTTCCATAATGAGGCAGCAGAATCAGGATTATTATTGAAAGAGATGAGGAAGGGAGGAAAGGAGGGGATGGAGTGTCATATTATCCCAGGTTTATAGATAGGTATGTAAAGGTATCGGCACCACTTAAAGGATCCATGGCCTCATTAGTAGCAGCGTATTGGGGCTGGAGATGAAAGGTTTTGACTCCCAGCTCATGCTACCATCTCTCGTTTCCTCAGAGATGCTTTCTGTTGACTTATAAAAATCATGTCGAGAGCTAATGAATACCTTGGCCCTTAATTATGGCCAGGATATGGTTATTACCACACACACAGGCAGGAAGTACCTTACTCTTTCCAACTAAATAATGAGACATGTGCTTAGACATCATTAGAAGTTGCAATAATGTCCTTTTGCAACCTGAGCCATCTCACAATGGACCACATTTGCTTTGCTGTCAGGCTCACGTTCCCCTTGTGGCATCTTTCCATTGGGCAGAGGACAGAACATTTGGATTTGTTACTGCTAGATCAATTGGATTTCAGACAAATAGTTAATTTTTTCGAATCATTGTATTGAAAATTTTTCCATATCTTTCTTTGAATAGAGATGAATGTAATTTATGTTGGTTTTTTTGTTAGAGTGAATATTTAGAAATATTATAGGTGTACAGTTATCTCACCTGTACAAGGAACAATTTGTGTATAATTGTTTTATATAGAATAGTTCAGTATTATTTTGTAACATCTTCCTTAAATTTGTTCAAAATATCTTCTGTGTAAATACCAAACCCTTTTGGAAATGTAATTGAGCTTGGTGGAATCACTGAGAAATGAAGCAGAGAAGGACAGCCGCATAAATGTCCATATCTTTTGGGAAGATTTTCTAGTAGAATGTCTGTATTCATGACATTCCAAGTTTCTCTTTGTTCCTAGTTCAGCCTTGCTCTCAGAGGCAGTTATTCATGTAATCAATGGGTTCGTAGTTGTAGTTATGAGATACACATTTCATATATATATATGAAATTTCATATATATATATTTCATATATATCAGCAAACTCAATTTCATATATATATGAAATTTCATATATATATATTTCATATATATCAGCAAACTCAATTTCATATATATATGAAATTTCATATATATATATTTCAATTTGTACTTAAAGCTTTTGTTTATTTGAAAAGAGTAGTCAACATTAACTTTGTTGAGCAAAACATTCTGCACACTAATTGAAGATTTTTAGGGTGAATGTTTAAAATATTTAAGAAAACAACTTTACAAGTTGTCTTAAGTATTACAGAGGCATCAGATCTATTCCCAGTGCTGACGACTAATAATAGATAAATCTAATTTGTCATTAGATCAGATTCCCAAGAATCTTGGAACGAGGTACCAGTAGAAATTTTGTGTTAATATAAACTGTCTGTCCCGTGGAGAATTTTGCTCTATGCTGTGCACTCTGAGCCTGACCAAGGTCATAACCTAGGGATACTGTGTCCATTCCCTCAATTCACTGAGTGGTTCCTGAGTGCCTACTATTTAGCAAAGTACTCTCATGGACATTATGGTGTATATGAAGATGAATGAAAGAGTTTTAATAGAGAAAATAAAATTGAAGAAATAGTGTGGATTGGTTTTATATTATGGAGAGCTTTGAGTCTCTAGGGGAAGAATTTTTAGATCATCCAGTAATAAACAGAAAATGTAGGAACTTATTTTTTGAAAGAAAGACTGCTACAATTCTGTTAGTTGCAATGGGATTATTATTTTATGGGGTTCCACTTAATCAAATAGATACTCATATCCTGTGATATTATTTTAGTCACTTGGCATATGCTCCTGTTTCTAAAAAGCAAATTGAAATTGTCCTAAACAACTGAGCACCTATCTCATTTTGGGGGAGAGAGGGAATATCAAAGAAAGGGATTATGCAATTTTTCTTAGTTATCTTTTCTGTTGGTTCATAATCCTGTTCGTGTGTTTTTTAAAATATCAACCTCCTCTATCAAATACTTTCTTTTGAGGGATGTAAGGAATAAGTGAACAAAATATTGGCTATCAGAAATATACACGATACATACATACACACATTTACACACACACCATATATGTTAACAAGTTTCAGCCTTTTTGTATTGAAGGTTTGAGTTTGTTTTAGCTGACAGTGTAACTAATTAAAAACTTAAGTAAGAGTTGGACTAGGTTTCAGCTTTCGAAGGAACAACAGATTTGGAATTCAGGTAGCGGATTTCTCGTCTCAGATCTGGAAGAATTCTGGCTTAGAAATCAGATTTGTGTCCTGGCTCTGCACTGTTAGCTTGGTGAATCATTCACGTGTCTTACTTTCCTTCATGTTAAATTTTGTGGAAAACGGGGATAAACAGTAACACATCTCATGAGGTAAGAGCAAGTGGAAGGGCTTTAAGACTTAAAGCACTCTACGCATTTGTCTTGATGATTATATTGTCTTTTCATTTTCCCAAAGTCCATTTCCTTGTCTGTATAAGCAGATAATGCCTATTCACAGAGCTGTTGCATCGCTCAATTAAGTAATTGATATGCATATACTTTGAAAAAGCTATAAAGGCTTATTTTCCTCATATGATTTTAGGTTCTTGCTGCTAATTTTGGTTACAGTTGAAGTCAGCTTGCTCTAAAGTTTAACCTTTAATCACAGTATTTATTTATTGGTGTGTACCTCGTGATTCGAGACAATAATAGGTAAGAGTCTTTGAAAAGAATTTTGAGGAGTTTTCTGCTGCTTTGAGTGGAAAATTAGTCTAAAACATTTCCCCTTTTGAAATAAATAGAATTTGGAAGGATCGATCATAATCATGGACGTGTTAGTCTCATATAAATGTAAGAAAGCCATTGGATTTAGATTTAGAACACTTAGAGTCTGGGCCTTGCTGCGGCCTAGCCATTGTTAGCCAATGGCTAACAAGCCAGTGATCCAAGTCAAGCCATGCATCTTTTATGGGCCTCAGTTTTTGGAGGGAGGGGGCATCTATAAGATAAGAGAGTTACAGAGATGATCTCTGAGCTTCTGTGTTAATTTAGGATTACATTTTTTTTTTTTTTTTTTGAGAATATCAGAGACTCCAACTGAGGTTTAAGCAGTATAGATTATTCCTTCCTCACGAAATATATGGACATAGGCAGCACATGACTGTTTCTGCTCCATCAGGGACTCTTGTCCTTCTGGTCCAAAGGAGAAGTCCTGCTATCATCTCTGCATTCCAAGCAGCAGGATGGTAGGAGAGGGGAAGAAAAGCATGGATGGATGCACGGCTTTTGCCTATATCGTATTGGCCAGATCTTACCACATGGCCACGTCTAGTTGTAAGGGAGTCTGGGAAATGTAGTCTGTAATCCAGGTGGTCATAGCCAAGTTATTACTCTAGAATAGAGATCTTGGGCCAAATTTAGCCTGCTGCTTATTATTGTAAATATTCCTGGAAACACAGTCATGCCCATTTGTTTACACAAGTCCATGACTATAACAAATAGTTGTTACGGGAACTGTCTGGCCTATAAAGTGGAAAATACTTCTGATCTGGCCCTTTATAAAAAACGAAATAAAACTTGTTGACTCCTGCTCTAGAAGAAAAAAAGGTAGTCATTGGGGATAAATAGCAACCTCTGCCTCAGCTCCCTCCAAATTCCGATTCTAGAATAGCAAACAAATAAAAAACCCAGATAATTACATATGATGTCAGAATAATTTTGAAAGTGTTAGTAAACACTAAAACGCATGTCAGTAGATACTGAAACAAAGTTCTTTCTTGCTCGACGGGCTGAAGCGTGAGTTGTGCCTGTTAAATTGCCTTCCTTTTTATTCCATTCGCTTCCATAGCTTATAATGGTCGCTTTTGGTTCCCGCCAAGTTGTCTAAGATGTCAGCTACTTCCCTCTCTAGCTTTGAGTAAAAAAACTACATTATTTGGCATGTATCTTGCATATCCTTCATTTCGGGGACAGTAAAACGATGAAAAGATGCAGGGACATCTTTGATCTTGGTAAACCCCTCCTAGCGTAATAATGTCTGTTGTTGACAGTGAACTGGTGACCATCACACTGTGAGAGGAGCCCGTGGCTGTTAGTCATGAGGTACATTACACCGACTATCGCTACCCTGTCTTCTTTTCCTTTGCTGGTTCACGTGTCATTCGGGGTGAAATTTAACGTGTTTATTGCATTTTCTTATTCTTTTAGCTTTTCAAGGTATATTATTGTCTTCCAAAGAAAAGTTTTATTTGAAAACGTGTGATTTTACTATTCAAAACCAAGAATAGACAAGTTCGAACAACGCAGGAAGGAGACCGTTGGCATTTCGCTGAGAGAGGCAGAGACAGATCAGTTGTTGGAGCTTGTTATTCATTAGGAAGGCACACGGGAGCCATGTCACCTGTTCCTTTTCTAATGCTCTCTGCTCAGGGCTACTTTTTATAAAGTTGATTGATTAATGGATTTCTTAAACCTAGCTTCCCATCGACAGTAAGTTTGGTGTCTTCCAAAACTACTCCAACTGTTAGGTTATTAAGAGTACATTTTCATTCCTAAGACTCATTTTGTGCATTTTATTATCTGGTGGAATTATGCTGGTCCTTTGAAAATAAAACAACATCTTCAGGTAAAAAGTGCAGTATGTAGCATCCTGGCTAAGATTTCCATCCCGCTTCTGTCTTTTCGAAAAGTTCTTAGTTTTTCTGGCTTATGCTGTCTCATTCAGAGAGCAAGGAAGGTTGATTAATTTTTAATTTCCTTCTAGTTATTAAAGGTCCTGCCCTTTAATAATCTTGGCTCTCGGTAAACTCACTTTAGTAGATAGATGAAAACAATGTATAACCGAGATGTCACTCCCTTTCCTCCAAGTTTTTCTCAAATGGCCTCTTAATAACAAACCCAGTAAACCCTATCGGAAAATGGAACCCCCTCTCCCAGAACTCCTGATGGTGCTCGCTAGGTTGAACATTTTTCTCCCTAGTGCTTTTCATTTTCTAACATTTAGTATGATCTGCTTAGTTATTGATTTATTGTTTATTGTCTGTTTTCCCCACAGTAGATTATACAGTCAACATGGGTAGGAATTTTTGTCAGCTTCATTCACTGTGTATCTCCAGAGGCAATACAGGGTCCAAAATGTCATAGATGCTCAATAAATGTTTTCTGTTAGATTAAATATATGTTTTAAAAATTATACATTTTTGTAAGTTTCCTGAGTAATACTTGACATACCAATTGTAAATAACACAAAATGAACTTCAGCCCAACCACTATGGAAATGATCGAAGATTAAAATATACTAAAAAACATTGAGTTAATTGTACACTTATTCAAGTAGGTAAATGTATGATATATAAATTATAGCTCTATGAAGCTGTCAAAAAAGAAAAAAGAAACAGCGCATTTGATAAGTGAGTTGACTATGTTTATTAAATGGCTCTCCGATCCTCCCTATAAACTTGGCAGAATTAACATGGTTTTTAACGAGCCAAATTTTCATCTGGCCCTGAGGGGACAACGACATTCTAACAAATACAGCTTACCTGTGTAGAAGTTTGTTTCAATTTTTTTTTTTTCAGATAAATAGAGTTTTAAAAATGTACTTGCTTCCTCCAGGGGAAGGACAACTTTGTGGGATTGGTGGATTTGTGCGGCTCGGCTGTTGGTGGGAGCAGTGAGGCCAGCTGTCTCAGTTGGAGATGGGGTAGGGTGGGGGGGGCGGGGAAACAGAACTACTGAATTGGAAGACATAGAAAGGGGAGAAGCTGAAAACTGCCAATAGAACATGGATCTTGCCCGAGGGGGGCGCCCCAGAGGGTTTTGCCTTCGGCCCAGCCCTCCTGTAGCCTCGCCTCTCTGAATGGAAACCAAGTCCCTTAACTTTATACCAGGGTCTTTGTTTGAAGCTTATTTTGATAGCTAAAAAGTTCATACGATCCTATTATTCTCCTGTAAGATTTCTTCTACAAAAGGCTTTTCCCTCCCCTTCTACAGTAACTTGTTTCAAGCTTTTGCTGTTTCACCTTAAGTTTCTCCCAAGGCCAGTTCAAAAAACGGAAGTAAACGCTCTGATTTTTGCATTTCATTGTTTCACGTTGTTTGTGTCCTCTGTGGTTTTGGTACCTGGATGCAGAAAACTCTTTTAGGTTTCTAAGCCATAAAGGATGAAATATTCATTTGACGTGATTTGTGAATCCTTTTTATGACAGCCTGGCATTAGCTTTTCTGTATAACTTCAGCCAGAGCTTTGCAGAAACCTAAAATGAAAAGTGTGTTTGTTTTCTCGATCGAACGTACCTTTTTATTACCTTTGCTGAGGTGATCCCAAGACCTTGACTCCCCGAGGCTGGGGTTCTTAGATTTCTCTCCCGCTGCACAATGAGTGTCTCCTTGTGTTGGCAGAGTTGAGGAAAGTGTCATTCTGGGTGAATTAGACCCACTCATCCAAGTGGAAATTAAACATGAGCTTTCTATTGCTATCTCCATGCTAAGTCAGGGAGGCTAAGGTTTTTGCAAGTGTGTAATTCCTTTGAAAGCCTTGATTAATAATTTCAGTTAGGCCATGCTGGAAGTTTCAAGCATTCTCTGCTGATTAGCTGCAAAGTGGTCCTGTGTGAGCCGCTCTGTGGCTGTCATCGGGTACCTAGCCGAGGAAGCTGTGGCCGGAAGGGGGTCTTCTTCAGGCTTGGTGTCTTCTAATTGAAAAGGCTATGGGAGGACACAGCTTGAGACAGGCTGTCTGCAGCAGGCTAGCTGCACTGCCAGCTCATCTGCCTCAGGAAAATTCCTTACAGAACGCCCTATAAATTCTTCCACTCGGCCCATAGGCTTCTCTTCAGGCCCCGGGGGCTTTGACTGTGG
Organism: Pteropus alecto; assembly: GCF_000325575.1. Taxonomy (NCBI): domain Eukaryota; kingdom Metazoa; phylum Chordata; class Mammalia; order Chiroptera; family Pteropodidae; genus Pteropus; species Pteropus alecto. Next base: position 12,584,919 of record NW_006443225.1, on the reverse strand, counting down.
CACGCGCTGTTCAGCTCACCACGCGTGGGCTGCCTCTCCTAGTCGGGTCAACACGGCCTGTGTCTACACTTTGCTACTCCTCCTTTGCAATTTGACTTAATGTCGTGCTGTGAAATAATGTGGATTTCAAGCAATAGTCTGTTCTCTGTCCTAAAACAGCCACTGAATTATGAAAAAGTTACCATAAATTAATTCTAATGACACACCTTGTTCACTGTTTGTGAAGGGATTTGTTAAGACTTTTCACAAGCTAATATGGAGACTATGAAAGAGTAAAAGATGTATCGTGTTGTTGTGCTACTTCATGGATTTATATATGGTTAGCGAAAATGTGTACTTATTATACTGTCTATTCTTGGACCATTTCAAATTTGCTAGCTTCGAGGTCTGAATTTTTAAAATAGTCTCTTCTTTTGTTCCCCTCTGACAGTAATTGATATTTATTTTCTTCTGGAAAATGTTGGCAAGGGAAAGTGGGAGCTCAAAGGGGTAAAATAACTTACCCTGATGATGGGAAAACAGTGTCGTGTCATAAGGTTAGAAGCGTCGTCTTTAGGAAAGTTGAATAAACCTGAGTTCGTTGCCCTGCTCTGCCACTCATTGGGAGTTTCCTCATCTGCGATGGGGAAAGAAGGCTGAGTGCCCGTCTCTGGCACTCTTCTTTGTAAGATGCACCATGATTCTGAGTTCCGATGAAAGAGAAATGCTTCTAGTTAGACTGCGACACAGGGCTGAGATACTGTCAAATGCAGGACACGTTCTGATTTCAGAGCGACTCAAAGTCCTTCACATTTTGAGAATTAGAAGAGAGTAGTTACCACAAGGTCTGGCATATACTAAACATCAGCGTGTGTGTGTGTGTGTGTGTGTGAGTGCGTGCGCGCACACGCGTGTGTGTATGTGTGTGTGTGTGTGTGTAGAAAAAGAGAAAGTGGGAAAGAAGGAGAGGGCGGGGGAGGGGGAAGAGGATGGGAATGGGAATAAACATGCGCGAGAGTGAGAATGAATGGTCGCTTCCTTCTTTTCCAGATGCTCCTTCTGCTCTCTCCTCCCTCCCCCGGGCCTAGCCTCCTTCCCCAGAGGTGGCAGCTGACCCTGGGAGTCAGTAATGGCTTGCAGTGATATTCCTTATTGATTCAGTCTTGCTTTTGCAAGTCGTTTATTTTTAACTTAACTAAGGAACACGTTGGATGTGGAATACACAGAGTCAGTGAATTTAGAGAAAAGCGCATAAGGACCCCTAAGATTCTGAGACTCTGTCTGTATGAACTTAATTCACCACAGGACATTCTACACCATTGCGATGTCAGGATAGAGAAGAGGCATCAGGGGACATCAGACATTACACGCTTTGCCACCCTTAGCAGATTGGCAGTTAAGCTTTCGCTAATGTTCAATTCAGAATTTTGATAAACAGTGAGATTATTCAGGCATCCATCCAGATCTTTAATTCCTGCCAGTTTTAAATTGATTTTAGTAAGTTGTTTTAACCCCAAATTAGATCTTAGATTTCCTGTTTGTAAAACGAGATCTAGCTTTAGTTCAAAGACTAAGCGAAAATGAAATGAATGAATAAGTCATTGGAAGGTTTTATATCATCGATTCTAAATAACCAAATTAGTACATTCAGTCCTACATTCGCCAGGCCCTGGTAAGTGCTAGAAAGGTATGAAGATAATAATGATCTAGTCCTTGCCATGTACTGGAGCCTCATGATCTAGCCATCAAGACAGAGAGGTGAACACAGTCGGCCTCCTGACAGCTGGTCTCTTGACAATGTACCAAGAAAGTGTGTTTTCGTTCTTAACAATAGCAACAGCAGCAGCACAGTTGATGTTCCCTGAACTTAAAACATTCTTGAATCACCTAATTTTGTCTTCCTCTCCTTCATTTCAAGGTTTTCTTGTGCTCGAATCATACCTTAAGCTTAGGTATATTTTATGTGCCTCTTTGCAATATAGATAGTGTCCATATATTGACAAACATTGAAGAGGAAAAATTCCTCCAGTAGCTTTACTATTTGGTAATTCACTGAATATCATTTTTCACATAGACCTTTTGACTCCATGCAGCCACAGTATAAGGGCGAGCGAGATTGTGACCCAGAGTAAAATCTTCAGAATCGAGTGTTGTGGGATAATAGTGCTTGACATAAGAGGAGGAGAGGAAGCGGGACAAGCGACACGTCAATCTGCATAGATAAGTGGATAAAAGATTTCCAAGGCAGTATGATGTGCTCAGACCTTCGATGAAGCGTGGGAATCTCCACCCTTAATGAATGCGGCACTGGTTTCTTTGGATTCAGACACACACACAAGGGCAGCTAAGTAGCGAACAGAGGTTTATATGTTTAAGACCACATAGTAGCTAAATATCAAACACTTATATATTAAAGAACGTAGAGGTTTCTGTTTGACCATTATCATAGCTTAAATTTAGTCCTATAGATTAAATAGCATATAGAAATTTGCCTAGTTGTAATTCCAATATATTTAGTTGTGCAACTGTCAAACTCACTAATATTAGGCAGATGCTACTGCTAGTTACGCTCATGGTTGCTGATGTCTGTTGAGTGCATACTATGTTTTAAGAGCTTCATAATCAGTCATCTAATTCGAACAATCTATGAGGAAGATACTATTCTCATCCACACACAGTGTGTGGGAGTTGGGCGGGGCAGCTGGATGGTGGTGTGGTGGTAGGTGGAGAAGCTGACTTCCAGCCCTTCCACATTCTCCTTAAGCTAACCCTAGACTACTGTAGCTGATTTCCCAGAGTTAGGAGCTTTGACGGGGCAGTGAGAAGGCTCTGTCGTCACACCCCATATCCTTTGCTTCCCAGCCCCAAATCTTTCCTACGCATCCCATATGCCTAAAATTCCAGCGAGAAAACATTTGAGTCTCTTACTTAAGCTGGAGAGTGGGGTGATGAACAGATGAGCCTGAATGCATAGTAAGAACCTTTCTGTTTTGGTAGTGCACTGAGATTTAAATGACAGGAGACAGCAGGAGGACATTTAAATGGGTCTTCACTCTGTTTGATGTAACCTCATATTTACTGATGACAAATTTCCTGTTTTTAAGAACTGAATACTAATTAGGATTCATAGTCAAATAAATTATACGGCTTTTAAGTTATGACTCAGCTATGAGCGTGGGGATTTGTCTTGTCGTTATCCTGGAGGACTGGCATAGTACCTGTCACTCCGTAAATGGTTCATTAGGAAGAGGAGTTCTATTAATGGACCATTTTCATTCTAAAGGTAAAACTTTGCCTCTTCAATCATATTGACAGCATGTGTCCATTTCTGTAACGAGGAGGATCCTTTATTAACCAGCTCCTCGAAGCCCAGGGCTCTGCACAATTTACCTAAAAGATTCCAGGGACCCGTTGGTTCCGGGAAGCTGCTGTGTTGATGCAGAGAGAGCGCTGGGCTGGGAATCAGAGACCTGGATTTTCATTCGGGGTCTCCCTCCCCAAATGAAACGGAGTTCTCTGTCGGGCTGGCCCCTTCTCTGAGCCATTGATTTCCTCATCTGTGCGAGGGCCATTACTGGCTTTATAACATCAGGACTACGGTCCGAGCGCGAGATGAATGCTGGTTGCCAGGCAGAGCTCAGACCTGAGATAAATCCAACGCTGCTTCTCTGCTCCTTCACGTAGATTGCCGAACGTGCTAGATAGAGCAAGCCTTCCAACCGCGCGGCTGACGCAGCCTCCGGCTTCTGGGATCCGGCATCGTCCGGGCCCGCAGGCCTCCTCACTTGTCGGGCCTGTTACACATTCTTATTTGGCGCTGTCTTCTCTCCTACAATGGCTATCCTGAACCTTGGCCATATTTATAGATCTCAGGATCCTTTCCCTCTGAGTTACTTTTATTTTCAATTATGCAGGAAAAAAAAAGAAACCCACAAAAACAAAAACCAGAGCTATAAAAAAATAAATCGATAGCATTTTATCAATTCTTAAAGGAAAAGGGCATAGGAAAAAAGCTATTATTTCTGGAGCTGCCGCCCACCTGGTGAGTCCCCTGTCGCTCTCACTCCCCATTTTTCTCCCCGGTCCAGCAGGAGGGGCATCCGATCACCCGTGCTAGGAATTCTCTGTTCTCCTGGCTTCTCGAGGATCTTGCATGGTCATCTTTCCTCTACGTCCTGCCTCCCACTCCTATTTAGTCTATTTTTGTCAGTATTGTATATAAATATAGCTAAGTCCCCTTCACAGCTTAGCAAACAAACAAAATAACTCTCCAAGCTCCAGCTCTACCTTGGCCCCCACCCTAACTATGGACTCATAGCCCTTCTTCTTTTTAAAGCCAAAGTTCTCGAAAGGCAATCTGGTTCCAGTCTCTAAATATCCATGACTGACTCCTCCGCCCTTTCCAGCCTGGGCTGAGTAGTCGGTCATGATGTCCTCAAAACGGATCTTGCCAAGACCTCAAGTGATGTA
>NW_006443225.1:12567970-12580433 GCF_000325575.1 Pteropus alecto | reverse complement strand
TTCCCCCTTGAAACTGTCTTTCCTTGGTTTCTATGGCACAAGCGAAATGATAGGAACTACGATTTATATCGTGCACAACATAGTGTTCTGTGGCTACACAGAGTGCCTGTAATCTTCACCCTAACACGAAAAGTAGAGAGTTCCGTGAAGAAGCTAAGAAATCTGGTGTAGAAGGTTGAGAAAGCTTCTGTGTGATCACGTGGCTACAAATGATGGAGGGAGAGCTTGAACTGTGCTCTTTCCGAGTCCAAAGCCCAAGCTTTCCCCACTTAAAACGTTTATCTTTCCCAGATTTCCTCTGGCCTCTGTGGCGGCTGGTTTTTGTGTCCTCTGGGGGCTCATCGTGCTCTGATACCCCACTAACGCCGGCGCTGTCCAGGACTGGGGTTTTGGCCCTTTGCTTTTCTTCATTCAGTCTCGTTGGAGCATCCTATGTGTGGCGTGGACTCTGCCACAGGTTATAGACGCCTCGGCCCAGCTCTTCCTGAGCTTGTGGCCCAAGTGCACCTGTGTGAGGCATTTCTAGCTGGTTGTTGCTCAGGCTTTTCTACCCGATTGTCCCACAGGAAGGCTGTGGCGCAGTAGGCCCTCCTCTCTCCCTGTCCCCCTCTGTGCCATCGGCGTAGAGCCTCGCGGTGGCTCTTCTGGACCTTTGCAGTTACGCTCCCACCACTTCTCAGACTCTGGTTTTGACTCCATCCAAGCCATCGTCCATCTCACGGCCAGAAATGATCCTTGTAACAGAAAGCTCTCGTCCCGTCAGACCAACTCAGAATTCCGCCGTGCTCTCGTGTGGCTCCTTCCCACGGTCGCTGACGGCCTCGCGCTAACTTACCCGCCCTCCCCACGGCCCACCACCTCCCAGCAGCTTGCGTGGGTTTGGTGACAGTTACTTCTGGGTTTGTTTTTCGCAGCCGTACCACCTGCATATGCATTCCTGAACAACATCGCTTACCTGTTCTTGAACTTTATGCAAAGGTAATCACACCACACGTTCTGGTGTCTCGCTGCTTTCATTCGCCAGTGAGTCATCCACATAGTTGTGCGTTGTTAGGTTTCCGAGTTTTTATTTCTGTAGAGAGGCATTTCACGATGTGAATTAATGATATGCCATGTATGTATTAACGGACATTTGGTTTATTTACAGTTTTTGGCTATTTTGATGCCTCCACGGCCTTGTACACTTCTTTTGGCCCCCTTGTGCATGAATTTCTTCAGGGTACAGATCCAGGAATGAAATTGCCTGTCACAGGGCGTGTATATCTTCAACTTTACCAGATAATGTCAAACCGTTTTTCAAAGTTGGGGTCACAATTTACATCCCACCAGTGGTGTAATGAGTGCTCATTGATTCATATATTTGGCAGCATGCAGTACTGTCAGACTTTACATTTTTTACTGATGTGATTGGCGTGGAGGGTATTTTATTGTGGTTTAAATTTGTGTTTCTCTCTTAGTAACGTGGCCGATCACCTTCTTGTGTTTATTGATCAGCTGGATTTCCTCTTAGTGAAGGACCTATTCAAGTTTTTCCTACTTTTCTCATGAGTTGTTTTGTAAGTTTTTTTCATTCTGGAAATGAGTCCTTTGTTGGTTATATGTGTTGAAAATAAATTATACTGTAAAACCACACACATTGAAGATTAATTGATTACAGTATTTTTTAAATAATTATTTTCTTTTTTATAATCAAAAAATTTTTGATTACGGTTGACATATAATATTATATTAGTTTCAGGTGTACAGCATAATTAGCAATTAGACATTTATATAACTTACGAAGTGATCAACTTGATAATTCTAGTACCCATCTGACACCATACGTGGTTATTACCATATTATTGACTATATTCCCTGTACTGCGCAGTACCTCTCCATGACTATTTTGTAACTGCCAATTTCGATTACAGTATTTCTCTTTACTTTAGTACTAATAACTAAATACTAAATAAGTAGAAACAGAGTAATTAGAAAATGAAGAATAAGTATACATTACTTCAAAATTAATCCTCTCCCCTTCTTCTCTCCAGGTGTTATTATTGTGCCCAGTGCTGGTGTCGGTATTGTCCTGGGAGGCTACATCATAAAAAAGTTGAAACTTGGTGCAAGAGAATCTGCAAAACTAGCAATGATCTGCAGTGGTGTGTCTTTACTGTGTTTTTCAACCCTGTTCATTGTTGGATGTGAAAGTATCAATCTAGGAGGTATAAACATACCTTACACAACAGGGTAAGTGTCCTGGAAGAGCCTTGCTGTGTCATCACGAATGTGATTTAAGTGTTCGTATTCCAGGGGCAGACTTGTGCCCCTGCCCTCCAAGCTGGTGTACCAACGACAAAACAAATAAATAGTAGTCTCCCGAATAACCCTACTGCCCAGGGGTAATAATTTAAAAATTCTTTTTAGTCGTCTCTTCTGGTATTTGCCTCTCTACTTTTAAGGCATATTCTATGAATTAATGAAACTGAGGCATTACTTACGACTCTCCATCTTGGGAAGTGAGGACTTCAGCTTTCCCTTTGCAAGCTGTCACATCCTTTGTTGACGTTTCGCGTCACGATCGTGACAGCTTTGTTAGCTGCTGAGGCAGATGTAGCGCATCGTGATTGGGTTTCCTTTTTCATACACACAGGTTGTCCTAGAATTAATAATTGCCTTATTTTCATCTCCTCTGTTTTCTTCAAATCTGCATCTAGCTTCCCCCATTCATTCTCTAAAGGCTCAAAATATCTCAGTATGAATTTCCACCTGTCTGCTGGACTCATGGCTCCATTTCCCCAGCTCCTGGAACCATCCATGTCAGAGCCCGAGTCCCCCAGTTCTCATCAGGACACAATGCGTTCGGGGACACGGTGCTGCCCGGCTGTACCCTACGAACCCCATTAGCCTCTCTCCGTACTGAGTCTTTGTTTTCCGGACTCTGTAGATGCCTCTTTTTTGATTTGCTCCCTCGTTTTGTGAGAGCACATCCTTCAGTAGCCACAGGAAGGCTGTAAAGGCTGTAACTTTTTCTTGGAGACTTTTCATGAAATAGCCTTTTCTTTTTTCTTTTTTGGTAACTGTTATGTTTTATGGCCAAGTTTTTGGCCGGGTAAAGAATTGTGGATGAATCATTTTCACTCAGAATTTAAAAAATTTTGCTTATTGTCGTCTAATTTCTTATGTTATCGTGGGGAGTCTGGCTTGCCTTTTCCCCAGTCCTTTATATGTGACCTATTTTTCCTTCTTGGGAGCTTCCATTTACTCCTGATATTCCCAAATTTCACCATGATATAACTTTTTTTTTTTTTTTTTTGCTGGACACTGGTGAGCTTTCAATGTCTGGAAACTGTGTCCTTCAGTTCTGTTTATATATTTTTATTTTAATTTTGTTGTTTTTCTCACCGTCAGTTTTTCTCTTCTTTATCCTTCCTTGATCCTCTACGTTTCTTATTCTTCATTACCTATTTAAGAACTCATATTTTGTCCTACTTTTTTGAAAGAGTTTTCAACTTTCTTTTCCCAGTCTTTTATTAAATTCTTTTGGAGGGAGGCTATTATATTTTTATTTATTTGTTTGTTCGTTTGTTTGTTCATTTTGGCTATTATGTTTTTAATTTCCAAAGTTTTTTCTTGATTTTTGATTGTTTCTTGCTTCTAGCCTTCTTGCTTCATGGATGGAATATCTTCTGTTATTTCTCTAACATTAGAATTTATTTTCTTTCCTAAATTGTCTCTGGAGCATGAGTGCCTACTTTTTATTTATTTTCCTGTCTTGATTGTGTTGGAAGCTTCTCTTGAATTTCTGATGATCCTTAGCTTTCTCTTAGTATTGAGGGATGAAGAGTTGAAAAGATAAGTAGGTGCTCTGTGTCTGAGGGCAGATCATTCGGTATATCTCGCTGTAGGATAATTAGAGGGAGGACAGCTGGCGTTTTCATTGGGGTGCTCAGTGTCAGAACCTGAGCTCTTACCTCTGAGGTGCTTCAGCTCCTCAGAAGGATGCTCCAGTCTCTCGGCTGGGGCTGTGTTGGGGGTGGGTTCAGGAGGGACTGTAAGCCAAACTGCTGGCATTCTAGAGCTGAAGGGTAGTGGCAGGAAGGGCCTAGGTCCTACTGTTCAGTTTGCACACTTAGCTATTTCCCCTGTCATCATTCTAGGATCTCACCAGAGGTCTCTTTTATGTGTGGTGGTCTTATGCACAGCTTTTTTTGGTTCATTTTCTCCAGGAAATAGAAGAGTAGAAGAAAGAAAGTACTAAGTAGAATAGGGATGGGAATCCCTTAATATTGTATCATATTTGGACCACAACTTTCTTGCGTTGAGTTCTAGAGGCCTCTCCTTCTTCCTCCTACTGCTGGCCTTCGTCATGGCCATATGCTTTTTTTTTTTTAAGTTCTCAATCACTGTTTCTGTTTTATTGACTCCTTTTTCCTGGAACTCTCCATCCTTTGCTTCAGTTGAGCTGGTTGCTTTCTTGGCATAATTTATATCCTGGGACTACTTTTCACAAATCTTGATTGTATCCACTAGTTTTTGTTTATTTGTTAACTCATTTTGCCAGAGAAAAATTTTTGGATAACTTCCTAGGGAAGGAGACATGGGAAGAAAAACTTTCTGAGCCTGTAAGTATATTAAAGTGTCTTTATTATTCTCTCACATTTAAATGAGAGTTTGAGTGGGTTTAGAATTATAGGTCAAAAGGTTGTTTTTCTGAGAACTTTGAAGCCATACCTTTATTTGTAATCTAACATTTAATGTTGCTGATAAGAAATTTAATAGCTGTCTATGGCCATACCATGCCTGATCTTGTCTGAACATGCCTGATCTTGTCTGATCTCAGAAGCTAAGCAGGGGCGGGCCTGGTTAGTACTTGGATGGGAGACCACCTGGGAAGACTGGATGCTGTAGACATTAAAAAAAAAAAAGAAAGAAAAGAAAGAAAAAGAAATTAAATAGCAGTCCCAGTTCTCATTTCTCTGTGGCCAACTTTATTTGGAAATTTTTAGGATATTTTTTATTCAAGGTGTTCTGAAATCACATAAGAAATGGTCTCCCTCAAATTTTGTCCTGGCTGAACCCGTCTAATGTCACTTCTTCAATGAGTCTTTCTCTCTCTGCTCAATCTAAGGGAACCCACTGACCCCTCATTCTTTTCTTTCTTTCAAGTTTACTATCTACTATATTTTTTCTTTTAAAATTTCTTTTATTACAATTGACACTCAATATTATTTTATATTAGTTTCAGGCATATAGCATAGTGGTTAGACATTTATGTAATTTACAAAGCAACCCTCTCCCCCAATTAGTCTAGTGCACTATACTTGTTTATTACCATATTATTGACTATGTTCCCTATGCTGTACTTTACACCCCCATGGCTATTTTGTAACTACCAATTTGTATATCTTAATTCTATCACCTTTTTTTCACCCAGCCCCCCAATCTCCCCCACATCACGCAATCACCAGTTTGTTTTCTGTATCTATGAGTCTGTTTCTGTTTTGTTTGTTTGTTTGTTTGTTTTGTTCTTTAGATTCCACATGTAAGTGAGATCATTGGTCTTTGTCTTTCTCTGTCTGACTTATTTCACGTAGCATAATGCCCTCTAGGTCCACCCACGCTGTTGCAAATAGCGAGATTTCATTCCCCTCACTCTTTATCATATTACGCCTTCTTAGTTTCCTCTTAGTACTTAACCCCTATCCAAACTTATCTTTTTAAATTATTTGCTTTGCTCTTGTCTCTAAACTATGAGCGTCTTGAGAACAGTTACTAGCTGTCTCCATGATAGTTGTATCCCCACCATCCCAAACAAAGCGTGATGTTTGTCGCATGAATGAATGAACAGACGAATGAGATCTTGGCACAGGGTTTTGTTCATTCATTGTATTAGGCACTCTCTGAACCCTCTTAATCTAACGTGTATGTTTGTCTCTTTTTTATCCCAGGAAATTTCTCTGCCATAGCTTTGTCCGTTCTCTCGTCTTTGTTTTTTGTATGTTCTGCAGGATTCCTGCTATTCAGATGTTAGAACGTGTAGACTGGTTGTCTCTGTGTTTAATTTATTCTGGTTTTCTTTTTGCTATGAGAGATTTTTCCAAACCTTGTTCTCTCTTTTTCATGCACATTTTTTATTTTGAGGATACTTTTTTTTCTTTGTTGTATTGAGTGTTCCCTTTTCATAACATCTGATGTTTTAGGGAACAAGATCTTTATAGATCTCTGAGTATATGTAATTAGAAATTTTTTTTTTTATTTTATTTCTATGCCTTACATTTTATCATTTGATTGTAAAGGTCGATTTCTTTGTTTATTTATTTTGGGCTTTAAAGATTGACGACACTCAGTCTAACATCTCTCAGGTTATGTGCCCCAAATAGAAGAATGAAAAAGTTTTACTGAGTTGTCAACATCTACAGTAGAAGCTTGGTTTAAAAAATGTCTTCCAAGTCCTCTAGAACAGAGCTTTCTGATGAATTTCTAGGCTCTTAGTCGAGGATGGAGGTGGGCGCAGAGAGGTGGATGGAGGCACACGGTGACGCAGTTTTCTGTCCCTCTGAGCTCCAGTACGTCTGTTGTTTTCAGCGTCACCTTCCCTTTTGTCCCCTGTCACCTCTGCTGAGTTTCACCACAGAGCTGTGTGGAGGTTCCATGGGCTGAGCCGGCTCCTCTCCCACATGGCATCTGCTCATGTCACACAAACCTATGCCTAGCCACGTGCTCTTTTCACAAAGTCTGCTTTTCCATTCCTCTTTGCTAGTTTATTTCTTTTAATCTGCCTTTTATGTTAAGTGCTTTCTCAGATGGGACGGAAAGCAGACTCAGTGGTTTATTAGCTTTGAGACTGCAAGTCGCCTCAAGACTTTTAAATCCCTTGCTTAACACCACGTCCGTCTTGCCAATACTGAATCGGCTGAATCCGGGCTCCCCAGTGTGACTGGGCAAAAGTTATATAATTGTGCTGATTGGCTCCATTACAAATTTATGAGTTCCAATCTTAGCAGGCCCTCATCTTTGCTGAGAATCCATTTCCTTGGCTGTAGTTAGCTTCCTTTCCTATGCCCCATGATGGTTGTTCCATTTTTTAAAAATCCTTTCTTCAGGTTTTTACCCTAGTCTTATTTTTCTTATTGTACAACCTCGTATTCTACATTATTGAGTAAACAGAGATCCCAAGAATGAATTCCTTGAACTTCTTTTCCCCTCTCTCCTCCATCTCTTTTGTCAAAAATCGTGTTATTTTTAAAGGCAAGTGCTAGTGCCATCATTTTCTAGCTGTGTGACCTCGCAAAAAAAAAAAAATGACCTTATATTGTTGAGTCATACTTTTCTCATGTGTAAAAACAGTGCTAATGTGAATCACACCTGCTTGTAAGCATAATTAAAGTAAAACAGGTGTAGCTGAAAAGTTAAAATACTGCAGAGAGTAGAAAATAGAAATGGATGCCTCTTCCCCCATCCTCAACCTCCAATGCGAAGCATCCAAATATTTAAACAAATGTTTCTAACCTTGATTTTGAGGGAAGGTTTCTGGTATTTCCTAGCACAGAGTCTAGCACTTAGTATATGCTGAAAAAAAGCTAGTTTCTTGTCTCTATTCCCTTCCCTTCTAGATCATGCCAAGCAGCTCTTTTTCTTCCTTGAGAGATGAGTGAATGTCTGCCATCTACCTCTGCCCAGGGATGTTACTCATAGTGACGCTGAAACTAGTAAGAACTTGATGTAAATAACACTCGAATTGTCTAAATCCATGAGTTCTGATACACTGCTTCTCATTTAATTGTATTCAACCAAGAAAAACTCGGTTAGGAATGCTGAAAGATGCTACAAGGATCCAATCATGCTAGTATTTGCAGCCTGACTTCAGAGAAGTTTATAAATGAACAAAACCCAGTTTTCTTGGAGAATTTCTCCGGCTCCCTAAATACTTCTAGGAAGATAGTCTAAAATAGAATTACTGTAAACACTTTTGGGTGGTCCAGCTGCACAGGCGTTTCATTTTTAGAGTAGCAGTTACCTTTGTGTGAAAAATAATGGACCCTTTCTCCGATCAGGGCGTGGGCTACGGGTCAGCTTCTTCTTGCTCCCTTGGCTGAGTGTTCTTGTGCTCATCACTGTGTGGTTGGCCCGCCCAATACAAACTGTTTGTTGTTCTGCATAATTTTGAGACTGTGCATGTGCACCCGCCCCCGACACACACCCATTTAAGCCATTAAAGAGATTGCTGAAGAGAGTGGCCGTGAAGAGAGGAGCTTTAGTTAGGCATTTGTTTGCCTTAGGTGTGGTGATTGGCACTTAATATGTGTATTTTATATCTAATGCTTACGCTGTCACTCTACTGAAATGTTGAAATATCACCCGATTGTTTCAATTAAAGAAACAGACTTAGTGATTAAGTGATTTGCCCAAAGTCATTAGTTAACAAGGAGTGGAACTGAATCGAGCCCAGATTATCTATTTCAAAGTCTGTTGTTCTTTCTGAATACTGCACTGAAGCGCTATTTTAAATTTTGTATTCCATACAGGCACACACCTAAGTGCACACACCACCCCCTTACTGAGAGAGCGGTAGAGAAGATAGAGAACGAATCCGTTCTTTCCAGTAGTGCCCTGTTTTCTAATATTTTGGTACAGCTGAGTTCCAGGCACAAGGCCAAGTGGTCTGTACACCGACTGCCTTTGATCTGCAGCTCTCATGTCTGCCCGTCCAGATTTTACCGTAGGCTTGCCACGCACTAGCTGTGTGAGTGTGGGCAAATTATTTGACCTTTCTGTGCCTGGTTGCCACATCCTTCAGGTGAAGATACTGATAATATCTGTCTTGTTGAAGGACTGTAAGGATCGAATAGGATCCTTGGCAAATTCCTTAACCACTCTGTGCCTTAACTTCCTCATCGTTTAGTTGGGTTAAACATAATACTGATTTCTTAGAATTATAGAGAGGACAGAATGGGATTAAACCCCATAAATAATTAGCAACCGATAACTATTCAATGACATTTTTCTCATTTTAATTGTGAGGTGAAAGAGGTTCAGAGGGATTAAATAACCTACTTAAAGTCACACGACTAGAAAATGATAGAACTAGGATTTGCGCTCAGGTCTCTCTGATTCTGAATGCAGTTCTTTTGATTATTAAACTATTCTGAAAGAATAAAAAGAACACAAAGAAGAAAGTATAATGTACAAGCCAACTCCATTTATTGAAGTTCGTACGAGGAACTCCAGGTTTAGCGGCGTGATGAATTTTCTAACAATAAGGGACTTAGTGACTGACGCATCTTCAGATCAGCATCAAGTACTCAAGAGGCATCTTGGTGCCTGGGATGGAGCTGGGAAGTTTTAGAAAGATGAACTTTCCTTTTAATCTGAATCAGAGTCACCATCTTTTTGTACAATGAACCGGATGTGTGATTAGTGGCTTCTAAAAAATTTAGATTTGATAGCCACGATGTGGAACTGACCTAAATGTTCATCAGCAGATACATAAATAAAATACATAAAAATAAAAATGTGATATATACATTTTTAATAAATAAAATGTGATATACACATACAATCAAATACTATTCGGCCTTACAAAGAAGGAAATTTTATAAGACATGACAATGTTGATGCACCTTGAGGACCTTATGCTAAGTGAAATAAGCCAGCCACAGAAAGACAAACACGATGTGATTCTACTTACGCGAGGTATCTAAAATAATTGAATTCCTAGAATCAAAGAGTGGAATGCTGGTTGCCAGGGGCCAGGGTAAGGGGAGTGTGAAGTTACTGATCAACTGGCACAAACTTTTGGTGAAGCAAGATGAATCAGCTCTAGCGATCTGCGGCTTAACATTGTACTATAGTCACGACACTGTATTGTACGCTTAACATTTTTTTTAAGAGGATAGATCTCATGTAAAGTGTTCTAACCACAGTAAAATAAAAATAAAAAAACCCTTCAGATCTGAGGATCTGATGCTTTTTTTGTTATGAAAGATCCTAGGAGCTCTAGCTAAATATCCTGGCCCATTTCCAACTGAAGTAATTACGTTCCCAGCACCCACAATTTCCCTGCAATTTTAATTAGGAAATGTGTTTTTCTTCCTCTCTGTGTCTGCTGAACTGTATTTCACACAGGTGTATGCTAATCATCTTGCAGCCCAACAGCCAGGATTTATGGTGAAAACTGTGGCTTAACTAATACTTAATATAAGCACATTTCATAATATGAGTTATTACTTCAAATAATTTCTTTAAATGGGATTAAATCTGATGTTCATGTACAGAATTTTTTACCAGTACTAAGTCTTGTTAAATCATTTAACACTCTTAGATTTATTATCTTTCATTTATCAAGTGTCATCTCTTTGAACTTAAACTGAAATCTATTATATCATCTTCTGGTTTTGTAACTTGAGCTACTGGGCCAGAACTTTTTCAGGGATGGTTTCTTGAGCTTTGCAATGATGGAAAAGCCTTTTCTTTGTTATCTGTGTTCAGCAGTGAATGTTGGACCGAGTGATCCACCCACTTCCACGTGGCTCCAAAATCTCAGAGGTCGGGATTTTCCTGAAGTCATTCCTCTCAGTATAGTTTTATCGTCTCAAAGTGCTAAGATTATAGAAATTAAATACATATTGTCTGTTAATTCATACCTTGCCTCAGCTTCACACAGATGCATTTTATTTTCTTGTCGCCACTTCTGGTCTTGCCTTTCTGCCACATGGAGTATTTAAATAGTAGGCTACCACCAGCCCTTCATCTGACTAGCGTTTCTGGCCAGATCACTTCTAAATCCTCTAGTTAACCTGTCCCTCTCCACATCTGTGTGTCACAGACAGCTTAAGCTACTGAAGTTTTTTCCCCCACTGTTTAAATCTTTTGGCACCATTTAAAATCTTTTATTTATTATAGACATTACTAATTTTAAAGGAAATTTCTGAAAAGCAGGCAGAAAGTTTACTTAAAGGATCTTACGTATTTGTGTTTCTGGATTATCCTAGTTACTTTTATTAATAGGCTTGGAGTTCATTTCTAGCTGTGAGTATGTGATTCCATCTATTGGGAGACACAAATAAAATTTGTTTCATTTTAAAAGTAGCAGGGGGTTATGAAATATAAGCAAATTTAATTTTGTAACCAAGATCTAAACAAGTCCACATGAAGTCTATGAAACTATGTAATATCTGCTTAAATGTAGTAAGACTTTTTATTTCAAAAGCACATATGATCTTATTAAGCTAAGGACCAAATTTATAATTCCATAACCTTGTATTAACATAGTCAATGGAAAAATATTCATCATGAAATGTTAGCAGAAAATAAAATAGAATTTAGAACTCTATGTAAAATCCTGATAACAATCTGTTATTAATGTTAACCTATATGCGTATTGAAAAAAGACCAGCAGGCAATATACTCAAAGCATAATAGAGGATAGTCCTGGATGATAGCATTATGTGTGAGTTTAATTTAATTTTTCAGTCCTTTAGTATTTTCCAGATTTTCTACAATTACTAACAAATAAAAGTATTTCAAAAATACTGTATAAGGGACACATCATTTTATAAAGAATGATTCCAGATTTAAAGAGATGGTTTGTATCAGTTGTAGGTTATTATATGCAAATTTCAAGTTATACCTGGTTCGAATTCGTTGGCTACACAGACTAAGGAAGCTTTAACAATAAAAATAATGATGGGATACAGTAATCACAACTTTGATGAAATAGTCCTCTAGCGAGCCTGTGCTAGTCCATGTGTCATCACATACACCTCTTTGCCAATTGTCCTTGCTCTCCTCTCATGTAGGCAGGATGGGTGTTCATAGCCATAGACTAAAACTTCGACCAAAGCCATACAGCTACGAAATGGCAATCTTGAAACTAGATACCCGTCTAGTTCTTTCCCCACCATCCTCTGTAGGAGTAAATTAGAACATCTCTTCTTCTTTTTTGAAAAAAAAAAAAAAAAAAGAGCACGATAAAGGCTTTTTAATCTTCATATTTGTGATTGTTATTGTTTTTTGTTAATGCTTCTGCCACGCGTGGATAACGAAAGCTCACCGTGTCCTATAGTGCCTATATTGTGCCAGGCACCACTGGAAACACATTAACTCATCTAATCCTCCCAACGATCACGTGAGAGAGACTTTATGGTCTCAGACCTACAAATGCGAACTCTCTTTAGATTCGTTCGCAGCGCTTATGAATCGTAGACATGGAATTGAACCCAGCTCAATTTCCGACTCTAAGGCTTGGGCACAATGACAGCTGAGAGCCATGAAAGCTGCACTACAGCTCTCTCTAGGGAGACGAAGCCAGCGGATGAGCCACCCAGAAGATTCTTGCTAGAGAAAGCAAAACTGTGGCCACGTACACAAAGCTGTCTTGCTAGTGCAGTGTACACGCTCCAGAGACTGGTGTAACTGGGTTTAAACACATCTCTGATTCTTACTAGCTGTGTGCACTTTAGCCGTGCTTATCTTCTCAAAT
>NW_006443225.1:12562317-12567386 GCF_000325575.1 Pteropus alecto | reverse complement strand
AAAAAAAAAAAAAAGAGCACGATAAAGGCTTTTTAATCTTCATATTTGTGATTGTTATTGTTTTTTGTTAATGCTTCTGCCACGTGTGGATAACGAAAGCTCACCTGTGTCCTATAGTGCCTATATTGTGCCAGGCACCACTGGAAACACATTAACTCATCTAATCCTCCCAACGATCACGTGAGAGAGACTTTATGGTCTCAGACCTACAAATGCGAACTCTCTTTAGATTCGTTCGCAGCGCTTATGAATCGTAGACATGGAATTGAACCCAGCTCAATTTCCGACTCTAAGGCTTGGGCACAATGACAGCTGAGAGCCATGAAAGCTGCTCTACAGCTCTCTCTAGAAAGATGAAGGCAGCGGATGAGCCGCCCAGAAGATTCTTGCTAGAGAAAGGAAACTATGGCCATGTACACAAAGCCGTCTTGCTAGTGCAGTGTACACGCTCCAGAGACTGGTGTAACTGGGTTTAAACACATCTCTGATTCTTACTAGCTGTGTGCACTTTAGCAGTGCTTATCTTCTCAAATTTCCAATTTCTTCATATGAAACACGGAGGCTCAGTAATAATAACTGTAATTCTCATGAGGAATAAATGAGGTAATTTATTTCTGGAGTAAAAATAGGGCTCTGCTAGTGTTAGTTGTAATGATAATGATGGTGACAAAAAATAATAATTATAAGCCTGAAGTTGCATAGCTATATATAGTCAAAGAAGGATTTTAATATGAAGCCAAGAATTTAAGTAGAATTGAAAGGGAACATTTTAATTAAAATCTTATTGAAGACTGAGTTAAATCGATAAAGGTTAAGAAATTGTGAGAAAGATACCAGTTTTTTATAGTTGGTAAGTATATTTTGCTAAAAAGATTTTTTTATGTGTGAATCATAGTCTTTTAATCCATGTGGTTTGACCATAAGACACATAGATTTCTACTTGTCATGTCTTTTAATAGGGAGAAACTTAAGAGGAAGCAAAAAGGTTAAGGTGCTCCTCTTTGATTTATGGAGACCAGTAGAGATATCAGAAGAGAAGTTAAAGAGTTCTTTAGGTCTTGAGGTGGAACGAAGTGACATAATGTGTGTACGTGCATGTGTGTGGTTTGAGAGCAACTGTGTCCTTACATACCCAGCTGTAATGACCACGTGGCAGAGATTTTTACTTATGTTAAACCACTATCTGCTTTACCATTGTATATGACTTTACATAAATGTTGATCCTTAAGTAATTAATTTAATTAAGATTGGGCAGCAAGCTTGCTCTCGTTCCCCTTTTTGTTGTCTCCCCATGGCTGGCATTCTTGAAGCCTCAGTGATTGTGGGACATGTCATTATATCTGTCATAGTTTCCTATTCTTTAAAAAAAGTTGTACTAGATCATCTCAGAGACCTCTCCCATCTCTCTAATTCTATAATGCCATGATTTTTATGGTAAGAGATCATGGATGACTCTCAGGCTTGCAGCTTGAACCATGCAGTTACAAGGCATTTATTACTGAGGCCTTGTTCCTTGGAGGAATTCACACTTACAGTGACTCTGAGTTAACATGAGCCTCTTATTTGGAAGGCTAACTTGTCAAAAATGCTTTTGTTTATTGGAAAAGGTGATGCACAGTCCCTTTACACAAGGATAAGCTCATTATATAGCTGCTCTTATGCATTGGGGTTCACTTCAGACTGAGGAGAGGTTGCTTCATGCTACTCAGGTTTAAATACTTGCATTGTTATTGTATTCAGTCTGTTTTCTAGAGAGCGCGTGATGATAAAACAAGTCATAATTATTCTTTAAAATTATTTTTTTTTTCAGCACAGGGATTAACCACCTTGGCATCTTTATTTTTTGTGCCAGTATAGCCTTTTTCCCTCCTGACATTTTTGTGAATGCCCAACAAATATAACTGCTAGTTATATTTGTTGCCTGTTTTGATTTCTTATAGCTTTTCGTATTGTATTGTTTCTTTGTATCAGACACCATGATTGCATGAGGAAAGCAGACACACCCGAGGATGACCTGGGACTGTGCCTTTGTTTCTGGAGCTCAGGAAAGCTTTGCCTTCCTGTTACCAGTTTTGAGCGTCTGTTGATATTACCTTTAGGCTCTTTTCTATTGAGTAAAGGAGGGGGGTTTGGAATCTGTGGCTGTCATAAATGAACACAAAGCATGCGGCTAATAAGAAATTCCTCGTAACTTCCAAATAGCAACCGTAATAAGCATATGTTTACATTTGAAGCCTGTCATTTTTAGTGACTCAGCACGCAGGAATCTCAAAGCCCTTTTATTTGGTCATGGCTTGCATTGAGTTCTTGGGGAACTAGTGAAGAGAAGAGTAATGCACACAGAATGCTTTTCACATGGTACCAGTTCACCCAGCACTGGTCAGCTTCAGGGTGAATCATCTGGCCTCCCTGGACCTCCATTTTGTCATCTGTGGAATGTGGTGGTGGGTCTAGAACAGGGTTTTTCAGCCCCAGCACTACTGAGACTTGGGTCAGTTCATTCTTTATTGTGGGAGAGGAGCCGTTCTGTATATCGTGTGATATTTAGAGGCATCCCTGGTCTCCACCCACTAGATGCCAGTAGTACATCTTCAGTTGTGACAAACAAAAATGTCTCCTGACATTGCCAAATGTCACCTGGAGCGGGGCCCAGGGGCCACAAGGAATTACCTGTGGTCTCAAATCACATTTTCGAAGGTATATTTAAAAGTTAAAATTGTAAGACTCTAAGAGTTTGTAAGCATAATAATTATCAGTTTCTTATGATAAAATTTCTTCTGTAGAGTGACATATATGAAGAACAGAGTTTATTTTGCTTTTGCCTTTTTTGAAATGTTTTTTGATAAGGTTTAAATATTGTATAATTCTGTTCCTTCCATTAATATTTGAGGACTCAGTTATCAAAGTGTGAAACAGGCCACAGGCAAAAAACCTTTGAACAAACAAAACTTCATGTTTATAGATTAATACAACATATGGTTGGGATGGGCCAGCTGCTGGATGAGTGGTGATTCAACATAGTCATTAAATATAAGTCGTGGCATAGAACAGACATTCCAAAATACTTGTCGAATGCGTGGCTGGTGAGTAGATAGGCAGATCTGCTGTTGCTAACTCCTGTGACTTTAGGAACAGTATTTCATCAGTGACAGCTACAAATGGTGGACACAAAAGCAGGCGAAAGCGGTCACGGGGTGTGAGCACAACAGAGCCCCTCTCGCCCTTCCGCGGGTCTCCTATGGGTGCCTGACGGCTTCTGTTCTTCCATAGCTGTTTATACTTCTTATACTTCTCTCCACAGCCCTGTATTCTGACTTGCCTTCCCTTCCCCACCCCCCGCCCTTTTATATTTGTTACCCGGATCGATTTTAGAGCTTTTGTATTCTATTATTTTTGTTTTGGTAAATCAGACACCATGATCTCATGAGAAAACAAAACCCACCACGTTTAATCGAATCCACATCTGGGCACTGTTGAGCGGGGAGGACTGTTTAATCTTTTTTCTCGGGTCAGATTAGGGATATGATTCCTGATCTTCAAAAATCACTTCCTTTGGATTTTCTAAAGTCTCGTGTCTTTCTTTGGTAATTTGTTCTAGAACAAGGAAAGGTTTTGGTCGGAGGAACCTGTGTTGGCACCTGCGACTGACAGGTTCTGTGGTTATGCCCTCATAACGATGTGGTTGATTTGGCCCCCAAAAATATTTCCTCCGTTTTACAGATAAAGACACCGAGGCCCAGATTTGCTGAGAAACAGAACCGAGCGGCTGCAGTTAGTAGTTATACAAGGGTCAGAACGGCTGAGCCCAGATGTGGAGACGAGCTCCACGGTGCCAAGGTGGAGGGTGGGATCGAGGCGGGACAGATATTTTGGTACAAAGGCGTTGCATCTGTGGTGCCAGAAAACTGCGACACTTTTCTTTATGTTTTGTTTTGAAGTCATACAAATAAGTATCCAGGACAGCTGCTCGGCAGCACCATAGGTTTGATTTAATGGGGATATCTCCTCCAGAAGGAGCAGATCATGTGATATCAAGAACTTCCCTCTTAGTTTTATTTTAGTAAACGTCGCTTGAGACCTGCCTCTTTTCTGTCTTAGGCCTTCCCTCACCATGCCTCACAGGAACCTGACCGGAAGCTGCAATGTCAACTGTGGTTGTAAAATACACGAGTATGAGCCAGTCTGTGGATCGGATGGGATTACGTACTTTAACCCCTGTCTGGCTGGCTGCGTTACCAGTGGTAACCTCAGCACTGGGGTGAGTACGTTTCACAAGTCCCTGTATTGCTGTTCATCCAACATCCCGTGACAAGGACGTGTTAGAATTCAGACTTCACACGACTTCACAAAAACACACGACTTCAGTCTCTCTTTTCACGAAACTTCAAATAACCTACGAAAGAAATCTGTGACAAAAGCCCCGAGGGAAGAAAATTATGCGATACCTTCATCTTTTCCTGGGGGTGACGGGAGTGTTTGGGTGCAGCCATTCGCATTCGGTGCCAGCTCAGTGAAACTCGATAAGCTTGAGTGCTGGGCCTCTCATCTGTTACTCTGACAGGGCCCCTGTGATAGAGTTGAAGGTCAAGATGACCACGTTTGGTGCCGAGAGAGGACAATAGGAGGGTACCTCCCCTCATGAGAGCCTGCGAAGATGAGCAGTGCCATTATTCATAGATTATCAATTCAGACTTTTTTTTTTTTTTTAGCTTTCAGAATAAAGATATTTCTGTCAGTTCAGTTCAAGAATAGGCTATTTTGAGAATTCCCTTCCCCGTGAATTATAAATAGGCTGTAATACTGTGGGGGAAGTTTTTCGTATTCTACTCAGTTCCTTATTGAGCCTGGTTTCATTCTTTGCATAAAAACAGGTTGTAGGAGGCTGCAGAAAGGTCAAGCTGTACTTCCTTGTTCTGGGCAGGTGGTCAGGGGTTACACCGTTGACTGCATGTGTCCTGGGATGTCCTATTTGACTTCTGAGTTTCAAACTGGAGTGATAAATTGAGAATTCGTGCTGCCCGCTCCCTGTTATATAATGGGTGCGCTCCAGTGTGTGCCCAAGTCGAAAG
>NW_006443225.1:12558809-12562289 GCF_000325575.1 Pteropus alecto | reverse complement strand
TTCCCTAGAAAAGACCCAGAGTCCTCTGGTGCACGGCCGTCATCCTTAAAAAGAGGCCAGCAGCCCTCGGAGCCCCGACAGCTGAACAGTGCGCCCATCTTTGTATTTGTTCCAACGGCCTCTCTAAGTGACTGAGAAGTCGCAGTGGCAGTGAGTTCAGCTGACGTCCAGTGAGGAAAAGCAACATAAAAAGCTTAATGGGCTGTTTCCCTGAAACACCTTTTCAGTTCCTTAAATTAGCTGGTTTCCAACAAAACGGCCACTGCCATGTACACTGCTCTTGGCACTGAAGGAACCATGGTTGCATCGCGAACGATCTGCATTTGTTTAACAGATAACTTACTTTAGGTCTCACTCTGCGTTCAGGGTTATGCTGGGTGCTCTGCTGAGCACAGATAAAGACAAGGCTCGGTTCCTCTTTTGAAAAGCCCGAGAGTTAGACAGCAGTTGAAGCAGCATTTAATTATGACTGAAAGTGAGTACACGAAAGAGGAACGCTCTAGAACTGAGTGTTGGAAGCTTCTCAGAAAAGTTTAGGTTGAAACAGTTTTGACCAGTGGATTTTGGTATTGGACACTTTGTACCAGTTGGACGGATGCTTAGCAATGAGGAAGATACTTCCAAGTCAATCGTTTGCATGTTGTAAAATACTAGAGTTATTTGAGAGGATTTTAACTTAACTTTGTCTTAATATTCCTGTGCTGAATTTTGCTTTTGATTGGCATTCAACTGACCTTTATTACCTATCACTTAGATAAGGAATTACACGGAATGCACCTGTGTCCAAAGCCGGCAAGTCATCACCCCACCCACAGTGGGACAGCGCAGCCAGCTCCACGTGGTCATTGTCAAAACTTATCTCAACGAGAATGGCTATGCTGTGTCTGGGAAGTGCAAACGGACCTGTAATACCCTCATCCCATTCTTAATTTTTCTTTTCATAGTCACCTTCATCACAGCATGTGCCCAGCCATCAGCCATCATAGTAACACTCAGGTGAGACGAGCGTTTCATTTCAAGGGGATGGGGGGTGATACACTCGAAATTGCCAGAATCCATATTTTAGGCCTAGGGACGGGTGTGGGAGGAAAGCAAAGCTCGATTGTGCAGGAGAGCACTCAGATGTTTGCCTGGCAGACGCAGGAGAAGTGAGTTTTCCCGTGTCAGAGAGGGAAAGGAAGGTCGTACCACCGCATGCTCCTCAGCTTCGTTCGGATGGGTCTTATTCTTGTCGTTTAGTGAAACATCTTTTGGGTGCCTTTGGTTCCCGAAGCCTCTGCCCTACAAGGTTCGACTTCAGGAGCCGAAAGCTGTCGCTGTCACCGTGTTAGCTACAAGGAACCTGGCCCCAGAGGAGGCCAGAGTCATTTCAGTGAAGTTGCTACATTGTGCATACAGCAAAATATATTATCTCCAACCTTGTAGCTAGTTAATACCTCCAGGATCAGTGACAATCCATGCTGGGTCCTCAGTTCAAAATGCTGCTTTCATTAATTTTACTATCATGTAAAATTTTGGAGTTGAACAAGAAAGGGCAGACTGCAAAATGTAACTTTTCAGTTGTTCGCATGGTGCTTTTTTTGTTATATTATAGATCACGTTTGTGTTCTTTTGCTTATATGAGAATTTGGAAGTTATCTTAATGAAAATCCTATTAAAAATGTCGAAACTAGCACATTCAAATCAGACTGCGGTGGGCGAAGGAAGGAAGGGGACAGGGTGCTGGATGGAGCAAGGGGAGCGCACCCACAGCAGCTCAGGGGGCTGGGGCTGCAGCGCGGGAAGGAGGGAGGGAAGGGAGTCAGTCCTTCTTCTAACCGTTGTCTCCTCCTTGGCTCCTCTCTGCCCCTGGCGGGAAGCACCTGCTGAGACATCATCCTTCGCAGGGCCTTGGGCTGCCGGCCTGCTTAGTCCGCACGTTCGGGCCTCCCTCCTGTGGGATGCTGAGTCAAATGTTTCCCCACCAATTCGTTCCTGGACAGTTAAGATGACGGCACAGGAAAGCCCCGCTGGCTTATTCAATCAGTTCCTCCGTCAGGAGACACTTAACAGAGTGGCAGCTATGTGTGTGGCATTGGACCAATGCTGTGAGAAAAGAGAGGGGTCGGGAATAGATGACAAGGGCGCTGGGCTTGGGGAAGTTTGCATCCTCTGCCTAGAACCCTCTGGGTATGGAGCGGAAAGGATAAGGTGCTTCATCGTCTGAAAATAGAGATCGTGCATAATCTGATTCCTTGAACTTTCATTCGACAGGAGATGTTAAACAATCCTCTTCTTTGAACGTTAATTCTACAAGAGACGTTAAATCACTGAGATAAAGGCTGCCCAGTTTACAGTGCTCGAATGTGGCAAATCACCAATTGGCTTGTAACCCAAAACTTCGGAAAAGGAGCCCTTTAATCTTCAGTAATTACAAAATCAATAGACTCCACTCGTCCCGCCATGTGAGAATTGCTTGGAACATAAGTTTTAGGAAAAGAAGAAACAATGAGATGGCTGAGAGAGATTCACTTTTTTCCTTTAAATTTTGACGCAGTCCCTATATGGTTTTTGACTATACCTTTAAAAAAAACTTTTTTTTTCTCTATGCTTTTCCTTGAGAAATTACATAACTTTCAGCGTACACACCTACCCTTATGGAAAGCGCAGGCAACCAAAGGTAAAGTGCTATCTATCTTTAACAGAAGCCCAGTGAGTGCCGCCTCTATACCTTCAGCCATGGTCCTCTGGCCCTCGTGAGTATTTACACGGAAACAACAGCGTAAATCAGAATTTCTCTCGTGTCTTCACTGGGGAGACTTCTATTCACTATAGGTTGAGCCACCAGCTGTCCTACTGAGCTAGCGTTAGCTAATTCTGGGGAACCAGCTACTTTGGCGGAGCATCTCTCGGGTCCCTGGCTCTGCGCTAAGCAGGTTTGATTCGACAGCCGTTTTCTTGAGGCCACCATTTCAAAGCGTTTCTTTCTTTCTCTTCACCTCAGGTCCGTGGAAGACGAGGAGAGACCTTTTGCGCTGGGGATGCAGTTCGTTCTACTGCGAACGCTTGGTATGTTCCTTGGCGTTCACGTGTGCCTCTTCGTTCGTCTTTGCGGATGGCAACTCCTCACTGTCCTTTAAAAATGGCCAAGTCAGGTCATTCGTTACCATTGAATTAGGGAGGATTTTACCGGTTAGCGGTGAGGGCACGGCTGCCTCGTATTCTGCTTTGAACTAAAAGCTGACAGTTCTGCCATTTGATGAAACAAAACAGAACCGACTTTAGGTCAGTTTCTTTTTCACCGTGAGCGTCAACTTGGGCTCAATTCCCCAGAGGGTTTTGTACAGTAAGGAATATTGAACCAAGCAATCGTGAGGGGCTTATGATCCTGGCTTTTAGTCCCCAAATGCCTTCTTACCATCAAAGGGATGGGGATTGGTGCTCACTTTATTGGTGAAAATTTCAATTCCTTTCCAGTTGTTTTTTTGGGGTGGGGAAAGA
>NW_006443225.1:12556486-12558785 GCF_000325575.1 Pteropus alecto | reverse complement strand
TAAGAATTCTAAAAAGAAAAAAGAAAGATCCCCAAATTGACATATGGGGACAGCCCTTTACTTATTAACAAGAGAACTCTTCAGTGCTGTGTCCATGTGGGAAGTCACAAAGTTCACTGGGGCATAAAGAATATCATTTCGATTTTTACAAACACGGCATCACCCTCTGATGTCTTGGGACAATGCGTGGAAAATAGCATGTGAAGTTGTCCATTTTCTTGATCAGTTTCACTGTATTTTTAATTGACTTCCTCGTCATCAGACATTTTTTTCTTTCTAAAGTGGCCGTCTGATTTTCTTCAGCTGTCATTTCCCCCAGTAATCAGTCTCATTGTCTATAAGACAAAAAAAAAAATTTCTGATTCAAATGTTTTATTTCAGTTTCGAAGGGTGGAACATTTTTAAAATGGCATCATCTGACCCTTTGAAGCCTTAATCCTCTCTGGAATTCTCGATTTGTCATACGTTGTGGTTGATGGCCCAGTCTGAGAGTGAGCACTTTCCAGTGAGTCTCAGAGGCTCCTAGTTGCATCGAATGGGTGGCTTGTTTTTTGGTACCAATAAGACTTTACCGAAAGTACCATTTTTTCAAAGCCTGCTGGTTAAAGGAAATTCTGACAGACTTTTGATACAAGTAAGAAGCATGGCTTATACTTCTAGTTGAAAACTAAAAAGTTATTTTCAAAGAAGGAAATCTGCATAGCAAAGGGGTAGTCGAATAGGAGCAGAAAAAAAATAGTACCTCCTTTTTCCTTGGCTTCTCTCTGATGCCGTGGAGTCGGGGCGATTGGATCCGGATGCGGAAGTAAAGGTTAACTGACGGATGCTCCGGCATCAGGAATATGTGGGAGGGAGAACATTTTCAGGCATTTATTGTTTAATTCAATATTAACTCAAGTTTTACTGATAGTGAAAAAATGCACTTAGGCCAACAAACCAATTTCTATTTCCCCAAATTCCAAAGCAAAAGAGAGAATTTTAAGTATTTTAAAACTTAAATTTTAATGTCGTGAATCTACCTCCTTTCGTTTTATTTTATTTATTTTTTAAATTTTATTTTCTTAGTTTCAGGTATTCAGTACATTGCTTAGACATTTATATAGTTTATAAAACGACCCCCCTAATTGCTCCTTCTCTCCTCTGGCTCTCCGCCTAGCCATTAATGCTGACTGCATTCCCTGTGCCGTGCTCCCCATCCCCGTGACCTTTTAAATGAATAGAGCATATTTAAAAGTATATCACTCACGGCCTCCTGGGCTATTAGCCCATGTGTCCTCCCTCCTGTCCATTTTTCTTCTTCGCTTCCTCCCTGGCCCCCACCCTCCCATCATTCCCTTCCATAAACTCTCATCGAGGTCCCATGGGCGTCCTATAGGTCCTTGGGAGGCAAAGAATAAAAGGCGTAACCCCCGCCATCAAGGAGCCTAAAGGTGACAGGTTGGCAGATGTTTTAAATACTGTGTGACAGTCGATAGAATGGAAGTCTATACAAAATGCAGGGAGAATACAGTGGCATTTGAGTGAGCCAGGAATTTAAAGGAGGGGTCGATATTTTCAGGGTGAACAAGTTGGGGCTGGGGAGACATTTCAGTAAAGGGAGTAACATGTAACAAAGGAAGTCTGCTTGGGTAGACTTTCTTATGAGAGGAAAGAAATGCCTATATCATAGCCCTCAAATAAGCTGCTATGCATCACCGATGCTTCCTAAGCTTCAAAGATGAATTTTATGCCTTATTTATTTCCATACCCCAAGGACCTTTCTGAAATTGCCATTTGATATGGTTTCTGAATTACAGTGGACCGTGCTTTCCTCATCCAATCCCTGAACCCACTAGAACTAAGTGTGTTGAATTCTAGTGGACCGTAAAGGGTTCTATTATAGCCTTTGATGACAAAATCTGATTTTAAAATAGTATTTAAGAACAAAATCTGATTTTTAAGTTTAAAAGGATCCCCTAGTTGCATTTTTAGCAATAGACATTGTGACGATCTCGAAAATCAGTAACACATTCTGAGTTGCAAACTGGAAGGTCTGAAGTCTTTACAGTTTAGTGAACAGTTTTATAATAAATATATTTAGTTTAGTGAACAGTTTTATAATAAATATATTATGATAGGATGCGACATATAGTTTTAAAAAATTATGTCCCGCAAGGAAGCCACTTCCTCCCACTGGTTTCAGAGCACACAAAGCACCTTGCTAATCTATGAACCTGTTTTCTTTTATGAGGCGCGCTAAATATTTTTCTCTTTTCTTTTTTGCCCCCTCTACGCCTCTAGCATACATTCCTACTCCAAT
>NW_006443225.1:12510085-12556437 GCF_000325575.1 Pteropus alecto | reverse complement strand
GTTCTTGCTGGGAGTACAACGTGACATCATTTCGTTTTGTCTATTTCGGTTTGGCGGCTGGCCTCAAATTTGTTGGCTTTATTTTTATTTTTCTGGCCTGGTACTCCATGAAATACAAGGAGGATGCACTGCAGAGGCAGACGTGGAGAGAATACCCTCTGGGCACTGTGAGCGAGATGGTGGGCCACCCCGACAGTGCCAATAAGTACCCCCGGACTAGATCGTGCCCAGTTTTCAGCACCCAGGGAGAATTCCGCGAAGAGACCGGTCTGCAAAAAGGGACCCAATACACGGCACAGACCTACCCGGGGCCCTTCCCAGAAGCAATAAGTCCCTCCCCAGACCCGGGGCTGGAGGGCAGCCCCGCTGCCACGTAGCCGCCCTCCCGACGCTTGAACGCAGAAGACTTTGGTTTTGTTGGTTGAGTTGAATATGGCGACTTGAGAAACACCCGTGCCTTCTTTTCTTTCTTTCCTTTTTTAACCTCTAAAGACACGATCCTCAGACCAACAAAACTCAGTATACACAGCCACTGTCGATTGAGGGCTGGATACCTCAACAAGACTGAGAGCCTTTCCCCGCCTTCTCTCCAAGAAGGAGTCGAGATAGATTCGTCACCATTTCTGCTGTGTGAATTTAACGCTCCCGCTCCAATATGGTAATAAGGCCGAGGCACATGGTTAACAAAATCACGGGAAGTGTAACGGTGGTGCCTGTCATTAGCATACGCTCCAAACAGAGGTGAACTTGACCGTGACTTTGCGCTTGCGAATCGAAGTTTTTAGATCTGAACACCTACTGTGAGTCCTGCTACAAAGCACAAATGAATTTGCCTCAACTATGCAATTTGATTGGGAGCATGTAAGTGCAGCATGTTACTTTTGCTTTCAGAGGCTAAAGCAGATCCGTTTTTGAAAAGAGGAAGCAAAACTTTCCCGAAAGTACTGTTAATAGCATTTTAAGCCATAGCAGAGTTACAAATCAGGTAGAATTTTTCAGATGCTTCAAAGGAACCATATACATAAGTGTGATAAAGGAACAGCTACTTAATTTCAGGAGCCACGTTCTCTTTTTGTCCGTCTGCCCCACCGTAAGGTAGTTAAAGAGGCTGCTAAATCATAAATCTGACAGCTTGAACATACACTCCAGTATTCCTTTATAAGGGGCTTTAAAACCAGTGTGCTAAACAATATGGCTAGCAACTGTAATTTGAGATGCATAATAAGGAAAGAAAGGCATGACTTTCTCATCCAAGAACATTGCTGCAGAAATTCTTTTAACCCTTAAGGGCCTCTGTAAGGGTAGCTAGGAATTGTAACCTTGACACTGAAAATAGTTGGAAAAATGAACTCCAGAGAAGATCGAGTCCCGCCCGATGATTTTAGTTATATGTCTGGAAACACTAGCAAATCTGTATTGGTCTCTTATGCACAGAGAATTGCTTTGGCTGCTACTGAAATTGAGTCATTAAACCAGGAAAGCTATACCTGTCATGCGAAAATCATGTTGAATATGGGAGGAGGGAGATCTGTGAGCCAGACCTAGACTATGACCCTAAGTGATGCTTGAAAAATATTTAAAATAAACTGGTCTGTCGTACTGAATCTTACTTGGTCAGGTTTAGAATTATTTTACACCGCCCTTGGGCTCCTTCCTTCCGTGACCTTCTGGAAGTGCTCTGAGGGAGGACTTCTCTGTTCCTTTGGGTTCACGGTCCTTGATCCTTTCCAGTACTTCCCGGCACAGCACTTCCACTTAGTGATGCGCCGCACCAAATGCTTTCTACGCGGTTCGAGGCAGACGCCTCCTGTCAGCGCTGTGGACTGATGGCGAGTTAACGCATGCGATCTGGCTACCCAGAAAGGGAATCATGGCAACTCAGATTTAGGAGGGACTGTCAGGTCCAAATACCCACATCACCGTTTCTGCCAAGGAGCCTGTGCTCGTGTCGTGCTAATTTGGGAAACCATTTCCCTGGCCGGTTTCGTCTCTTGCACAGACGGAATGTGATTGACAGAACTGTCCTGGGATTCAGGCTTTTCGCTCTCCACCCTTGGCCCCGGTGGGGACGTGTGAATATTCCTGGGTCCAAGGTTGTTTTCTTCTCTACCTAGAAAGGACAGTAGTCAAATGGTTTTCTTGGTCACATGCAGTTTGTGGAGAGGGGTATTACTGTTCACCTGAATAATGTCGAATAATGGGTGGAGCCAGTGGTCTCGGTCACAAGGACTTCCCTTTGAGAAGTCTTGTTTGGCTAAGTCATGAGAACCATTGTTGCCTGTAATTATATTGGCGTCTGTCAAACTTTGGTCGGTGTGGTGCACGTCGGAGGTCTTTGGAGAATATTGTTGGTTAACCCAAGTGTCGACTCTGAGGCCTTGGGGTCCCCTCTACCCTCTATGGGAAATCTGGATCCTTTCAAAGAGAAAGTTTCATTTTGTGTTGGAGCTAAAGATAGGTAGGTCAATTGGGGCGAGGGGGTGTTTTCTTAATTTCCCTCTGATCATTAAGAAATTGCACCGAGAGAATTTTGGTAGGATCGCACTTTTTGTTGTTGTTGTTGTTGCTAAGGTTGCGTGTTCCAGAACTCTTAGGGTTTCTTTCCCCTTGGTAGTATATTTTGGAAAGGAGCCACTCTCTGAACTCCAGGATAGAAAGTGATGGACTCAGCAGGTATAAATCCCCGACTTCCTCTACTTTGAAGTTGTCCAGTTCAGCAATCGATGACCGGGCACGAGTTCTCTATTGGGCACAATTTTACCCATTACCATCTGCCACTCGGTGCAGTCCTTTGGGTTAATTAGGTCAGAATTCAAAGAAATTGGCATGAGTTATACACCACTATGTTAGTAGTATACTTCCTGAAGTATCTGATGCTTATAAAGAGCAGATGTATCATTCACGTATTGTGGGTGTGTGTAGAATAAGTAGTAAAAACCACGGGGGACTGAAGTTTCAGAACATGCACCAAAATGCTTTGGGCTGTGGTAGCGTCATTGGAATATTATGTAGTCAAGCTAAAGTGACTCTTTTATAGATGACACCTTTTACTTGTATGTATGAGGTTCTTACATGCTTGTTAATAAATTGGTTGTGTTACTTTATAGTCACAGCTCCTATTATAAGTTTAATTGCCACTCTTCATGGGCTCAGGCTTATAATTACTTGTTTTGGGAAAAGGTCATTATATTCCTTTATAAACTCTAGATTAATATGTTATTTGGCTTTACTATGCAAATATAATATCACCAGTCTAGCCCATTAATTTAGAAAGTCCCGATGGGTGGGGTGAGGATTGGAGCACATTCTTTGGTTATCTTTATTACTATGAAATCCTGGCGCTTTGCAGGTGGCTCTAATTCTTGAAGACAGTCAAAAGCTGTTCAGAGCCAAGGTGGAGGGAGAAAGGAAGAGCCGAGAGGAAACAGATTGGCATTTGCTGAGTGTT
Organism: Pteropus alecto; assembly: GCF_000325575.1. NCBI lineage: Eukaryota > Metazoa > Chordata > Mammalia > Chiroptera > Pteropodidae > Pteropus > Pteropus alecto. Next base: position 12,552,989 of record NW_006443225.1, on the reverse strand, counting down.
GACTATTTGCAGAGCATTTTGTCAAGCACTTAATACACATCGTTCATTTTAATCCTGTTAATAACTTTGCAAGATAACTATGTTTATCGTGTTTGTGTTTTTGTTGTTGTTTTTAAACGAATGGTGAAAACTGAGGCTCAGAGAGGTAAGGTGACAGGCCGAGGACCGTAGAGTGGCCACGTCAGGATTCGGACGTGGGTTTCTTTGTCTTGGAGGCTCGCTTTTTCCACTACACGACACCTATGATAGTTCTGACGAACAAAGGCAAGATGTGGCTCTAAGACAGCGAGGCGAAGCGTTTCCGTTTCTGATGTGCTACTGTTTTTGAAGAGTAGAGAAGGTATTATTTCTTAGAAAAAAATCTATAGGAAATATTCACATTTAATATCTAGATTTGCAAGGTAAATTTGCATTTATTTAACTAAGTGTTACATTCAAATTTTTTTTGTCATAACATACCTCAAGTGTTTATTTATGGTTCATATTTAATATAGAACAAATCTAATTTTGGTATTAACGTGGAACCTCATAGAGTTTCTGAAATGAAACATTATGAGGAAAAGTAGCTCAGATTTATCGAATCGGAGCTTTGGGGATTTCAGGTGTATGCTTCCCCCCACCCCGCCCCCACCCTTTCAAAATGTTAACATTTCCATTAGTTTTTTGGTGAAAATCCATTTTAAGTTTCCTGATAAAAGTTTTAAATGAACATATACAAAGTGTTACATGCTAAGCGGACATATTCAAAATGCTGTGTGTTACACACCAAATCACTGTCTCCACTGTGACCGTCAGCTGCGGTAACAAACGGAAGCACGTGCTTGGGACTGTCACCCATCAGAGAAGGGAGTCACCGGGGAAGGTGATGGCAGGCCTGCATTTTCCCCACCCACCAAGAACAGTCTTCCTCAGTCTGCAATACCAGCTTGCGTCCTTTGGTGGGCTTGGAGCCAGACGTTCTTTTTGGAGCCTGTCATGAATCAACCGTAGGTTCACCCAAGAGAAGTTTCACAGTTTGAACGGACCGGAAGCATTTGTGGAAATTATCTCGTGTTCCCGGAAGCAGTAGGAAAGCCCAAGCCTGGGGTGGAAGCCAATTCAACTTTGTGATTTCTCGTGTATGTAAAACATCCCCAATGACACAAAAACATGAATATAACTATTTAGGTGCATACTGAGTATTCCAAGTAGCAGACAGATACCATGATACTGTATAATCCCAGAATTGCCTAGACTGCGGGTTTGCTGATTCTCTGTTATGCAGACCGGTAGGTAGGTAGCCTTTCCACGTGTTTGCATTTCCTCTTTCACAGTACGAAGGGAGGGGGCGCCGTGGCTGGCAGGTGAAGCTAGTGGCCTTGTGCACTTATCTTTTCTGTCTTCTCTCCTTTCCTCATCTTCTGGGAAGTTGCTGGCCGTCTCTGTCCCAGACTTCTTGCAACATTGGAATCAGATCTGTGTATGTTCGAAGAGGTTATTTTAAGCACCTCATTTTTACTCAGCCCAAAGGAAGGGTCAAACATGATGAAAACCCTCCCTGGGTACCTGCTTTTGCAATATTTGAAAAACGAAATGCCTTGGTGCTAGAAGTATTTGACAATGCATGCTCACTACAAAAATGCAGCACTGAATTCACAGTATTTCACTGATAAGGGACTGCATGTGCTTTGCTTTTGGAAATCTGGAGAACTTCCTGGAAAATAAGCACTCATGACTCTCATTGCTACAGTTAATCATGAACTTGCTGCACAACTGAAGAGTGTAAGGGGGAATACTTTTTTCTATGGAAAACTCAGTGCTTTTGATATTTATTTTAGCAAGAATAATCAGATGCTAAAATAACTTCAGAGAGGGGGAAAATATTTCAGATAATCATTTCTTATTTTTTCTCCAAAAATGTACACACTTATAAGGTGTTTTTAATATTGGGATTTTGAAGGTGTTGTCTTTTTCTGGTATTCTACTAGTACATGTTAAAATTGAAAGAGAAGATATTAATAAAATTGCAGAGACATATTAAACCAAAGGGGTGAACAAAAGAAGTTTAAAATTCATAATTTAGGAAAGAAAAATAAGAGTAATTGGTAAGACTTTATAGTGGGCATTTTTCCTTAAAATATATACCTCTACCCCAAACCCCAAATGTTAGTTTAGAAGCAGGAAACAAGCAGGTTGGCCTCTAACTCTTTAGTTAAAGGAATATAATACTGTGTCAAACAAACTGGCATTAGAATTCTAGTGGAGTGTGTGTTCAGTGTGTGTGTGTGTGTGTGTGTGTGTGTGTGTTTGTGTGTAGAGGTGTGCTTGTGATGAAAGGCGGTTTTGGGTTGTTGCATAAAGGAGTTTGCTTTTCCGATTTTTAAAATGAATATTTATTTGGTGTCCTCTTAGGGTAATTTAAAAGATGTATAATTTCCTTGCGTTTAAAGAAATCTATTGTCAATGTACTAATAAACCTTGGTTTACAACATCTTGAATACTTGATGATTGAAAATTAAGGAAAAAGGTAAAAAAATAAAAATAAAAAGAATAAAGTGTGTTGGATTGAAATTAGTTCGTCTCCTAGGATTTTTGTTGTTTGAAGAGCTGAAGCAACGATACCAGTGTGATCGTCCAACCCCCACCCCCGACCCTCGTCACACAAGGAAGATACAGTGTTCGATTAGATTGAATAGCCCACCATTACTGTGAAAAATGGTAATAATGAACTCCTTATGTAACTGATAACTCTGCCTTGAAGCCAAATATCTTATGTGTAAACTATTAGGACTATAGTTTCAAGAGCCTGTGCTAGCACATTTTCCATTGAGTCCCTAAAAGAGAATAATTTTAAGATGGCTTACCTATTTAAATTCAAATAGACTTTAGGCATGCAGAACTGTGTGTCTTGAATATGGTTTATGGTAGTCAGGATAGGCTGAGTTCTACTTAAAAACATGCTAACCCCCAAATATCGGTGGCTTCACAGCACAAAAGTTTATTTCGAATTTCCATTACATGGCTATATGGGTCTGTTCCGTGTTAAAATTGAAGGAGAAGATATTATTAAAATTTCAGGGACATCTTAAACCAAAGGGGTGAACAAAAGAAGTTTGAAGTTTGTATCTAGGAAAGAAAAATAAGAATAATGGGCAAGACTTTATGGTGGGAACCAGCCTGGCCGAGGTTCTACCATCTTGAAGCTGCATCACCTGGTTGGTCTCGGCTGATGAGCAAGCAAAGGGAGGGCCCAGAGAAAGAGAAAAGACACTTTGTGCCCGGAAGTGACACATGCCACCCTGCATTGGTCTAACTAATTACATGTCCCTGCCTAACCTCTGGGATCCTGGAAGTATATGGGAGCCAATGGTGAGCATTTGGTGAGTTATTATTATTTTTTTGCCACACAGTTGACCATGATAGGTTAAGAATGATTCCCAAAGGAGTCCAACTCATTATTTCTAAAAATTGGTAAACAAATGGAAAATCTCAGGCATAAAAAAGAATGACTTCCAAAGGAGTGAATATCAAAACTTGGTCAACAAAGCACTTTAAAGCCCCCTTTCTCCAATCTCTACTGAATAATGAATTAACCTAATTGCTAAAGCGTTTCAGGAACTGGTCTGAGACGAGAGGAAGACTGGAGCTCAGACTCCATCCTTGGAGAAAAAGCACACTGGATTTTGAGGTCTCTTCTGATGGACGGCAGAATTTTCCAAGTACGCTGGCATCTGAGACTTTTGGGTGAGAGGTGGAGGGACGTAAAGGAGCCATGGGAATAACAGCATGACTCATGGATTAAAACACAAAGTGGTTATATTTACCACCTCTCCCTCAAATTGTGTGTGCAATTTAGGCAAAAAGATGCCTCTTGAATTTCTTAAATATGTCGCACTTTCAAGGGAAGAGCAGATCCAGTCCCGATAGTGGGCTTTTAGAAATAGACACACGAGAAAGTGTTTCTTTTTAAGAAAGGAGGAGAGACGAAAGGTTATGACTAGCTACTCACCGGCTGGCTTTAGCCTCGACTGGGTGTGACCTCAGCGTTTTAAGAGCTATGAAGGAGCACCCAGCTCCCTTCTTGGTTGTAAATTGTCAGCTGCACAGCGGTGGCCTCCGTAGCTTTGGCGTCCGGATGCCAAAAAATGTTTTTAATTGCACGAAGTCGTGGGAAAGCAGGGAGATCAATACGTGGTGCTCACTTTTGAATTTAAGTGTCAAAGTTCGATGTAGTGTCAACTCATAATACCACTATAACTCAGTAGAAAGCTAACACCATCCCGGCCTGCTGGAAAGGCTAAGATCCTGGGCACTGAAGAAAGAGCGGGCCCATCGTGGATCACGCTGTTCTGGTTGTGTTCTTGTCCCAAAGGTAGCGCTGCTAGCACTCCGCCCAGGCGGCAGCTCTGCAGCTCCGCCAGGGACCAGGTCCAGGCGCGGAGCGAAGACGTTTTTAGTTGCACTACAGTGACACCTAATGGCCATTGCTGGAAACACATGCTCTACTAATCTTGGCCCTTCAGGTTCCTGATGTTGAGTTGTGTGGGGCTCTTAGTGACCTGACACGTATTAAGGTGGTAAAGTCGGTGACATCGCCCCTTCTGCTGAGAGGTATTCGTGGTTGGCTTGGTCGCACTGCGGCTCTGGGTCGCCGGTGCTGTTGGGGCTGGGAGGCGGGGTCACGTGGGAGGAGGGGATGCAGATTCTGAGTTCCAGAGTCCTGGCAGGGGGGCGCACTGGGGTCGGGGCCAGAAACGCAGAACGGAAGGTAGATCTCTTTGCTCACCACCCCTATTTGCCAGCGGAAAAGTAAGGCGGCGCTGAGCACCAAAGTCTTCAACATTCGGATCTCCCTCTGTCCCGCCCTTCAGCAGTGCTTTCCCCAACATCGGGGGTCAGGGACATTCTAGTCCCGGCAGGACAAGATCTGATTTTTGAAAGTCATTCTCTCCGCTTACTTCATGCAGCTCCCTCTAAGGCCTGAGCTCTTTGGCCGGCGAAGTTTTCTACTTCAACATCACTACTGGGTGAGGTGACCGACACTAACAATAGTCACGTTAGGTAAGTTTCTTGGTCAGAAATGGGGGAAGGGACAGATTATGAAAGCGGCCAGTTTTTCACACTCTTTGTCGGCCCCAGACTTGGTACCACGTCAGTGTTCTCTTGCCTGCGGGAGGGTGTAAAATGGGGGAGACATTATGTCCAGAAGTGGGGGAGTCCGGGAAAGTATTCAGGGAAGGAAAAGGTAAAATTTCAAATGCAAACTTTATGGCTGAGTTGAGCCATAGTGATGACAATGACCTGGCAGTGAGTGTGGGATGCAGGGGCTGGAGACGGGAAAGGGGCTAAGGGGATTATTTCGGTGTCCATAGCAGCTTTTATGTCATGAGAGCCGAAACAAACCAGGCTAGGAAACCATATCGAGGTATTAATTGCCCCAAGTATTTGAATTATCGATCAATCTTTGTTTTTTATTAAAATGAATTTTGAAAACCTCAAGCAGAATCGGACTAATTTGGGAAATTGAGGATCTTCTTATAGCTGAGATCACATCAGCTCTAAAGAAAGTCCAGAAAAATAAACATTTAAACATCTTTTTTAGACAGTTGACGTGTTCAGGTACATTTGGCATGGGACGGGGGTGTTAAGTATTTATTCTTTCTCTCTCAGTCAAAACATGCTGCAGAGACTGGTGATCGTAGAATTTTTTTTTTTTTTAAGCTGGGAGGAGCCTCAGATATTAACTATCCTATGTAGTTGAGGCATGGCAGATAGGTTTTTGTCTCACGTGCCAACATCCATTCAACAGTGCCGATAGTAGCTGACTGGAGAAGCAGCCGGCTGCGGTGAGGATGGTTCGAAGGGCACAGATGCTCCGGTTTAATGGAAAAGCTTCTGGAAGCATTACGGTGTCTTCCCTGGGCACGTTTTTGGGAAAAAGAAAGCACATACGCTGTACATTTGCATCCTCAATTCACACCTTTTATTTTACAGTTGAGGAAGCTGTTTTAGAGAGTTTACGTGACTTTTCCAAGCTTACACAGATAGTAAAAACTAGAGTTTGCCGTGAAATTAGGTCTTTACTTTCATGTCCATTATTCTTTCAAAAATTATTTTAGTTTAGTTTAATCATTATTTTTCTTCCGGTCAGAGTTGACACTTAGTATCATTTAATATTGGTTTCAGGTGTATAGCATAGTGGTTAGACGTTTATATAAATTACAAAATGATCCTCCCGATTAGTCTAGTGCCCACCAGGCACTATTCATAGTTTGTTCATTATTCTTTCCATTGCTCCTGACCAAATGGGGTCACTCTTTGACCTCTCTTCCTTAATCTGGTGTGTGTGTGTGTGTGTGTGTGTGAGAGAGAGAGAGAAGTGGAGAGGGGCTGGCCCTGGCCTCTGCTGAATCTCTCCCTTTTCTAAGTCAGTGGGGGATGGCCTGATGGGCAGATCGAATGAGGCGGTCGGCCAGGCAGTCTCTAAGGGCCCTTCCAGATCTGAAATAGTGACTCTTGGGCCCTGTGCTCCTAGTAGGTACTCCATAGTCATTGAATCAAACTAAAATGGAATTTTCTCCAGGATGGCAACATTTGGCCTAGTCACATTTTATAGGAAAGGAACAGGAGGAAGGCACAATGACGTGACTTTAGATAACACTACTACTTTGGATTCTTCTCTTGATTAAACTGTGGAGTTATGGACTGAATTGTGTCCCCGCTAAATTTATGTACTGACATCCTAACCGCCCCAATGGGACTGTATCAGGAGACAGGGCCTTAAAGAGGTAATTAAGGTTAAACGAAGTCTTAAGATTGGACCCTAATCCTATGTGACAGGTGTCCGTATAAGAAGAGAGATGCCAGGGATGCGTGTGCACAGAGAAATGGACGCGTGGGGACTCCATGAGAAGGCGGCTGTCTATCAGCCAAGGAGAGAGGCCTCAGGAGACACCAGACCTGTGGACAGGTCTTGGCTTCCAGCCTCCAGAACTGTGAGAAAATAAGTTTCTGTTGCTTAAGCCACCTGGTCTATGGTATTCTATTATGGCAGCCCCAGCAAGCTAATACGGATCCCAAAGTCCTTTGCTTTTTTCCCCTTTATCATTAGTGAAAACGTCTGATTTCTGGGCATTTCAGAGATTGTTAGCCCCGCTACCTAAGGGGACAGAGCTGCTCGGGACATAGGGAGCAGAAGGAACTGCATGTGATTTGTCAGTCGGAGAACTTGAAGTCTCGGACTTCACGTGGTCAGGTCTCCACCAAAGTTCATGGTTCCCACAGGACCCAAACTGCCTTTGGCGGACCTGTCCTCCTGCTTTTGAAAAACTCTTTTTGTGCTGCTCAGGACCGGATACATAATGTGTGGGTCCAGTGAAAAATGGAAATGTGAGGTCTCTTGTTAAAAAATTATTAAGGATTTCAAGATGGCAATAGTAGAGAATTGAACCAGGCACTAGCCCTGTGCAGCTGCCCAGGTGGCAGGCCCGGGGAGCCGTCCAGGTGCTGCCTCTGCCACAGCGACAAGACAAATCCATGTTGTGATCGCTAATCTGAGAATGTTCTAGAACACACTGACTTTGGAGCAATTTTACTGATATAGCTAATATTCAATCATGCGAATTGAGATCAGGACTTAATTTTATTTGCAAGGAATGAGTGTACCACAAAAACTTGGTTAAGTTCATTCTTCTGAAACAGGTAAAGTTTAAACACCTTTTATTTCAAGAAATAATGCTTCTAGACTTCTCCGAAGCCAGAATTGTTCTATAAAAGTATCACAGAATATTACACAAGATTAAAAAACACAGTATGCTTCCTAATAACTTGAAACTTTTTTACAAAGCACATCATTCATGACCATAAATATGTTTCTTCTGTCATTCAGCCGGTGACACACGCATCTGATAAAGAGCTAGTTAATTTTAACATATGTACAGAGTCTATAATAAAGACTTAAAGTTATCAAAGATTCAACTATAACATATTAAATTTTCTTCAAAAGAGTTTACCTTAAACATGTAAAGAAAACATAATTAACATAATTTACCTATATGTTTGAATTATCTAAAGAGAAAATCACCGTTAAGCTATATTTGGGAAGTTGATTAGGATACTGGTAACTTTCAATGAGGTAATCCTTTTGCTGGTATTTAAAAATCTAATACATAAAACGAATATTTTCAAGAACGCAGAATTTGAAAAGCAGTTTTGACCTATACCTTTAAAAAAACCAAACTTGGCGAAGGCCTTAAAAATAATCATATAACACATATAGTGTGTTTAAATTATGAAACATTCATGAGTTTGTTTTATTGAAAAAAATTCCTTATATAACTTCAAAATGAAACATATTTTCTCAACATGTAAGCTTATTAGCCAGGTCAGGAAAACAAAGATGAATAAAAAAAGTCTTCAGTCCTTTTATCCTGTTAAGAAAATAATAAAAATTTAGCGACGGTAAGCATATGGTGAAACTTTGAGGCTAGGCACAGAGAGAGCAGGCGGACTTTGTTTTATTTGTTTATTTTTACTGCCAACATCATTAGCCATGCCTTTCTGCTAATCGATTTTAGCAAGTCGAGGTAAAACGCATGCAATATTTTCTGGCGAAAGCATATGTTAAACAATATGGGATCCATACTGTATGTCGTCCTGGGCCGTCTATTTCACTCTGTCACACTGAGAGCCAGAAGTGAGACTGACAAGCCTGTTTAAAAAAAAAAAAAAAAAAGACTAACCAAATAGACATGGCGTTCCGATCTCAAAGTGCAAAATGACTGAACTACAAATGACGGCATCGAAAGATTCCAGTGGTGAAAATGAATCAAAACCACGTGATGCAGGCAGTGGAGAGTGTTTTGAACGATTCACTGAGGATGTCGTTCCAGCAACTGAGCACGGCACCGTTCTGGCCATCGTCACTGGCTAGCATTTATACACGCATGGCCCTGCGACCTTCAGAAGGTAATACTGTTTTAGTGCCCCCAGCCCCAAACCAACCCCCACGAATCCACCTTTCCGCTCGACGCATGGTGAGTCACAACGCTGAGTCCCTGCATCTCTTGCATGCACACTGACTTCTGCTGCACGCATGTACCTAGGGTAGCCTGGAATGTTGGTCGTCATGATTGCCTTTATTAGTGAGCTAATAAAAAGTTTAAAAAATACTGTGTTTCCGGTAAGGTAGCAATTTCATCTAATCAGAGGAGAGTGGGAAGGAGGTGCCGCCCTCTCGGGTCTGTAAGCTCCCCGATCCGAGACTCTCCTCCACCTCGTTCCACTTGCTGTCTGTGCTGCTGGAGTTGACAGCCTCCTCCAAGGTGGACACTTGGACCGTCTGATGAAGGGGACCGACGTCAGAACGCACAGGAAGATACAGCCGATCTTCGAAAACATCTTCCCCTGGTCCCCCATCGTGAGGAAGCTCTTTCTGGGGCCTACCGGCAGGCTGCAGCCCGGGGCGGGGTTCCAGTGCCAGCTCCGCCACGCCATTGCCGCTGAAATCGGTTTCACGATGATTCGTCTCCTCGCGCTCCATCCATCCGTCAGTTTTATGATTTCTCCAGTGTTCAGAATTCAAATGATTAACTTCTGGAATGTCGTTATTCCATTCAAGTTTATTCTCTGGACTGAATGTTGGTCGGTTCAAATGCAGGGTTCGAAGGTCAGCTGGCAAGGTCAAATGAGGGGCTCCCCCAACCGTACGACTTGGGTCTGCATCTGACTCGGCGGAGGCCATCTCTGCTGGCACAGAGAGTTCAGCAGACACGGCCGAGACCCCACCGCTCCGAGCACTTTTATTTGCTTTGTTTTGCTCGTGGTGACTGTTCAGCAGTGCAAATACTCTATCTACATCCTTCAAGTAATTAGTCCAGTCCACCAGACTAAGTCTATAGTTCCGTCTGTATTCATAGATGCTTTCGTTCACACCGTACAAATCTTCCAGGCCTTGCCAGTTGACGTCTGCCGGGAGACTAGGCAGATTAACCTTCCCATCCATCCCATAACTGTCCTCTGTGAAAAGAGAGACGAAGGTGGGTCATTAGTGGAGAAAACATTTCCTACTTTTGGACAAGCGACTTACATCGTTTTTTACAGCGCAAATCAATTTGAAATATTTTCCCCCAGCAATTTGTTTTCAAGGAGTGGCCTTAGGTTACAAATGTGATCAAACAGTAACAAAAAGTTGGAAAGAGGATCAAATGAGTGAAAACTATGATTAGGCACAGTTGGTGTCAGTTAGGGGGCTCACGTTTTATTCCTGGCTCTACGCAAGTCAACTCTGTAACCAGGAAGTCACGTGAGTGAGTCTGAGTCTTGGTCCAGCATCTGTCCAATGTGGGAATCGATGTGTGATAAAACCTTTACTACTTATGCGGTTGCTTGGTGAGTGATGGATATGAAAGTATTTTAATGTAATAGGCAATGCTTAGTGAGATTTTTATTTTATATTCCCTGGTATGCAGTATAAAAACAAACAAATGCTTGAATCTGTTTCTTTGACTGTTTTTTTTTTTTGCCCTACAAGTTCTTTGCCATCGCTAAGTCAATCTTTCAGTGGTTTTCACAGTATGCAAAGCATGCACCAGCTTCTCTCTCTGATATTTCTAAATCACCAAGATGATTATACTTGTGCAGAAAATATCTCTTCTCTAGTTGCACCCAAGTGCCGTCTCGAAGAGATGGCCTCGATTAATGCAGTAAACTACCCCAAAAGTAATATAGATCGGTAGGAAGAATAAGTAAAACTATACAAAACTCACACTCTCAATTTCGCTAGAAGATAAAAAATTATATAATCTTCAAGTCACCTGTAAGTAAAAAAAAAAGTTAACATCAAATCCTGGCAGAGCCGTAGTTCACAGTTTGGGCACAAGCCCTAGGAAAACAGTATGGATAAGAAAGAGAAGAAGGAAGTGAGGGTGGAAATAAGAACTGATTTGCAACCATCGCTAAAAAGAACGTCAGCCTGAAGCATAAAATGCTGCAGAGTCCCGGGAAATCGCGGTGGTGACAATGAGGAGGGGACCTCAGCGTGCGTGAATCAAAGTGGCTGTCCTCGCATGGCACTGCCTCAGGGGGAAAAAGATACAAAAGAAGCGAGGTGCACCCTTTGGAAACTGGGTGAGAAGAGAAAAAGTAAGTGAAAGGGGGTCAATTTTAGGTCCTGCAAGAAAAATAGAAAAACGAAAACTTGGGGACATACAATCTCTCCCACTCCCACCCCTAAATAATAAGATAAAAAAAGAAAAACGTAGTATACTTGGTTACATCGACAGAATCTCTTCATCTAGGAATCTTGTGAACGCTTCAAATCCACGAAATGAATAAGGCAGCCTGAATTTACACCAAATTATTATAAAATAAAATGGAAAATAAGAAATCTATCATCTTATGAAAATGCCCCCTGCCAAAGTATACCATAAAGTGAAAAAAGTCACGACACAGCACTACCAAGTAAATTAAATCAAGCATCTGAAGATGTGAAAACCATCTTAAATCAGACATAACTGTGTGAGCCAAGGATCTTACGTCTAGCCAAGCTCTCCTTCAGATATCAAGGCTATAGAAAAACAGTTTTCAAAATGTAAGAATGCAGGGAATACTGTACACATTAGCTCTTCTCAAACAGTCTTCCGGAAGACGAGCTGCACTGGACCGAGAACTCACTGGGGGATTTCAGAAGGAATGGTGGCGAGCATCTAATATACTTACCAGATCTAGGAGTGAAACAAAGGTGGGGGGAGGGTAAACACGTACTATCCATTTTATATGACAAAGTGGAAATAATGCAGCTAAAGATGGAGAGAAAGATAGAAAAGCTGAAAGAGAATAAGTTCATTGAGAGTAGAGCTCAGGTAGTCATTGAGAGTCAAAGAACACCACTGAAAACTGACCACTGAGATAATGAAAGATTAAATAAGAAGCAGGGACATTAAAAATGTGTAAGTTCGAAGGCAACCAAGAGCACAAAAATAAACCCTACTAAGTTCCAAAGGGAAAAATAAAGAGCAACCAGCTTTATAAAGAAGAAGTTATCGATAGACGATAGAATGAGAAAGACAGAGGAACATAATAATAGGAGATACTCGATCCAAGACAGGTCAAACGGATTAAAAACAAGTAAGAATTTACAAACAGCAATCAAGTTTTAATGATGGAGGAAAACCCTCTTTACAATAGCAACAAAGAAGATAAAACACTTTTATGAATAAACGTAACAAGGAATGTGCAACGCCTATACAAAAATACTTTTAAAAGCTCCTGAAACACCCAGAAGTATACAAAGCAAGTGATACGAAGTGGAAAAATATTCTTTGTTCTTGGAGAGAAGACTCAGCATCATAAAGTTATCAATTCTTCCCAATAATCCTTTCAAAGACCAGATAGAAAAATGGGCAGAAGACATACCCAGATAATCTATGAAAATAAGTAAAATGGCCTTTAAACTTTCAAAAACACGTTCAATTTTACCCATGAGAAGAGCCATACAAATTAAAACCATACCGATAGACCCTTTCCTTCTCATTCAATTGGAAAAAAATTTTAAAAGCTTGACAGCTGTTGAAAGCAGACACTCATACGCCGATGACGAGAATGCAAAATGATAACCTGTATGGAGGGCAATTTGGCAATATTTAATACATCCATTCATGCATCTACCTGTTGACTCAGCAATCCCACAGCTAGGAATTTCCTCTGAAGATATCCTCAACAATATAAAATATATTTGCACAGAGGTCTTGATTGCAGCACTCTTTGTAGGTGCAAAATACGAGAGTGACAGAAATGCCCGTACATAAGAGAGTGGTTGACTAAGCTATGGTACATCCACACAGTGGAATACTACGAAGTCGTCAAAAGAGAGTGAAGAAATCTCTATGAACTGACAGGATCTATTTTAAAGTAAAAATCATGTTTTAAGTGAAAAAGAAACCAAGCGCAATACGGCACATACGGTATGCTGCCTTTTGCGTAAAAAAGTAAGAGAAGTAAAATATATACCATCTGCGTATTGCTGCAACAAAAAACAACGGGAATAAAGCGTAAAGCGGACGCCGGTGAGAACGGTTATCTCCAGTGCGTGGGTGGGGAGGGGCTGTGGGAAGAAGTAACATTTCCCCGCACGAGAGCTGGAGCCGGAATCTGTGCCTAATCTGACCCACAGAACTGTTCTAACTCTATATGTGACCCAGTCTGGTCAACCCAAACCCTCCTGCCTTCTTTTTGAAGTTTTGGCTCTTAGAATTATGTTAATGCTTTACATACCACCCTCCCCCCACCTCAAAAAAATTAAATGAATAATGGCGAGGAAAAACAGAACCTAAAATGGATGGATTACAAACAGAAATCAACCAACCTTGCTCTATTTCGAATGAATAACAAAACCATAATGAAGCGGGGAGGTGGTGGCACAGACCCCAGGTCTGTCCTGGTTTCTGCCAGTCCTCATGCCACAGAACGAGGCCCCTTCCCGGGGCCATGCTGAAGTTCTTTGTTCAGAGAGGAAAGGCGTGACTCGGTTTGTTCAGAAAAGTAAATTTTCAGAATAAACGTAGATGATTTCAAGTTACAGGTAATTCTCACCCAACCCCAGAAACAAAGATTGTGAAACTACTAAGGGAGATTCAAAAACCCGCACAGGTCTCACGCCGAGTCACCTTTCTTTCTGGATGACATAGATTTATGTTTAAGGACATGGCCACATATTTATGTCATGCGATATTCTACATGGTGACCTGGTGATCTCATGTGCCTGGAGTTTTGATGCTTCTTGGAGCCACGTTACAATCAACAAGAGCAACCGGTGTCACAAGAAGCAGAAAGGACAGTTTCCGCACAGACTGACTTGTACCAATTGTCTCAACCTGTCCATTCTTTTTTCTCCATATGGGCTGCGCCCCAGCCTCACGGAACAACATCCGGTTTCCTGAAAGCACCGGGCTCTCTCCCTCCTCAGAGCTACTGTATTTATTTCCAAGGTGAAAGATTTATGCGATTCGAAGAGAAATCAGAGTACGTCGTATTGATTTCGAGACTGTGCTTCTGTGCCTCATCACCCTGGTCAGCTCTCAGTCTTCGAGATGCACCCTGAGCATCATTCCTCTGCTCCCCGTTCTCTGGCTTCCTCAGCGCTCTGTGAGCCCCTTATTCCCACGCCCATCTGTATGATTTGGGGGATCTGTGCTCAACAGCAGACTTTGAATCTCACCTGGCTGGGTGTCTACAATTTCAAAGAGCAAGGAATAGTTCAGCCAGAAATTCATAAAATGTCGCAGCTTTGTTGATCAGTGCTCACTGGAAGGGCATTTCGATGAATATGGCTACTCTCCTCCCAAGGTTCAGTCCTGAGGGCACCGATTTGATTTTCGGAAGTGAGAGCCGGAACAGAGCGTCTGCACTGCTACATGAATCCTTTTTCCTAACCCTTCTGTGTTTCTGTTCTCTGTGCATGTTTTTCTAATGGCACAGACGGGGTTTCCGATATTTGGGACCAAATCCGTGTGTGTTCTGGGTGATTTTCATGCTGCTTGAAACACAACCTGTTTTAGGTTGAAACGTATTTGATTTGGGTTTTGAATTTTCAATCAAACACCAGTCGTAGAAGGACATACATTGTGGGCTTATGCTAATCAATTTTCAGGTATTCGCTCGTGTCATTCTGACGTATTATTACATTCTGACGTGTATTACTATCGTCTTCCCACAGATGAGAAAGTTAAGTCATAAAAAGGTTAGCTAACTTGTCCAAGAGAAACAGTATCGTGTGGAGGTTAAAAGCACGTGCTAGAACCAGACGCCCCGATTTCGACTACCTGCTCCGCCATTTATCAGCTATGTACTCTCGGGAAGGTTACGCAACGCAGTCACCTTCTGACTCAATTTTCTCATCTGTAAATTGGGAATAATAACAGTACAGACCTCACAAAGTTGTTTCGAAGATTAAATGACTTAATATACGGGAAGTGCTTAGGAGAGGGCTGGAAGTAATGGGACCACGTTAGCAAATGGTCCCCAAACCGGGAAGCGATGAGCAAAGGACTGGTGTTTAATCTGTCCTTGTAACTCTTTGTGGCCTCATCTCATCAACCCAAATCCTCTCGTATTATTCCTCCAAGTTCCACACTCCCGAATATCTCCCTATTACCTTCAGGTGGTGTGAAGAACATCTTACTCCGCCAGTTGGCCTGGCTTGTCCACTGGATTTCAGTGCCTGCTTGTTCCTCCACGGCAGCAAAGTGCACAACCTCAGGCCATGGCATTGGCGTGGACCTGTCCCCTGACAACTCAGACACTAACCTCCTGCGTCCCCTTAGGAGGCGAACCTCACCTCCCGCCCCTAGAACCCCTGAACCTGGCCTTGACTCATCTCCTGCTCAAGCACCTTAAACAGACACGTGCAGCTCTGCTAGCCAGCAGCTCACACATAAAAGGAGGCCGGGGATGTGAGAGAGGACAGAGAAGCAGGGGGCGCTTCGTGAGAGTGACACAGAGCACGGAAGTGACCTCGAGAGGCTCCAACAGTGCAGATGATGGGTTTGTGTGCTGACCTCTGGGTCACCCATGAGTGACGATGAAGATGGTGGTGCTGGTGATGAATGTCCCTTTTTGTGCTTCTTATAAAATATGCTAACATTCTTTGGAATAGTAACTTAACTTCCTCTCCCCTTTCAGATGCTTTCCCCTTCGTGAAAATGTTTTTGCATCCCACGTTATGCCTTAGTAATACAACCTGTCGGAACAGGGGTTTAATACATGCTAGACTCTGTTCTCAGATTTTCACTAGCTGAAAGGCTGGGATTTGAACCCAAGGCAGTCTGGCTCCAGTGTCTGCTCTAACTACAGTCTTAATACAGCCTCTAATACACAGCTTAGTCACCCACTTCCATCTGTAAGGCACAGACTGTTGCTACAGGGGCACATGAGTCAAAGAAGCAAAAATTGGACAGAAGCATGGTTGCCGAGGGTGGAGCGCAGTGTGTGTGAGCCTGCAGGGCGCGGAATAGGAACCAGCCCTGCCAGCGTCAGGCTGCCAAGGACTGACTGTCCACGCCATGGCTACTGGACACACACCATGCCTGCCAGGAGCTCTGCTGGACATCACAGGGCGGTGGTATCAGCTTTCGTGTGCAGTGGAAAAAAGAAACGCCCCATCAACCTGTCTTCACGACACTGTTTTGCAACACAGAAATTATTGCTTTCAACTCAAGCCAAAAGTTATTTCCTGAGTCACCACTTTCTGAACTGCGTCCTGACTCTGAGCTGTCCTCACTGAAACAATGACCACTGTGTGTGAGCAAAGCATTTCGACAGCCCCCACCGACAGCAAAAACTAAACACATGAATAAATAATGAAGTTGCATAGGGAACGGACTTGCTTGTAGAAGACCTTAAAAAACAAGTCTAAGGTTTAATTTTTCGAAAATCCACAAAATCAAAGGCATTTTAAAAATGCTTGTTTAGTCAATGAGATAAATTTTCTAAAACACGATTTTTAAATTTCAAAATTTTCAGGGTTGCTTATCTTTTTTCTCAGTCTTTTGTGATGAAATGCCATAATTAAAATGCATTTAAACTACTTTTCTAAAAATAAAACCCCAAATCTTAAAGAACCAAGGCTTCTGAATCCCCCCCGAGCAGTGCCACTGGGAGGGACGTGCGTGACAGGCAAACGCTCTCTCAGGGACCCTGCTGCACGATTTCCCGCCTGCACCTTGGACAGCGAGTCGAGAGACAGCTTGCCTCATGGATTCTGGGAAGGCGGCATCTGAAAATGCCAGTCGTTTTGAGTTACAGGGTGTCTTAAATCTGTCCTTTGGTGAGGAATTTATAGGAGAGGGGGAAAAAAAGCAACCGGTAACACTATTTCGCCCTGCACCCACGTTTTCAATGGTCAAATGACCAGAGAGGGGATTCTGCCAACAACTCAAACAACGCATTTGGCCCCATTTCGTGGTGGTGGCAGGGTCCAGGAGAGGGGCAGGTGGCCCAGATGCTCGCTGTAGTTCAGTGACACGTTCTTCATCTTCAGTCTGTCCAGGGATGACTCGATGGAGGAGAATTCTGACTCGGCCCTGACCGGGCCTACGTCTTAAATAACCTATTAATATCCTTTTGCCTCTCTCATGTCAGAAGTAAAAGAAGGCCAGACCGAAATCCCTTAGCTCTAAAATTGAGTGCATCATACAATAGCTATAAAGTCAATATTTAGTGTTAGGTCCGTTTACAATGCCACGCTTTGGAAATATTTTAATGTGCCCCCTGGGAACCAGTGCTGATGGATGGGGTATTACCTCGTCAGCCCATATCCCGGGTGAGGCCAGCTTAAGAGTGGGTTCTTCTGCTCTGTCTTACGTGTGCTAGGGGGTGACGCAGGGCCGGTGTGGGGGCGGACCGAGGAAAGGAGAAACGGAAGAGGAGGGGAAAGAAGAGATAGAAACGGTTATCGAGTAGCCTCAGAAGGCCAGCTTTCTTTGTTTACATCTTCCCCACCCTCTTTCCTATTGTTTAGCTCGGGGTCAGACCCATGACTGAGCCGCCCTCTAAAGGGAGGAGTCAGAGACCCCGGCTCCCTAGACTGGAGAGATGGCAGTGGGCAGACGAGGAGCCCCGAAATGTCCACATTTTTTCGTTTCTCTGAGACCATATGAGTAGGAATGGCACCAGTTAAGTCCACGTTCCTTTGATGGAATTTCTTTTTTCTCCCAAGCAGATTCATGAAGTAGGGTGCTGACACACTGCACCCCAGTTTCTCCTTAGTGAGGTGGTAAGGACAGCCCTCTCCCTCTCTTGCCCCTCATGGCACATTTCCAAGAAAACCACCTGATGTCTATGCTTGGAGTGGAAAGCTAGCAAGGGCTGACGATGCCGGGTGACCAAGTGACATTGGCCACCAGGCATTTGGGTCCCGCCTCTAGAGCACGGTGAGGTAGGAGGGACGGGTAAGGGTTGGAGAGGGTAAGATAACTGGGTTGAGGCCTGTTCAGAAAGGTTTTGTGTGCCAGGCTCTGTCATCTCCCTGCTGTGCCGAGACCTTTTGCCCGCCTTACTCCTGACGCCCGGTCCCCAACCCCAGCATCTTCTCTGCAATCGCCACCACCCCGCAGAGCCTTCTGAATCATATCGCTACAGCTCTTCACCACCAAAGCCAACTAAGGACTGGTAACAAGGAAGCGCCTGCGGTGTCCTCCAACTTCAGCTTTAAAACACACTCTTAAAAATCCCATGACTCCTTTCGTGCCTTTGTCGTTATATTTCATGAAAATCTCTAGTTTCCACGAAGCCTCGCCGCCAAGTCAAGGAACGTCATTCTCCCGCCCTCTTCCCAGGGCTCCCCAAGGTCTTTCTGGTCTTCCACCCTTCCCATCATTCCATGCTGAAAAGCATCATTCGACAAGCAAACAAGCATGGGGGCGAGGAAATGCCCTGAGACATCTCGTTGTGACAGTGAGTCGATTTAGAAGCAAAATGACAGGTCGGGAGCCAAGGACACGAGACGGTGGAGAGCGCTGTTAGAACATGCATGCACCCCGGCTAAGCTCTGTGCAACACGGTAAGAAACAGAAATTAGTCGAAATGGCTGGATCATGCAATTATTGGGAAAGGAGCTGCCAGCGAAGAATAAAAAAGTGTGAATACCTGTGTAGATCATAGCTTCCTCCATCTTTATTTCCTGATATAGGAAAATAACAGAGTAATTTATGTTAGCTTTAGGACTCATAAAACCGTTCGCTATGAAGTGTAGTGTTTCATGCACAACATCCAAATCCTAGAAAGGAACATATTGTGTTGAATACAGACAGTGCTGAAGTCCGACAGAGCTTTTCTATTAGACAGGTTCAAAATGAAGATTGAAAGCTATAAATAAAAAGGTTTAAGATAAAACATATCGGAGTTCACACGAGAAAGGAGGAGAACCCATTTAAAAGCAGTAAGTAAGGAAGTCCTTCCCCACGTCTGTGGAAGTCTCAGTAAAAGTTAAATTCTGGTTATTTTTAGACAAAACACTTGAAGAAAAGGGCCGATAATCATCTCCCTCTGGAGTTGTCTGGAAAGTGGAGAGAGCCACACGAAGCATATCAGCAATAACTGGCTCCCCCTGGTGTGTCATTTCGCCGTAGAGAGACTCTATCAGGTTTCACCAAGTAGAGTTATGTCATCACCGACGAGAGTGCTACGTTCTTTGGGGGAGAAATACCTGGGTGTAATATTTCCAGTGCCTCTAATAGTTGGATTAGTTTCCAGGCCTTTTTTTTTTTTCTTTTTGTAAGATTTGAGGAAAAGGGCAACAGATAAGCAGGATATTTGAAAAGATTGGAGTGGGGTCAGCGACCGAAAGACCTAGTTTGCGAGCGAGGGCTGGACTCTTCCCGCTGGCGGCTAATTTCGCTAAGGCGCTGACTGAGAAGGGTTGACTGACAGCTGATATGAGACCTCTCACACAGGATTTATAATGTCTTATGGGACTTTGTCACAGCTCGAAAGCCTTCAGGACCCTAAAATGGTAGAAATGACAGGTGATGAAGAGGATCATTTTAGGATGCTCCCCACCCCCATCCCTTCAAAGTCACATGACTCAGGGAGCTGCTGAGTTTTATGGCTGGCAATGCTGGCCCTGTGCAGGACCCAGAGAGACACAGGCTGTTAAGGACTCTGAGAAAAGTCAGCTGTATAACAGAGGGTTTCTGCAAACTGCTCCCCACTGTCTGTGAGTCCAGCTCGTTACCCTTTGGGGGTTGGCGTGCTGCGCCGATGTCAATGGCCTTGGCCTAGTTCAACTCTTTCTCCTTCTATGGACAGCCGGTATTTACATTTCTATAAGAATTATAAGAAAATAAGTATTCTCATTAACTAGGAAAGAGCTGGGGCGGACACTGCAAAGGGCTGCATCCCCATGAGCCGAAGGAGAAACAAGTTACTTTAACACTTCAGACCAGGGAGAGAACATCTGGTGGGTTCCATACGGGCCCGCTTACGTTTTCAGATCCCAAGACGACGATGGCTCAAATATCTCAAGTTTCACATGGGAAATGCTGGCAAAAGAAATTAATTCACTGTGTCATGAGCGGGGGTCCAAACGGGGGAGCTCCAAACTGTGATAAGTAAAAAATGGGACCTTAAGCGTTTCTGTGCAAATTCTCTTAAAAAGAATACGATATCCTGGTTTACCTAGAGTATGTCTTATGACTGTTGACAGCAATGACAAATAAATCCCCAACACTGTTGTCCCATCTTCCGATGGTTGCTTCTATCAGGAATTGAGGTTTGACAGACTAGACCTGTGGGAGAGTCTGTAATGAAACCCTCACCAAACCTTTTGGCGCGTTACATTTTTCATTAATATACTCAGAACGAAATTTAGAGAAGTTATGTTTGGCATTGCCTGGAAAGCTTTCCCTCGAATTATCCCAAACTGTATGCTTCTATGCATATAAACATTTCAAAGGTAGAAAGCTTGACAAACACAAAAGAATGTTCCCTTGACAAACACAAAAGTTTTTCCCTTACCCACTTCGAGGCCCTTAGGTCTGGGGTTGCACTGCCTATGCCCTTGGCAGCTTCTCAGCTCCATCAGCTGGACGTGCAGCTGATTCAGAACTCCTCGCTCCACCGTGTGCACTGTGTTGGTGAGCTGTGGATCGAGAGGCCGGGATGACATTGTTAAGCTCGTGTGCTGGTTATTCTATTCTCGGTAACCTTCAGAAATAATGGAAACATAGTGACTTACCTGGTAAGGATCTGTATTCATATCGAAATACTCCAAGAAGCCCGTGGCGAACTCGCAGAAGAGAAAATTGTGCGTCTCGTTAACCGTACGCAGACACCAGTAGGTGTTATTGTTAGAGCTGGTGCAAGCACAGAAAGACCCCACTGTAGGTCAAGAAGAAAAACAAACTGAACAGAATGAACACAACGGAGGCGGGCCAGCCACTCCAGCGTGTCCTTGTCTTTACACTGCAAGACTCGCATTTTCTTTTTTTGTAAGTACGTGTGTGGGCGTGTTAAAAAGAACTGTTTTCTTCCCTCTCTACACAAAGAGGGGAGACATGAGCCGATGTGATCTTGGATCAGGTGGTGTGCTTGTCTGCTTATTCGCCCCGTGTTTATTTGGCTCCTCCTTTGTGTCAGGGGGTACAGCGTCTCACAGACATGGTCTCATCTTGAGAAACTTACAGTCTGGTAAGGGAGACACATGTTAAGCAAAACCAACAACGAAACACAAACAAATGTGGTATGTTCTGTGGAGGAAAAAGATAGGCTGGCAGAGTGTAGAAAAGGGGCTTAACCCAGTCTGAGGCACAGAAAAGGTCTCTGAGAAGTGACATCACCCAGCTCTGAGGGTGACTAGGTCAGGGACAGGCACAGGCGTTCGGGCGGGTGAGGGGTCAAAAGCCTTTTAGGGAGCAGGAACAGCGTATGCAAAGGCCCTGTGGTGGGCGGGAGCCTCGGATGCTCGAGGTAGAGAGAAACGCCAGGTAGCTGAGGTAAGGGAGCGTGGGAGGGAGTGGGCCAGAGCAGGACAGAACGTGGACGCAGGGTTTTGTTGGACACGTTAAGGGTTTTGCTCTTTAGCCTAAGAAAAACAGGACGTAGTCAATAAGGCTCTGAACCCTCCGAGCAGAAGAGACTGGAAAGAGCAGGAGAGGAGTCTGGGAGATAGACTCAGGTGAGATTTCTCGGGCGTCTTGGGCAGGATGCTCTCAGCTCAGATGGGGAGAAGCAGGCAGAGGTGTGAGAAACTCCTGTTAGTTACGACACACTGTGGCTTCCTATTTCTCAATACTCATCTTCAAAGGGGCTCGCCACTCCTGAACATGACAAATCCGCTACTTCAAGAGCCCTGCTCCTGCCATTCCCTTCATCTGGGGTGCCCCACCCCCCCTCGACAGTGACCCCTTTCACATGGGTTGCTTCTCTTGGCCGTTTAGGCTTCAGCTGAAATTTCACGTCTCCAGAAAGTCCTGTTACCCCCGCCCCCTCTAAAAGGATCCCTTTTAATAACTCTGATCACCATGTCCTTACAGCATCGCTAGACCATGTCGTCGCTGCATTTCTCCCATTTACTTCCTCCTCGCTGTACCTCACCCCCCACTAGAAGGTGCCAGGAGAGCAGAATATGAGGCGCGTCTTGCTCACTGTTGTGTCCACGCTGCTCGGCCCAGGGCCTGGTGGGGGACAGTCCCCCCCACCCCGAGCCGTGTGAATGACTCTCAGAGATCCCCACCCCGACTTTAGGGAACCCCACTGAAAGCTGAATGGTATGCCTTCGCGAGTTCGCTCAGGCTTCATGCGACTGTAAAGTTAAACGCAAACATGGACACTAAAATAAGAAGCTTCAGAATAGGAAGACAAAACAAAAATTCTCATGGGTTCTGCCCGGAACAGCCCATGGACTCCTGGGCATCCCGGAACCCCAGTTTGAGAAACGCTGACCCGAGTGGTTTCCTGTCACCCTGCCAGTTAGAAGATTTGGCGTTTCGGCTACTCCAAGGGGACAGACAGTAAGCCTTCAATCGGATGACATGCCGCAGAATTCGGGGTGTTATTGCTGCGTGAGCTCAGTGAATGCTGTGTGCAGACCACTGAAGCCACTCTAAGCATTGATTTTAAAAGTGCACAATTGTGATTATTCCATATCCTCAGCCACATCTATGTAAAACCAGATATTCCGGGGCGTCCCCCTCACTCTGAAAGCGCAGTGCTAGGCGCCGAAGGGGACTGAGGCTAACCAGGACGCCGTGCCCCCCGCAGTCACGGAGCTCACGCTCCCTTCCGGTGCCCTTGACATGAAGCAGGAACGAAATACGTTTGGGCCCGACTCATTCATCCATTTAGTTATCTAGTTATAGAGCAGTCCTACTGGGCAGGAACTGTGTGAAATATCAGGAGAAAAACCTACGGAGAGCTCGACGCTTTCAAACAAAATACCCCCCAAAGATTTCTAAAGAAAAAAGTAATTTTGGGCAAAATGATTCTAGTTGCCAATATAGGAAATAATAAGATCCCTGCCCGCCCCTCCGAAAAATGATTCTAGACTCCTGGTTCTATGCTGCCGAATTCCTTGTCTCAGTAGCTGTAGCTGTAGCGTGAGCTGCTGGCCCCGTCGTGGTGGCAGAGAGTGGCGTTTAGAACGGGGGACTCACGGTTCCAGAAGGGGGCCGTCTGCCAGTGGTTGTTGTCGTGCGTGAAGCAGGTGAGGCCGGGGAGGCTGCACTCCTCCCCCTTCCTCTGCCGTTTCTTCTCCTTTCTCTCCTTCTTCCTCCGTCGGTTCTCCTTGAAAAGCTGTAGTTTGCTGTCCACTTCCTGAGCGGCCTCCCTGTTCCGATCAGAGGGGCTTTTTAGTGGCCAGAAAGCGCTTTCTCGGTTAAAAGTAGGATTGTTGCTCGTCAGTTAAAAGTAGGATTGTTGCTAGGACCCTCACACAGATATTTAGACACACGACAGCAGATACGCAATAGTAGATGGCTTTTATTTTCCACGGAGGCCCTCGGACACCATCGGTGACGGCGAGGACAAATCCGCTGGGTGACGGCTCTCTGAGGAGTTCACTCAGCATTCACAGCATCGACATTTTCTTCCTCATTCACATGTAAACATGGATGGAAGGAAATGTCAACAGGAACCAGCAGACCCTGCTGGCCACCTGGTTTGGACGAACGACTGAACGTGCTGGTCTGTCAGTCATGAAGTCCACGGCTGGTTGGACCAGATGGCTTGGATTCTAAAATTCTTTGATAAATTCGACAATCTAGGCTTGGAAAGAATTTTCTTTTTTTTATTATCTTGGCTTCACCGGAAAGGCTCAAAATTTGTCGAGGCTCAAATACTAAATCCCGTTCTCATGCAAAATTTGCCATTTAAAAAAAATACATGTATTTCTTCCACCTTCAGAATTGCCCACCACAGTGACCTAATCCAGGGGGATCCACACCTCCCAGTCGCTCTGCATGAACGGCCGCGTGTGGAGTCATCTCCGGTTACATACGACACAAGAGCTCACGTGGAGCTTGCCCAGCCCCCCGGAGGGCTCCATGGCATCGCCCTGCTCCCCTGGCAAGGTGTGAGCTTGTTTTCAACTTCTGGAGCCAGACACCTTCCCGCCTGAAGCTGCTTTTCCTAAGCAGCATCCCTCGGAACGCAGGGGTCCCTACAGCCTGTCAATGCCCAGGGGACAGTCCTTCACTCCCAGCAAATGTGAGAACAGGGTGACTTACTTGAATGGGTGAAGATGGCTCTTTAATTTCTCTTGCTTTTTGACACCTTTTTCTTTATTGTAATAGCTACAGGCGAGAAGATGAAAGAGTGAGTCTTCACAATTATGCATGTGACTAAACATCTTATAAAAAAGAAAGCGTGGGGGGAGGGAGGAGGGGAGACGTAGCTGGGGTAAAGGGGGTCAAAAATGTGGAGAGAGAAAGAAATCTAACCACGGGAGGTGAACACACGGTGTGTATATATATATATATACACACACACGCATATATGTGCCTTACTGTTAAAGTGTACACATGAAACTTATTGGATTTCGTTAACCAATGTCACCATAAAAATAAATTTAAAAAATCAAAAAGAAATAAAAAAGAAAGCGAGATAGAAGGAAGGCAGTAACTACCTCGGCTTAAGGGGACTTTTTTTTCAAACCTTCTAATTCGGTTTATGACATACTTAATTTGACCTAAAGAGTTTAGGTCATTACAGGACACGATAACGAATGCGTTTAGTTACGCTTTCCATGGGTAAGAGAGACGCGTGTGCACAGCGAGCCCGGGGGGGGGGGCGTGGGGGGGAAGCTCGCTCACCTCTGCTTGCTGCAGACACAGTCGTCGGGCTTCCTTCGCTTCAGGTGACCCCTCACTTCTCTCAAATTCTTAATTTTATCTTGCAAAGCTTCGATCTGGGAAACATGGAATCCAACCATCACATTCCCGAGAGCAGGATTTTCTACGCTAAGTGCCTTATTTTCTGTGATCCGTAATTATAGTTGCTCATCTGAGATGATAATTCACTTGGGAAACAAACTGAGCAGAGACTCTATCTAACCTCCACATCGCAACCGATGCGCTACAGTAAACATGAGCAGATGTCTCTTGAATAATCGAATTATTTTCTCGTAAAGATTTCAAAAGGGCATCGGGCAATCCCCATTCTTTGTCTCACTCGATTTTGTTTTCAGTCAGGATTCTCGCTCTATCGCTGGAGAATGAGAAACACCTGCTATTGTATTTGTCTCATAATTATATAAGGATGAACTGTCCACGCAGTGTGCCCCATCGGTAGGGCCCGTGAGCCGGGTTTGCCTTTGGATTAGACCCTCCCCTCACACAGCCACGGCTCACCTCTTTATCGATGTATGCCTTGTGGTCCTTCCAGGCTTTAGCTGACTGATACAGTTCTCTCTCGCAGTGGATTGTATCATTTGGAAGAATAAAGCACCTGCAAAAACAAACAGCAAACATTGGAAATAGGCTTATATTTTAACACTTAAAAAAAAACAAAACAAAACATTAGAAATATCAAAGGGAACTTAATTATCCTCTAAACTCTTAATCTGGGTGCAAGCGGTAGTTTGGACCTGAGCCACAAACTAGGATGAGAGGGATTGTGTCCTGGCTACAGGCGTGGGCACAGGAGGGTGGCAGAGAGAGATCACCACTAGAATCGCCTTCCCAAGTGGCTCTCGGGATTCACGTCCCCATGAAGAGATACCACCAAAAATCTCCATCAAATATTGTAGGAAAAGGACGGGGTCTTCACAGTTATAATGGAAAGGGCTTGTTCGAAGAAGTGCAGTTGGGAGGGGGTTGTCCATCCCATTCATTTCCTTACCGAGAGCCTGCCTGAGAGGCCCCCTGACGTCTGAGGCAAAGCAGCAGCCCCATGGAGGGAGGGGGCTGTGGGGGTCTAGGGGGTGTGTGTGGGGGTCTGGGAGGGGGATGGGCTGGATCAGTAACGTAAGAGGATCGGACCCTGGTCTAAATCTCTGGGCGCGGAACTAGAGCAACCGCAGGCGCCCGGAGACCCGTCCCAGAGAGAAACATCCCGCCCGCCTCCCCAAAGCGATGACATGACAGGGCGAACGAAGATCTTAGTAATAAATTCAGACAGGAAGTGTTTCTCTGTCGGGAGGGTGGGTAGGTTTTGGAAGGGCCTTAAGGACCGAGGGAGTCGTCGGAACTAGGGGGAACCGTCTCCCTTCCCTGTCCCCCCACACCCGAGGCCCTCGGTGCTCCCGGGGTCTGGTGGGGGGAGGTGTTTCGGCATCTTACACCCATTCCCCACCCACACCATCTCTCTGGAAGCTTCTCCAGGACCCACGGTTCTCCCTTGTGCTGTTGCATCTCTGAGGCCGTGACTGCCCAGCTGCTCCGAGCCACAGCGACACGAAGAGCCCCCCAGGCCGGGGGCCGGCTCCCCTCTGAGCTCTGGACGCCCGCAGTGGCCGAGCTCCACGCCTGCTCGGTCAGGACGCGTCACACTCGCTCTGGCCAGTCCCCAGCGGGTCAGTCTTCACGTGAAACTGAACCCAAAGCACGTGCCCGAACCTCCGCCTGTCCGCGCTCCCCCTCGCTTCTTTCGCCCGCTGCCCTACGAGGCCAGCCCCTGGGCAGCGCCTTGCAGAGTCACCTTACTTTGTGTAAAGGGACAGATGGTGGCACTACGGGGGGGATGGATGATTTTGAACCCGAGCCTCGCGAACACCCAAAGCGCCCTACTTGTGGGTCACTCGCACGGTGGTGGGCAGGCCCACGGCGTTGCCGCTGTGGGCCAGCATCGTGTCCCCGTCGGCACCGCCGGCGGCCTGGCGACCTCCCGGGCCGTTGCGGCCCTCGTCGTGACGCTTGGCAATGTTTCTCGGTCGCAGCGCCTGCAGTTCTTCTTCCTCCAGGTTTATGTCGTATATTTCGCCTTCAAATTCGACTGACAGGGAACGCGTCTGCCGAGTGTGGACAAATCTGGGCTTGTACTCTGGAAATAAGGGGGGATGCGTCAATACAGGGGTTCAGATGTACGGGAGGAGAGAAGGAAGCGATCACCTGACTCGATGAGCATGGTGGGCAGGGGCAAGCGGTACACATGGCATTGCGAAGGTCACCATGCTGCCGTGGACAGGCCCCTGGCATTCCGGTCCTGGCCATGCCTCTGCATCATGGTTTGATGGGTGGGCTCTGGTCCAGGCCACCGCATCCCCGTGTGAGGGCTGCCATGCTTCTCTGGGCCTTGGGGGATTGCTAAGATGTTCCACTTAACTGTGAACTTCTACATTGGCAGTTTGTTTGAATAAGATTCTATTCCCCATTATAATAGTAATAATAATGATGATCATTTGTTGAGCTTTTGCTATGCATTATTCATCATACTTATCTCTAATCTACAATCTTGAAAGACAGGTAGTATAATAAATCTTTACATTAAAAAAAACTTATCAGATTGTCCAAACAGGCTCATGAATTTGGTGTTGTTATTCCTATTTTGCGGACGAGAAAACTGAAGCTTTTAATGTTACACAGTAGGTTCACATTCTATGTCATTCGGATTCTAAACACCATGAAATCTTCCTACTACGTTGGGATGCTTTCTCAAAAAGGCAAATGCTGTAGACACTTGCTATTTGCATAAATAAGAGAAGACTGCTATGAGGAAAATTAAATTTTGCAAATGCTTTCATCAGCCAACTGCCTTTTCATACCCGGCAGATGGAGGGTTATGCTAGGGGAGGCCAGCGTGTCTTCTGGTCACTATAGGCCACTGTCAAGGGTGTAGTGTGCTGCGTGAGAGCTTTCACATGTGAACACTGGCCCCTGCTTGTCAGATGCGCTTAGGCTCTGTGGGTGTGCTCATGTGGCCCTCTTTCCCGAGCCTCTAGAACAGGAAGAGGGGTAGGAATTAGAATCGCCTCCCTCTGCACAATCCTGCTCTGATGGCAGTTTTCAGACAAGGAAATGCCTCCTGCTCTCAAATACATAAGATTCTTGGCTAGAAACAGGGGCCTCAGACTTCTTCAGTTTGTGCTCAATATTGAAAAATCAATGTGCTTTCTGAACAGTGCTTAGGGAGCACCATTGGACTTCCTGGGAGAGAAGAGGCCGCCCCCGCTTCTGAGCTGAACATTGTAATCGGCTTCTGTCCAGAGTTAGTGTCATGGGGCCTTGTCCCTTGTGGGTTTTCCATTTGACATCTTTGTGCAAATTATTAAACCTGGCATTTTCTGTCAGGGAGGAAAGAAAATCTCCCAGGTTAATGGATCTCAGCCTTTTGGATTATGGACGCCTTTAAGAACTTGTTGAAAGTAACAGACATCCAGAAAAATGTGCATATATATACACACATAGAATGTATTTAAATTTTTGGTTGAAATATTAGAGGGTTCATGATCCGCTAAAGTCCATCTGTAGAATCCAGGATAATAAAAAAAAGCCTGCTCTAAGGGCTCCCACTATTCCAGTGAATGATCTGATTTCCTAATTTTGGACTTGGAATTGAGTTTAATAATGTATTTTATGTATTTCCAAATCAGTATGGAAAAGAATAACCACAGAAATGAGTCACTTTTCATTTTACGCCACTAGATGGCACTAGACTCCCATTCTTTTATGAAAGTTGGGGATCCGGTTTTCAATGTCTGCACGATCATTGGAATCTCAGAGCGTCTGACAAGAGTTTTTATAAAGTAACGTAAGGTAAACCAATCAGGACATTGGCATCGAGGTAAAACAAAACTAACCTGAACTATAATACCCTTTGCCTCACTGATAGCTCTTCTGTCTATGTGCGTGCATGTTTTATGCCTGCTGCTTTCACGGAATATACTGCATTCTATGCTTAAGTGAAAAAGCAAAATTTCAAATGATCTTAGCTTTTGTATTTTAAACAGAACAATTATTTGCTTTGAGCCTTAAAACTATGCATGGATAACATGTAAAATGCAGAAGGAGCGAGCCTTTCTTCCCTCTCGATCCTTTCTCTAAGGCCTGGGCCTGCCCCTGGGGTGGTCACCACGTGTGCCTTACTTGGGGTCCCCTGGTTCCTCAGGAACTGCCTCTGGCTCTTCCTCTGGCTTCTGCTGGCACGGTACCCAGACTCTCCGCAACTGCATTCTTTGTCCTTGTCGTGGAAGCCACGGGAGTAGAGGTTCCGCGTGCTCTGCCGGACGGGGAGCAGGTCACCGGATCCTTTGCACTTGTGAATGCGAAGCTTGCCAGATGTGTCCTCAATGCACTGCCACTTCTGCAAAAGCCAACGCGAAAGCAGCTTACGGACCCCGGTCCAGGTGCGTTTTACGGAGGACTGCCGCGTTCGTGTGTAGACGCGCAGGCAACCCCGTTAATTGAGAGCGCGTGGAGAAAGGCAAGCTTTTAAGGGACCCTGCAATAGGTCGCCTCTCAGTCCTCTTAGTTACATCTCTCGTCGCAGGGAAATACACATGACAACAAAATCATTGGGAATCGGAACTACTTCCGTGACACTAGAGCCCAACATCAATATATAAATCCTGGGCATCCAGACTCAACAGTCTTGAATGAAACACGTGAAAGCCCTTCCTTCGCCAGGCACAGAGCACAGCTGTCAGGGCTGGCTCCCCAGACTCCTCTTTCTCCGGAAAAACAAAAGTGAAGGCTTTGTCCTCGGCCCCCGAATTTCTAATGCAAGCCAGGGAAGGAAGAGTGGCACATGAGAGGGACAGAGATGAGTGTAATCTGAGCCCATCGCGGGGTGAGCCAACTCGCATACACTCCAGACGTTAGCAGACGTGTCTGGCTGTCCTTCGTGCCTTTCCTTGCCCGGCAGAGCAAGATGCTCCCAGAGACATCATCCACCTGCCCAAGAGACGTGCACGGGGAGCTGGCATGGGGTTTCCTAGTCTGAGCCTTCTGTAGGGACTGCTGCAGATATAGCCACCTTAGTTCTGGATGCCTATGACACAGCAGCAGGTCTAGGTGTCTCTTGTTTCCTGAGAATCAATCAGTGCTTCTCCTGGGGGTCATTTCTATCTTAAAGACCTAATTACCTTTAAGATAGGGTCCTCCCTATCTCAAAGACCTAATTACCTTCCTTTCATTTTTTATTCTCCCCTTTCTTCCTCCCTAAAATGTTAACTGGGGATGCAGAAAAAATACCGACCTTAATTTTAAGTTGATCATGGTTATCACAACATGCTATCGTGTAGTGTTATCAAACTTTTTGTCTTTTATGAGTATCGCCTGTGTGTAATTATGTTTAGATGGACACATTTCTAAATGGACACATTTCTAAACAGTGGCCAAAGCAATAACAATTGTAAAATCATGTGTTGTTGTCTCAGCTATATATTTTCAAATATATGTTAAAACATAGAAAATGATTAAATAAAAGACGTTCTTTCAGGCACCACGTAAAATAATCTCGTAAAGCCCCTCGTTGTACTTGTACAATATTTGGGGTAACGTTTTGATTTCAAAGTGTCCTAAGACAAGGCAAGGTTTGACCAACGGTCCCAGATGACTTAGTCAGCAGACAAATGACACTTGTGTACCAAATAGTGTGCCACCATCCACAGTGGCCCGAGGGACAGAGTGCAGCCTTGTTTTCTGTCCTCCAGAGTCATCCACCTTCGATTAATGCTGAATTATGCCAGTGGCCTTTGAGTTTCTACCACAGAGTTCCCAAATCTCAGACACACAGAACTCGTTCCATGATTTCCCTTTAGCCCCTATACACTCTTGATGCTATTGAATTTGATTATTTCAAGCCACATCAAGCTACAACTTTCTTTCGTGGCTCGGACAGAATGTCTTAAATGTTCAGCCTCTCCATCCTGAGAGGCAGGAGCTCAGAGCCAAGGCAACTAACTACCTGTTTACAAAGCCGTGAAAGGCAACATAAATAAGATTGGTCTAAGGACTAATTAAGTTAGAGATGATTTAAATAAAAAACAATAACCCTCCCCCCCAAAACAAACAAACATACCAAAAAAAAAAAAACCCACAAACAAACCATGAAGTCGCCCTGACTAGGCACACAGAAGTTATGCCAGACAATGGGAGTTTCAAAAGCTCCCCTGGTGAGTCTAATGAGCAGCTGGGGTCAAGAAACACTGCTTTAAAGTCACGAAATCTGGTTACTGGACCTCTTTGCAGCCGGATCCCATGAAAAGGGCAGGAGGAATAGCTTTAGGTCTCAGGAGCTCAGATGGATGAGTCTTTGAGACGGGTGCATGTGTTTTAGGCGTGCGCGTGAAAAGGATCTGGGTCAAGAAAAGTGCTGACGGAGCCAGGCCCGAACATGACGGCAGCCGAACGGCACACGTGAGCAGCTCGTGGCTAAACCAGTTCTCACTCTCGTCCCACAGTGACTTGACGAGTGACAGAACTGAGTCTTCTTATCCCACGGCTCTGCCATTTAATGCGGAGACCAGGGATTTCCAAGCCTGGGTTTGTAGCATTCCTACATATGCCCAATCGGCTTGGGGAGGTGCCATGAAATTCTCAAAAAAGTTGTCAGAGACTCATACACAAGTGTATTAAGAAATAATTATATGCCACGTAGAATTCGTGCTGGTGAAATCGTTGTCAAAATAAATAACCTTTCATAGTTCTATAAAGTTTGGAAATCGATGGTGCTTGAGTGTCTGTCTAGATCTGTCTCAAATCCAAATGGTTTAAGATATATCTATCCACCTGGGTAATCTCTACCTCAAACACTCACAAACATGAGAAGTGACTACTTCATGCCTCCAGTAGCAAAGGAAGCCATTGGTGGATTCACAATTCAAGCCACGTAGAAGCTTATGAACTGCTGTATTTTCTATCGGACAGAAATATTGGCTAACTTCATTCTGGACAAATAATGGCCTTTTGTCTTTTTGTGGTTGCAATTTATCTCAACTTCAGTACAAAAACTAATGTTTAAAACACACAACTATGGTGAAAACCTTCCTTAGTTTTATAACCACAGTGCGTTAAAAAATTCTGCCTTTGTGTGTGTGTGTGGGGTGGGGGTTGGGGGTTGGGGGTGGCCTGGAAGAGCTGAGGGTACAAGTAGATTCTTGTAGAGCACAAAAGTATAGGCAGAATTTTTAGTGACTTAGCCTATTTAGAATATGACCTGCATTTTTCCATTAGCCAAATTCTTGCTGACTTCCTCAGGGAGAGAGATAGGAGGAAAGGCTGTTTCCTTCCTGAAGGGTTGAATTTAACCACACCTGAGGTCTGGCACTGCCCTTGGCACTGCTGATGTATGTACAAAATCAAATACATATGTGCATGCATGTGAACACACATGCACACACACATGTACCCACATACACTACATTTATACATATACCTACATACATTCTTGTATTAAAGAGCCACTGACAAAAATGCCAATTATTCTCTATCCCGTGGACCCTTTGCATAAGTCATAGACCCTATTAGATAGAGTAATTAGCTAGAGGCTTTGACAATCTTCTTAGTGGCAAGCGTACTAGGAATTTTAATGAAATGTAATTGCCACACATTGGCCAAGTCATTTTAGTGTTCAATATCATGCCAATTTTTATGGGTGGGCAATAAAACCTTGAAATAGCTTCAGCTAAAATGGTCATCTTCCTTGACAGTTTATAGAGGGCGGCGAAGAAAGAGAATTTTTAAAAGAATTGCTCTGAAACTCATGTCACATGCCATTTAAATGGTCAAAATAATGAGACGATTTTGTATTTCATAAGAGTTTCCGGAATCAGATGAAAGCATGATCTCAGATGAGGCACCTGATGCGACTTGGAGTCGGCCTCGAGAGCGAGCTCTTTCAAACAAGTGCCCTTGCAGAAACATAGATGTCACACTGTCTCACTTTTATCTACAGCCTTGACCTTTATCAGTAAATCAGGTAATTGGCCAAATCCAATTACCTGAAGATGGTCTCCAGCTTCACTGACCACTCACTCCCCCTGCAAATTCCTTTCCTGCTTTGTGGGAATTCCACCGTTTAGAAAGCATTCACTCCCTGATGTTTCTGCAGACCTACTGCGCGCGGGGTGCTAGATGAAACTATCTACATAACTTAAGTTGTTATTACTTCATTTTAGCCTTTCCGACCACACTGGAACTTCAGATTAAGGACAAGGATCAAGTCTCTTACTCCCAAATTGTGCCCTGACGTTAGCTCACCATCGAATCACTGTTCAATAATTATGTCTTAGTGTTTTTGAGTGATTATGGGGATGTGTACACACACACACACACACACACACAAACACACACACCTGTAGGTAAATAACACCTGATGCAGGAGAGGAGGATGGCTATGTTGGTACAAGGACCCTGTGTGTGGCTAGTTTAGTGGAACCAAACCTCATGAGATATATGTCAAATGCCTTTCAAACAATTCCTTTGAACACCATTGTCACCTCCATTATTATCACCATTTAGTAAATTCTTACTTGATGCGAGGTACTGGTCTAGAGCACTTTATGTAAATTTAATCATTTAATCTTCACAACAACCTAAAGCACCGCCAGCATTCATTTATTGGAATAGAAATATCACTTATTGTAGTAGTGAATAATACCATCTATATTCTGCCTGGGACTTGGGAATCGTATTTTACACCCACATCAATGTAAAAAATCTGGACTTTCAAGCTAAGAAACCCTGGATCTGAATGCCCAGCTTTATCACATTGCTGGTGGCCTTGAGCAAGACAGCCACACAGTCTAAGCTTCTACAGGGACACAGGCATTACAGATAACGTACAGGAAGTCAGTCCGTGGTGGGCACTCAGCAGAGGAGCCGCTGTTATGATTATCATTATTATTACACACACACACAGTTTATTCCTCAAAGAGTTTGCCTAATGTCAACTTGATGAGAGGCAGCCATTCATAACGGAGATAAGTATTAGGCCAGGGATCTGAAGACCTCGATTTTAATTTTCTTTCTCTGGTAACTTTATGGCCTTGAGCAAACTGCAGAATCTCTTTGTTCTTCCAGATTCCACATCTGGTAAAATAATACTTGCTCCTCCTGGCCTCAAGGATATGCCATGAGGATAAATTGTTGAGTGTTTTCGGAGGTCTGAGGAAAAGATGCACTATGTGAATCAGAGTCTGATTCAATACTATCATAATTGACCTTTAAAAGTGGTTTTCCAATCCTTGGGCAAGTGTTTCCGAGGTGTAAACCCTACATAACATTGTAATTATTATTTCGTGAGGAGACTGTGGCTTTGAATCACGTAGATCTCAGTTGGAACTTATACTTGTCACCTTTCTAGCTGTGACACTTTGATCAAGTTACTTTCCTGTCTGAGCTTCAGTCTCATCATATTTAAAATGGGCATAAATATCTGTTTTCTAGAACAGCTTTCAGGTGTCAAATGGTCCATGTCGCAAGCCGAGCACAGCATCAGATGACAGAAGGCTGGTCCCTTCCTGCGCGGCCGCTAGGTGACCGTCACAGTTTCCATGTTTTGAATTGTATGTTATTTCTCAACTTGCTTCAGAATGTTCTATATTCTTATTTATCCCTACTTATGCCCATTTTCTTGAGGGAGAAACAAAAAATCTGGCTACAAGTTTTTCGAGTTCCACTGCAATGAAAGCTGAATTTTCCACACACAGATAATTCCTCCATTATTATATGTCTTATTACGTGGATTTGGTCATAACGCAGGCCAAATCATATTCTTTAAAATAGGGGTCTCCCAACCCCCAGGCTGTGGACCAGTACCGGTCTCTGGCCTGTTAGGAACCGGGCCATACAGCAGGAGGTGAGCGGTGGGTGAGCAAGCGAAGCTCCATCTGCATTTGCGGCCGCTCCCCAGTGCTGGCATCACCGCCTTGGCTCCACCTAGCATCATCGGGCATTAGATTCTCATGGGAGCACCGGTCCCTGGTACCAAAAAGGTTGGGGACAGCTGCTCTGAAATGCAGCAATCATACAGCAATTTCTGACTAACCGATTATCCTTTAGGCCAGTACCCACTTCATGAGAAGCAGTTACCTGCATGTGGGTGCGCGTTTAGAAATTTTATCTCGATAGTGGGGAAGGCAGAAAGACCATATAAACATCCTTGTTCAAACTGCTACTTAGCTCGAGCCATTTTCGATTTTCTCCTGTTTTTTTTTTTTTGAGATGGGGTGAGGTGGGACAGGGGAGAGAGTGGAAAGCAGGAAGAAGCTGATGAGGGAGAATACGTTTCCTCCTTTAGATTTTAACCCGGGTGATTACTTGTAAAAGTCGGGGTTGAAATGTTGAAAGAAGTACAGTTCTTGCAGCTCAGGGACAATGAAACCGGTGAATAGACCAAGGCCCATACTCCGCGTTGGCCGAGTGCTTGTTATAAGCCAGGCACTGTTCCAGATGCTTAATATGAGATGTTTAACTCATCTAATGTTTACAGCCGCCCTCTGAGGCAGGTACCACTATGCCCATTTTATAGGTAAAGAAACTGAGGCAGAGTTAGGTTAAGTAACTTGTCTGTGTCACATACCAAGATGTCATACTAAGGCTCCTTGGCCAGGACACCAATAGGAAAGGAGAGAGGCTGGGGCAGAGTATGAGGTGTCGGGTGGGCCTCAGTGGAGGGGCCAGCCTGCGGGAAGGCAGAGGCAGCCACCTGCACGCGGACAGACAGTTCTATCTAAGTGACGGGAGGAGGGGCACCTTACCAGAGCATTTGTTAGGGAGCCGTGGGAGATAAGATACTGTCGCACAGACGAAACAGGGCGGGGCCACGCGATGTGGTTTGCGAGTGGCATCTGTCCTTACGTTTGTCTGTTTCTGACTTGTTGGCAACACCATTAAAGATGGTTTGACGTTGAACTCTGCGGTTTGCATTGTGAAAAACGCACAGACGCCTAAACATCTGAGTAGGTGCACGGCTGTTGCGTGCGGGCTGAGGGAGGAGGAGGCAAGCTTTAGAGGCTGAGCTGTCCACACTAGGCCCTGTGCAGGCAGGGGGTCGTGCCAGGGGATGGCAGCGGGGCTCAGTCCCTCTGCTGGTCCCCGCTGGAACCTGGGGAACCGGGGGAAAATGTCTGGGAGCCGCGCAGCTATTTTAACCAGAGCTCAGTGAGTTTCTGTCAATTTCTGGCAAACTAGCAATTCCAGCCAGATCTTGCTGGTAAATGTCTTTTTATTTCTGCTGTGCAGCTGGTCACAAAAGGTCTGAGGGATAATTTTTGGATGAGAACATAAATCCTGGAGCTAAACCAGTGTATACTCAATAAGCTACATTCTTATTTCCTCTGCTTGCTGCTGGGGTCCTTTTAGAATTTTAACCATCTTTGATTTTATATGGATACAGGAGTAGAAAGGCAAACTACATTTGTGAAGATGCCAGAACTCAACAACTCCACAAAGGGACATGGCTTTTGCTCTACAGAAACAAAATGGTTTTTACTCTTAAATAACAGACTATATATAAAATACACTTCAAAACTGAATGCCCAGGGAATTTCTCTTTTATGCAACTCCTGCTTATGGAGTAAAGATCTATACCTAGAAGAAGAAGAAAAACTAAGGCTTACCCTGCGCGAATGCTTCTCAATTTTGGCTGCTCGTGGGAATCTGAGGAGCTTGAAACAAAACAAACCCAAACAAAACACAACACACAAAAAGCCAAACCACTGATGCCTGGGTCCCATCCCCAGAGGTTCTGAGTTAATTTAATTTGTCTGGGGTGAGGCTCCAACAGCAGCATTTCCAAGGCTGCCTCGTGATTCTAATGTGCAGCCAGAATTGAGCATCATTGGTCTATGTTCTCTGCCGGACCAAAGTCTTCTCAGACAGAAGTCGAGATCTGCACATGAGAGAGAGTGTGCGTGTGTGTGTGTGTGTGTGTGTGTGCGTGTGTGTGTGTGTGTGGACATAAATGTACTTGCGGGTGTAATGGCAGCTGAGAGAGTGGTGGGAATTCACACTCAGCCTAGTATTACTGCAGGAACATGGAAGTAATACACACACACACACATATGTCCATGCTGTCTTAATTAGTCCCTGCTGGTTGTCTGTTCACACAGCAAGAGAAGGGATGCCAAATGTCTGGGATTCCGGCCCATTTCCACTCCCTGTTGGTTTCACAGGAATGAAGACAACAGGTGAGAGGGCCTGGAACAGCACCGCCAGCCAGCATCCGCACACCGCTTCACGGGCCATCCAGCCTGTGCATAGATGATACCGCTTTGTCCTCACAAGGCTGAGATTCATTTTCTTCATTTTAGAGAGAGAACACCCGAGACTCAGGAGCAATGAAGTGTCCTGTCCCAGAACACATAACTAAAATTACTGGATGCCAATATTCTAACCCAAACCTTGTGATTTCAACTCTTCTTAAAATGTACTCTACTTCCTGCATCCACCCTGGTCCTGCCCCGCATGCCTCAGGTGAGCAGGCATGGGGGTATGGAGGGAAGGGGCACGTGCTATCTCCCTGGGGATCAGGACTACAGGGAACAGGGCCAATTGTGCTGATTTTTCCTTTGCACCCCATGGAGGGTCAAATGAAGCAGAAGACTGCCTTGCCTTTGAGCACCCTGCACTGGAGACGCAAACACGGGCCGTGGGCCAGGTATGAAGTCATTGTCAAGAGAAGAGATTCCAGGCAACTTAGTTCCAGCCTTGGCTGTCTCCTTGACCCTGCACAGTACGATCCCATGATTCCAGACCTTTTTCTTCCTCTTTAAATGTCAGCGATATTATAACTAAAAAGTAGCCAGACAGAAAGAGCAAAAGGCCAAAACATATAAAGATTCTACAGAACACAACTTAGCTAGGTCAGGTTTGACCTAGAGATGCGCTAACCGCCTCAAAGAAGCTCCACGTTTTCTCGATGTTCCCAGACTCTTAAGAAAATCGCCATCGGGATGTAGTCTCATTTCCTGTCTCGCTACTTCAGGCACTTCTAAAAGAGATTGTTGCTCATGTTACATATTCATGCGCTGGAATCCGAATTCAAAACGCTTAACACAGAAATAAACCAGCAGAGGAAAATTCCAGGGAGCTCGATAGTAAAGCATTTCACAGAGGCAAAACAAGTTTAGGAAAATATGAAAAGGCCAAGTGAAGTTTTTGAGGTAGTTAGCATTCAGCACGCGAGCGAAGAGCTTGGGCCAAATACCATAATCGCGTTTATGCTCCATTTTCCCCTTAAGACAGATATTCAAATTTCGGCGCGAGCCACGCGGAGAGGTTTGCAAAACTATCTGCTAAAAAAGAGGCAGTTTGCCTTATTCTCCAGCAGTAATAATGCTTTGCCGCTTAGAGGGCTAAACTAGTAACAAGACCACACATCTGCACGAGGCATATTTCACACCGAACATTTCCAGCTGCTAAACAGAAGTAAACGAGCCCACTGAGGCTGGGGCACAAGTCTTGTTAACGATACGAAACAATCCTGAGGTCTTAGTCATAACGATACTTCGAGCCTCCATAAGAAGGATCAGAGGACTTCAAATTAAAATATAATGAATAAGTCTAAGCTTCTCCCCTGAACACTTGCAAATGAAGACTTCCCAGGGTGCCCTGAGGGCCTGGTGTCACCCCTTCCTTCGCCGGCCTTCCCACCTCACCCTTGTCTATTTCGAAGGGATCCCTGTGCGCAAAAGGATGCGGAAATCCAGCGAGTAGGAGCATCAAGTTGTTTATGATGAACGTTTCTTCAGTAAGCTGGATCCCTTATAAAAAGAGTATAATGAATGAGGCCATTTGAATATTAACCGGGCTGCTCATTTCATGCATCTGATATGTTGGACTGGTGTTGGCTAATTGTGTGGTATCTAGAGGTCAGATAAGTTTTTTTTTTTAAAAAAGTCTCAGCAGATTTGATCTTCTCTTCACCTAGTTAATGTGACTTACCTAGGAAGGCAGCGAGGGGCCTGAGTTTTTGAAGCAGACAGCTCAGCTCTGCCACTCACCAGCTGCCCATTGAATGGAGATGACAACGCTTACCTCACTTGATGGATGTGAGGATTAAATTGAGCCAATGCATATAAAACCCCATACACAGTGCTTCACATAAGATAAATGCTTGATAAATACTAGTTAATGTGACTTACCTAGGAAGGCAGCGAGGGGCCTGAGTTTTTGAAGCAGACGGCTCAGCTCTGCCACTCATCAGCTGCCCATTGAATGGAGATGACAACGCTTACCTCACTTGATGGATGTGAGGATTAAATTGAGCCAATGCATATAAAACCCCATACACAGTGCTTCACATAAGATAAACACTTGATAAATATTAGTTATGTTTCTCTTTCCTCCGATTTTGGTCTAACTTGGAGTGACTGAGGCAGACGCTCAGTTCCTTTTATCATGACATAGCATTTCTTTTAGTGAGTACAGATTTCCACGAGGAGTGCTTAAAATAGTTTGTGTTCACACGTTCTCACCTTCCTTAAACTCAGGTCTATGTTAATTCATCACATGGTATTTCTGTAGTTCTCACTGATAGCAGTTAATATTCTGGGTAGCCCTGAATTCTATCGTAATGTTTTTATGAATGAAGAAGGATCATTCCAATGAAATAGGTGATGTCAGAAATTCTGTGAACTGAGGCAGAAACAATAAACAAACAGAATATGGTTTCCCTTTTCATTCTCCATCCTTGGTCATTGATTCTGTCCCCTTCTCTGAGTTAGGTGACATCTGACTTATTCCAGAGTAGGAAGACTCCATCATGGCTCTTGGGTGGTTCAACGCCCAGAGACTCAGCATCTACCTATGAACTTGGCTAAGCAGCCTCTCGATCCTTCTCGATGACCTCAAGGGTGGTGCCTCTCCTCAGATAGAACCGGTCTCTGATTTTTCTAACCGGGCTACCGTTTCATGTGACGGATATCTTGAACTGGTGTTGGCTAATAGGGTGGATATCTAGAACTCTCTCTGAGAACACCATCCTCTTTAACTAGAAGAAGCCTGAGCAGTGAGGAGGGAGGCTAGTTTGGACCAGTGAGACAATTCTCAGTCAGGGGAGAGGTGTCATAGTGAACATTCCACAATCGCTATGGAAAACTTACTTATACAGACATGTACATTATTTTATATGTTGAAAACCTTTTAAATGAGAAATGGAGATGCACGTGGGCAGTGGTGAAGCAAAGCGGAGCCACTCACCTGTCCAGGTTGTTCGCAGGCTGTCTGGTACCTGGACTGCTGGCATAGCTCTTTGACCCTCTCATATTTGGGCAAGTGATTTGACTGTTGGATATTCTTGCTGGAGTCTTCCTTCTTACGTAGAAATTTCCTTTGACAGAAAGAGAAAAGCTTCTTATGTGAGAAACGATCTGAGTTACCTTCCCTGAGACCTACCTGCCTGTTCTCTTTCTCTTCCCTGTCACATGACTTCCCATTCTTCAAAGAGCAAGAAATAGATGTTAAGGCTCTAACCACAGGGGTTCAACATTTGATGAGTTCTTTGTGACAAGCCAGGTATTATAAAGATGAGAACTCAGGATAGGAAAAATCATTTTCCTGCAAAGCATTAATGTCAAAACTTTGGACATAAATGTTTAGCTTTATAGGCTCAAAATTCTTTTTGCTAAAAAGCAATTATAGAAATAATTTCTTTCAATGTGTGTATGGAGAAAACCAAAGACAATGAGCATTATAAATCAAAAGGGGAAACCCAGAAGTAACTACAGAGATATTTATAATCTCATATATTTGTATATTTAAAACTAAGAAAGGCACATAAGGAAAAGAAGTAGAAAGATGTCAGGTAGGATTTGGAAAGGACGGTTAAGAAAGTCGATGGACTGGTTAAGTTTCAAGGCTGAGAAATGCAGCATTGAAATCCATAGCCATATAAAGGCTTTGGTGTCTTTTAGAATTTATTCTTTGCAATTCTGATGCAACGATATTTAGCCTGCTGGCCAGCGTTTTAAACAATGACTAGCAAATCGTTCATCTCGTTACTAGGCTTACAAAATCTGCATGCTTAGTAAACCAAAACAAGGGGGAAAAATAGTCAGCAGCGAGAGCTGCCCACTAGGACCGGTTCCCAGAAGTGGCCCAGGGACCAGTAATTACCCTCTCTCCACGAGGAATGTATCCCGCCAAATTTTGGCCTTCTTGTTTGTGCGAAACCTGCAAGCAAAATAATAATATTTACAGTTGGCATCTGGACGTTTTTCCCAGCGGATCTGTGCTAACGGTTTATTTAAAGGAACACCTCTCACTTCCCACAGCCTTGTCTGCGTCTCCATCAACACGCTACACACAAACAACTGAGAAATTCTCGGCTCGGGGGGACGCACGCCAGCCTCCACCTCTTTCAGATGCTGGCTGCCTCTGGGTGCCAGTGTGCCTGGGACGGGCAGAGGGAAAGAAAATGGCCATACCTGTTACCTGGCTTTTCCAGGTCCAGAAGTTTGAGGACAGACTTGCCGTCCACATCGGGAGGTGGGTCGAGCCCAGCGATGTCCAGGATCGTAGGTGCCAGGTCGATATTTAGAACGATCTGCGGGACTCTGCAAAGGGACAGATGGTTAGGTCCCAGACCCGGCGCCAGTGGAGAGTAGCACTAAGGACAGTTTTCTCCACAGCACGACTCACTGGCTTTCAGTGCCCCTCCCCCGTCTCCTGGTCGCCTATGGAGAGTAGGCTACATTTGGCAGGGTGGCTGACTGGTCAGCAGTGATGGCACAGAGCAAAGTTAACTGTCTGTCACAGTCGGGGTTGGAGTGATGTCCAGACCCCTGAGCTCTGGCCAGACTGTCAGACAAACTCTGACACACGGTTTTTCTAGGGAGCATACTCTCTTCCAAAACCCGATGGCCTGTAACTCCTCTGTTGAACTAAGGCTTTAAATCAATCTTCGAGGAAGGACCCGGGTTTTATAGTTGGTCTTTCCAACACAAAGCCTTCTGACTCTAGTTCCGACTATCCCTAAGGTGTTTGCAACGCCCTGAAGAGACATAATAACGCTCTCCACAGAAGCCCTCCCTCCTGTCACTGCCTTCTCCCCGGGAGGCACAGAGACGAGACTCTGATGTCCAGGTTCTGGGCCAGACGCTGCTGCTTCGGGACTGGGGGCGCCTACAGAGGTACGCACGCTACCCCCTGAGCTTCCTCACTGTTAACTCTGGGGTCCAGGCTACCTTTTCTTTAAGGACCAGCTTTTGAATTCTACTCGCATTCTTTACTTTCCTTCTTTCCGTAAGTGTTTCATGTACGCGATCTCATCTCATACAAAATGCTCTGTCGCGGCAGGCAGGGCGTACGAAACAATGAGAAAACAGAGATGCAAAGGGACGCAGTGGCTTGCCCAAGGTGACAGAAATAGAACTCCAGTCCTTCAGGCCTCTTTTAAAAGAAAATCATGCTTTTTAAAAATTTAATTAAAAAAATTCTTTAGGAATAATTAAAACAAAAAACGAAGCAGAAGGCACTCAAGATGAGATCCCTACAGATCACATTCTGCATCGTACACGGCCCATGTAACATGGAGTCTGGCCAGTTTGAGAAAATGAATCACTGATACAGTTGTTTTTCCTTTCTCTTTAAATAGTATACTTTAGTTAATGTAACATGTGGTGGGGGGCGGGGCGGGGTATAGGCTTTCATCTTCTAAATTACCAACCTACATACCCCGCTTTTTTTGTTCTGGATGAAAAGCAACCAGACACTGAGCTCCGTAATCAAATTATGTCCGACGTACATGAGCTACGACGGCTGAAGGCCGCCGACAAAGAGATACGTACACTGAGCCTGGTTCTACGCTCGGGCCACGAATAAAGAAAGGCACGCGGATGTCAAAATCATACGGCATGGATTTGCCCTTGACCAGTCCGAACTGCCCGATGTGGTAACCGTGGTCGGCGGTGTAGATGATGTAGGTGTTTTCCAGCTCCCCCGTTTCCACCAGCATGTTATACAGCTGAAAGACAGCATGGGGACAAGTCAGAGTGACTGCGATGGCCGAGATGACGACGGTGCGACTTCTCCCAAATCTTTTTTCCATTATT
>NW_006443225.1:12507063-12510058 GCF_000325575.1 Pteropus alecto | reverse complement strand
ATCCCCCTTATATTTTTTATTTTTTACCCCTATAGCACCTGGTCTTCCTAGGTGGTCTCCCATCCAAGTACTAACCAGGCCCCACCCTGCTTAGCTTCTGAAATCAGACGGGATCGGGCTCGCTCAGGGTGGCATGGCCGTAGACTCCATTATTTTTAAAAGGCAAGAGTTGCTTAAATAAGACCGACAAATACAAACATTATCCACATTTTCTCATGGCTGACAATCCTGGAAGGGACAAGTCCAATAATATAGTTTGAAAAGTAACATTTTGAATCTGGCACTTGCTACCTATTTGAAAAAAAAAAAAAAAAAGAAACCCACAAACAACCTGTACCACCAAACTTGTAGATTTTACTTTGAAAAATCCACAGTTAAAGCAAATTTTAATAGCATTGCTCTTCTAGCTAGTTTTCAAGGGTTAAAAACAGGCTACTTCTGAGCTAGATCTAGCCGTTAGGCAGGTCTTGCTTGGCTTATGTTACATTTTAAAATTCATAAAGTTTCAAATAAAATTTTTGTATTGCTGGATTATTTAAAAATTCAGAAGATCTGATGATGCTGGATCCATTTTTTTTTTTTTTTACTTTAAGCGTTTAATTTTATTATTAGTTTCAAGCATTCAGTACATTGGTTAGACATTTATATAGTTTATGACACCGATTACCCACATTT
This sequence comes from Pteropus alecto, assembly GCF_000325575.1. Classification (NCBI taxonomy): domain Eukaryota; kingdom Metazoa; phylum Chordata; class Mammalia; order Chiroptera; family Pteropodidae; genus Pteropus; species Pteropus alecto. The sequence continues at coordinate 12,509,383 of NW_006443225.1, read as the reverse complement.
GCATGTGGCAAAAACTAGCTGGCGCTAGTAGTGGCTCCTGCTTTGGATGGGGTGCTTAATTTCAAGTTCACCACAAACCCCACCGTTTCCTATGGCCCTAAACTGGACCTGCTTTAGTTCCTCGCATTATTTGCTTAATTGCTGAAGGTGTTTGTGGGTGTCGGCCTTGACTTACGATGTTTTGATTTTTATCTCCTCTCTGCCCCTGGCTCCATAAGAACGGAGTCTGGAGAGGTGATAAGGGAGGACACGAGATAAAGGAAGGCTGATGAATTCACTAAACGCGCGCGCGCTCTCTCTCTCAATAAAACAAAATGAACAAAAAACAACAGCAATCACAACCAAACAGGATGAGCAAGATGGGTCTACGCAGGGGAAGCGGGACCGAAACCGACCGCAGAGGCAAGTTCATGGGCTTACCCTTTCCACAGAGTCATCCACTGACATCAAAGTCTGAAGCCTTTTGCGATGCAGAACGTTTGTGAATTCCATGTGGATGGGCAGCATGGGGCCTGTGTACTGCATGATCCAGTGTTTGTCCATATTCGGTGCATAGTTATAACTAGGAGTTCTGAAAATAGCCAGAAAGGAGTTTTTATTATATATATTTTTGGTCATTTAGAGAAATATCTCAAGTTAAAGATTGTGAAATAATCATTTAAGAAAGAGAATTTAAACCCTGGTAAAATACTTTTCTCTCCCATATTTCTTCTTTGTATAAGAAAATCTGACGTCTTCACCACCCCTAACAGCACACATCCTCTGAAGGTCTACGGATTCAAACTCGTAAAATCAAGACCGGCAGCTAAAAATCTAATTAGCGCAAGTTCGTTTGGGTTCATTGAACAAAATGTGTAAAAACACATCAAGATGGTCATGGTAGTGTCACAAGTCTACAGATAAAACAACAATGTAGAAGGGAGTATTCTCATGGTGGTGTTAACTCATAAAATTTTATTGCTAATTAGGCTATTAAATATAGTCACAAATAAGTTATATGGAATGATGATGAATCATAATTTCAACACATTTTTTTTTCTCTTGAATTTACTAGGGCATTTTATTGATTACTTATGTGTCTAGTCTCCATGAGTTTTTCTCATTCCTAAACTAGTATATAGATGACATCAATTTAATTGGGTTTGCTGGAATTATAACCAAGTCTCCTTCCGCAGTACCCATGCTTACTGCTAAAGCTATTCATTTCATAGCCAAATCAAGTAGAGGTGGAGGGCATAATTTTTGTTAGCCACGGGGAGTGGGTCCTATTAGAACAGATGAGTTCAAGCCTATATTTAATCTATTGCAGAAATCCAAGTGGTGTCTCAGTTCTTCTAGGAAATAGGTTTATTATCCCCATTTTACAGCTGCGAAAACTGAGGCTTAGCAAAATTAAACATTTCCTTCATATTAACAAATTTAGCAGGTGGGAGAACCAAGACTTGATTCCAAAGCACATCTGTTTTAACGAAATGAAAGAAAAGCGAAGTGAAGGAGGCTTCCTACCTCTGAAATTGCTTTTCATATGAATCTCAACCTTATAAACAGCCAGTCTTGCCAGCAATCAACAGTCTAATGTGGATTAGGAAATTTGATTATTGGTCTCTGTCTGTTCTGGAGAGGGTCCTATCAGTGAAAGATCGTGCATAATGTTGACTGAAGGTGACCCTGTGGCATTTTTTATATTATAAAACTACAGAAGCCATCAGTCACTGCAAGCCAGGTGAGTTCAGGAGCCTTGACCATTCATGCCACTGGTCCGTTGTGGAGTGAATTTCCCGTGGGATTAGCACGGAGTTTCTGAGACACAGGATTGTGCCCTGGGGCATTTCTGTACACTGAGCTACACAAATGCCACCTGTTATTGTACATTTTCTTCTGCCTGTGGATTTGCAGAACCTCTCTTTTGATAGTCGAAAATGCCATTTTGTACCACTGGCCTTTTGGCATAAAAAGTTAGTCTGCTGGTCTGTGGATGCTGGTTAACTAGCAGAAGCACAACAGCACAAAAGCCAATATAACAGTGGGCACAGAAGACTCATAAAAGTGGACCAGGTGTGCTCAGAGTGTAAGTCAACTACCTTTTAAAGAGACAGATTTATAGGGTGGGAGAAACAGGCACGGCTCAATTTGCTCACCTGTAAATGGTGAGCAAAAAATAATAGCACCTGTCTTAAAAAGCTGTTTTGAGGAACAACTTTATCTATTTATTGTCTCTCTATCTATGTATTTATATCTTCTTTATCATCCACCTCTATCTACCATCTATCTATATCTATCTATCTATCTATCTATCTATCTATCTATCTATCTATCATCT
>NW_006443225.1:12415585-12505997 GCF_000325575.1 Pteropus alecto | reverse complement strand
GGGGGAGCCATTTGCCTTTTAAAGGAAGACAGGCTGCCACTGCTCCCCACAGAACGGCAGCTGTTCAGGGACCTGCAGGTGGAAGGTCGAGGGTCGCTGAAATCTACAATGTTGTTGAAAAGTGATCCTTTGCCAAAGGCCTGTGGTTGCCTCCTGCTGGGGTCGGCCAAATTCCTGGAAAGATGCGAGCCTTCTGTCCCCCAGCGATAATTGAGGCTCGAGGCTCGCTTCTCTAACTAAGAATTGACTTACAATTACCCAGGGCCTGGGGCTGTCAGCTGGAACGCAAGCCCCCCAAAGAAGCAGGTAACCGGTTCAAGGAAAAGTGGAAAACCACATATCCAATTGTTGCCGAATGTTTTAGAATCAGACTTAAATTCTCATCCCAGCCTTGTTACTGACTAGTATGTGGTCTTGGGCCTCTTTTCTCTAAGCCTCTGTGTCCTCATCCAGATAATGGGTATAATAACTTCAAAGAGTTCCCGTGAGGGTTAAAAGGGATTTCAGTGAGTGGAGAGAACACATCCGGGGAGTCTTGTCCTTTTGCAGCTCATGTGATTGCCAAGGCAACCCCAAGATGCAGGCAGGGCATCTTATTCCAGTTTGACCAACAAGAAAGTAAAGTGTATGAAGGTGGCTCAGAAAGAACACATGGGGCCCATGCTCCTTCACGCTGACCAGAGTCCTGAACCACAGCCCCCAAGCAGTGCCTCGAAATCTGTCACCAGAAGGACTGACACACACATTTCTTTCTATCAAAAGGAAGTCCTAAAATCCTCAGCCTTCATCCTGATTTAGGGCGTTAGCCGCTGCCGCTTCCCGCTCAGAGTTCTCCCACCAGCTGCAGAGCGGCTACTTTCACTGCGAATACAGAATAAAGTCTGTCCCCGAAAGGCACGTTGGATGCATCAGCGGAGACATCACACTGGCTATTTCCTCTAAGATCGAGGGAAAAAGCACTAAATCATCATTGAGTTTCTGTTGCTGTCTTGAGAGAGAGAGAGAGAGGGAGAGAGAGAGACAGAGAGAGACAGAGAGAGAACTTAAACTGCGTGTGCGTTACAGCCACATGGCCCAGTCTGGTGAGACTTTCTGTTGTCTGTTCTCTGTTCAGATATGTGTTTTGCCCGGAACCGTGCACTCCAGAGCTCAGACTCTCAAAAAAAACCAACCAACCAAACAAACAAACAAAAAACAACAAAAACCAAACGAAATGGCAACCCTCAACCGACTACCCCAATATTTGAAAATGTTAGTTCTTCCCAGCAAGGATTTCTTGCACATTGCTTTGCTCTAGTCTTACTCGTTGGAATCCATGCACAGCCCCCTAGACCACAGATCCCTTAGTCCACCACACAGGTTCAGCCTTCAGCATCAATGCCGGTGCTCTCTGGCCTTCGATTCTCTTTCCGGGATTGCTTATTAGCATAACAGGAATAAGAATTCCTAAAGTCAATAATGTCACCTTTCTTTTTGATGGGTGGGTACTTTAGGAGACTGATTCTTACTGGCAAAGAAATAGTTTCAAGAAATGCATGTGTTGTAGATTAAATCCACACTTGGGAAATGCAAAGAACTTACAGCTCCTTCTTAGCACCGATGGCCTTTGCTGTCACTGGTGAAAAGAAACATATTTCTAGTGCGTTATATTTGAACGAGCATTTTCTTCATTTGGTATTTAGTCTCAAACAACAACAGAAAACCTAATGATCTAACTCTTAAAGGGTATTTGTAGCAGGACCATCGTTCGCTGAGAAATGAAATAGGTCTCAGTTCCCAGAATAAGCCAGTTACACAGATTTAAGACACACGCACTCAAAGCATTAAATTGGAAATTCTATACTTAATCTCCCAAGCCACACGATCTCAGCTTTCACTAAAATTGAACTTATTTAATTGACTTCATGGAGATATTCCCCACACGAGTTCAAATCTCTTTAGATAGGTAACATTGAACACATGCAGAGAATACCAAATGATCTCGATTATAGGTATATCATAGAACTAATCTAAAGAGTCTTCTAATGATGTTGCAAACTCCAATTACAACTGTGCAAACTCATGCACAGGAACCACTTCTCACATTAATTGTGATGGCAATGGATACTGAGCAGGGCTGGTGGGAAGATCATTTGGGTCCGAGGGAATAGTTTTGACTCCAGATCTCAGAGTCTCGAGGAGCGTCTATCTACTTATGTGTCCTGGGCAAAACCATTTTTTAAAAATTGACTCTGGGCCTTCATTTTTTTCGATCTAACCATTTTTGGAATTATACTGTCTTTAGGCGTCTTTTTAATTCATAAAACCGAGGAACTATTTTTATACTATTTTTAAAAATGTTTTAATATCAGCTAGTTGGTGAGGTTAACAGGTATCCTGCAACGAATTCTTACAGAGGCCGAGCTTGCCAGGCACCAGGAGGTAGAGATGAAACTCTGACCTGTTTTGAAAGAGTGGCCTTGCATCTCTCTGGGACACCATTTACAAGGTATTCTGTGTAAACGCTGCCCCCTGGAGTTGTGCAATTCAACTTCAGAGATTTGGATAAACAGCCAGGTGCGATGGGATGAGCAGGAAAGGATAGAGAGAAGGACAAAGTGGGAACACAGGAAAGGGAACCATCAGTTCTGCCCAAATCAGAACTTACGGAGAATTTAAAATTTTCTCATCTTCGAAAATATTTCCTTTTATGTATTTATGGGAGAAATGAAGTAAGGATGCGCAAATTCTTTTTAAGGCAAGACGTTTCTTTGCAACTTAACGAGTGTTTCGAAATCTCTGTTCGGAGGCTTTTCGAGAGGCTGTTTTTCATCTAACACGCTGTGTTTATCCAAAAGCTCCACTTTCAAACGATTCTTGCAAGTTGGTGGACACGGGTTATTCTACGGACATGTTAGATTTCACTCAGACCTGGGTGTGCGTGTTCACACACACAGTCACGAACATGTCCAGGTGTGGAAAGAAAGAACTGTTGAACTGGAACAAAAAATATATATTTTAAGTTGCTAGGGGCATCGTTGGCAGGAAGGTGGTTAAGGAGCCTCGCAGCTTCCCGTGGTATCATTCAGAGGGGACTCTCCCTTCCTCTCATGGCTTTTGTCAAAGATGCATAGTAACGCATCACTGAGGCCAGGAGAGAGAAGTGATGTCTAAGCGTGAGTGAGGATACGGCATTACTCTGAGGACGTCGGGGAGAGAACTTACTGAACAGCATAGTAGTGATACACCACAGCGAAGGGCTGTACGATATGGAGGGTCACGTGTATTATTATGATGGAGGTGCCCCTCGACTTCTCGGGGCGCCATGAGCAGCTGAGCCCCTCCCTGATTCAACGGGGCCTCCTGTCACGAGTGGCTGCTAATCCGCTCATTCCTGGTTGGTCGGCATAACCTCTAGCCTCAGTCTGTAAAGCCAACAAGCCAATACTGGACGGGCTCCCTTCCTTTGTGGGGACGGTAAACACCGTGGAAACACGATACGTTTGCTCCAGGCTGAGAGGGTCAGATAGTTATAACCCATGGCCGGATGAAAGGCATCTGGATGATGCCGACCACCAAGGAAGGCGCCCCGAAGGAAAGTGATCACGTGACTTGGGTCTCCCCAGCAGGGCCGAAGCTACAGCTTCTTGCTCTGTGCCTCCTGGGCCTGCCAAGGATTTCCACAAAGTGCTTAACTTCTTATAGTGCCTTGCTCGAGTGTGTTTGCTAATGTTTTCACTAAGGAAACAGACTACTCAGGAGCTCCGTGCACCACAATCGGCAGCTTGTCTTCGATTTGTCTCAATCCTTTTGTCTGTGGACAGAACTGTGAGCCTGGGCAGTCACTCACGGTGACAAGAGAGGCACACTGACACTCTCCAGCCCCTTCCTCCAGTGGCCACCGAGGAGACCTTTACAGCAGACGCCAGGAAGTCAAGGCTTCGAAGGCCCGTGGGAAGACACAGCAGATCTCCGCATTCCAGCCGCACCAAACCCCAAGGCTTAGCAGCAAACAACCAGAGTTGCTCAAAACCACATGAATTTTCACTGTCTATGGCTAAGGTCGCTCCCTAATTGGCACTTGCCCATAGCACACATTTTGCACCTGGAAAAGATAACACAGCCCCAGACTGGTGCTCATCACAATGTGGCTAAGGTCGCTCCCTAATTGGCACTTGCCCATAGAACACATTTTGCACCTGGAAAAGATAACACATTGTGCTCATCACAATGGAGGTCTTAGCTTGTCAAGAGATTTGTTGTGTCATGATGGGCAAGTATCAACTTGTCATTTCTCTAGCTGCTTCCCCTAAACATTAAGTTGGACCAAATGAAACTGCACTTTTTGTGGGTCAAGAAAGATCAAATCAAGAAGAGCAGTGTTCATCTTAGTAGAAAGGATAGATAAGAATGCACCTCTATGAAGTGGCTTCTATGTCCCAGGCCCTCTGCAGGGACCCTAGCTGTGCTGCATCTCTGAATTTTCATTCATGACATCGTGTCAAGGTGCTAGTATCATCTCCATTTTACGGACGAGACAATGGAGGTCATGAGAGGTTAGAGAACTTGCCCTCAGACTTGGTGAGGACGGCTGAGACAGGAACCTGCTCTTGTTTGCCTTGAAGGCCTGGATACTTTTGCTCTGCCACGTGCAGATCACGCTTTGTGAAATCACTAGGAAGGCACGCAGGTGGTTCGTTTGAACTAAATAAAAAAGAACTGAAGCTATTTCCACGTAGAAATGACCGACATTGCGTCACCACCCTACTAAATGCACTCCATGACTCTCTGCTTACGGCTATGTACAAATTCAGCCAAGTCCTCATCATTCCGCTAGTTTCTCTTTCTAGCTTTACCCTCTCCTGCTTTCCTTGTACCCCATTCTCCATTTCCCAGATCGCATCTCAGATCGCCTCACTTAGACAGCGAGCTCTTGTCCAGGCCACATCTCTTCCTGAAATAGTGGATCCTGAATCAATGGCGGGGACTGTACCCATCCTTCCAGACTCCCTTCAAATGCCTCTCTGTCCGTGAAGTTTTCCTAGTTCCCCCAAAGATGTGAACGTTTCTTTCTCCAAACTTCCACGGTCCCCCGAATGCCTGCTTGAGGTCTTACCCCTTCTGGTCCTGCTGGTGATGTGGCTACTTGGACACTTGCCCATCCATTCCCTAGAGCAGGGGTCAGGGGCAAACTTATCTGCAAAGGACCAGATAGTAAACATTTTAGGCAGTCCAGGTCATAACGGCCCCTGCCACAACTACTCAACTCTGCTGTTGTATTGCGAAAACAGCCGTAGCCATTACCTAAATGAAAGGGCCTGGCAGTGTTTCAATAAAACTTTATTAACAAAAAAACCAGATGATGAACTTGATTTGGCCCCAGCGTACCAACCCCTGTCCCAGCTTATTGGTTCTCCAGTGTCAGCAATTGTGTCTTCCCCGTGTCTATATCCCATCTGTGCTGTACATGTCACAGGTAGCACGCATAAATATTTGTGAAACTGAATAGCCTTTCTAATTGCTGGAATTAGATTTTTTTTAGCTGTCACTGAGGCCCTGGTCTGTGCAGTGCCACTGAGCTGCCACACAGAACCTCTTAAGCTACGGCTGATTTTCCTGTGTGCTCAGGACCTTGCCCTCAGGCTTCAGAGACTGACTCCTATGAAGCCACAAAATCCATTTTGCCAACCCTTTCTCCTCAAACTTGGGGAAAACACCGGCGAGGTTTACAGTCGTAGAAAGTCACCTTGGCCTGGGAGTCTGCGAACGCAACAAGGGGTACTGCACGAGGCAATTTCTGACTCAAAAGAAAGAGAAAGTGGGTCCCAGGGCAGGAAGGAGCCCGCAAAGACCGCTTTCTTTCACTGAACTAGCTGTTCACTCAATCTGTAAGTGACCCGTCATGAAGAGCCGCTCATCACTTACTTCATGGCTCTACGTGGGGCAGATCTTCAGACGCTCATATATCCTTCGAGGGGTTGATTCCAAAACACAGTGGTTCACCCAAACCACAGCCCCCAGGTGCTGGGTTTTGCATTTGCTGATGATATTTCATGCATTAAAACACTTCTGTCCTCCAACTTCCAGAGCTCGCTCAGTAGGTCATGAACCCTGGCTTCCCATCGACTATCAGTCCCTATCCTTGGATAACTCTGGCCTCCTTCCTTCTTTCTAAACCACTTGTATGACAGAGATGCTCTAAATCCCACTGACCGGGAGTCATCTGTCTATTAGTTATCATCAGATACCGACTAAAACTATTTTTAAAAAGCTCTCAGGAATCCGTAAAGACCAGCACCTAGAGTGCCTCCAGCATTGACCTCTGTTCGAAGGAAGCATGGCTGACCCTTGAACAACGTGGGTTGCAACTGCATGGGTCCTCTTATACGAGGAAATTTTTCAATAAACAGCCCTCTGTATTCCCCGGTTTCCCGTCGTGGATTCAACCAACTATGGATCAGACAGTATCCTGACCCGTGCTGGGGATCCATGGATGCAGAGGCTGCCTGTACGCACTGCTCCACACCATTTTATATAAGGGACTTGAGCACCCACAGATTTTGGCATGGGAGGTGGTGGGGGAATTGGCTCTGGAACCAATCCCCTGCAGATACCGAGGGGCGACTGTTGTTAGGTTTTGGGGGGAGTCAAAAGTCATGTTGAATTTTGATGGCATGGGGGTCACCACAAACCCCTGCATTGTCCAAAGGTCAGCTGTACACCCAATCTATTTGCTTTTTGTCTGGGATAGTGGCTAGAAAGTCGGCGTGGATGATAAAGGACGGTATTTAGGCAAGAACAGATTAAGAGCCAATTTGACAGGTTTAGTGATAAAGGAAGCAGATAGGGACCCCGTCCGCCCCTCTGACGGCCGAACTTTCAGCAGACGCAGAGCCAACAGCTCCGCGTGGAAGACGGCGCGTTATCGCAATGGACGAGAAGAAAATATGTCAGCAGGTCAAAGACAAGATCAAGGTCTTTGCTGCCAAAGCATCCGCACGTTCCCGCCCTTGGCTGGTGAGAACCATCCGCACAGGGCAGCTCTCTGCCCTCTGTGTCCTGCCGACCACCGGCCCTCTGCTCTGTGCCTCCCCACCCCTGGTCTCGAAGGGAAGCGTCAGGTCATTTTGAAGCTGTGACCTGGGCAGGCCTCTGGAGCGGCGCCCTCAAGCTGCTTTCTGGAGCGATACCAACTGCACATCTGCAGCTGAGCTGCCCTGGCACAAAATAAACCCGTTTCCATAACCAGACCGGGATCACCACTCTGCCGCTGCGAAAAGCGTACTGTTCGATCATTATTATTATTCGCTCAAACTCACGAATATGACTTAAGACGACTGAAGGGAACTCTTGACAAAAATCGCCCCCGTGCAGCCTGTGTGCTTCTCTCCCTTTGCTTTCAATGACTTACGAATGTTGGAACTGTGACTGCTCATCAGAGCACCCGGGCCGGCCCTGGCTCCCAGGCCCACGGCGCACCTGCCTGGTCCCCCGGCAGAGCCCTGTGCTCCTGCCCCGAGGAGCTGCACTATGCAAGGACATGGGGCGAGGGGAGGCGCGGGGTGGGGAGCCAAGGAAAGGCCCGGCTTCAGCGGGTCCCAGAGTGGATGGTATTACTCACATGTGTTGGGAAGCGTTGGGGTACAGTTTTGAAAACTGTGGGGCCGAGTCCTCGGGGCCGTGGGGCGCAGCGTGGCTGATCACCATCATAACGGGCCTATGGGGATACATTCTCTTAGACATTTTGAAGTAATTAATGCTCTCGTTAGTGATTAAGTCTGTGAAGTAGTCCTGAAACATACATTTGACACAAAACAAAAATTACAAAAGGTGACATTCATCAGATCACATTTGCATACTGCTTTCTTCAGAAGTAACTCACTGCATGATGAGTGAGGTAAGGCCTCACTCATCCTCACAGGAAGGAAAACTATACTTCCTGTGGCAGCAAAACACCTTCCCCAACAGAGAAAATCAGTTGCCAGTGACTCTCCAGGGCTGCTAGCTTGGTAATATACAAAAAATGTATTTTGAGTAATGCCCAACTTAGCAATTAGGATAGAAAAAAGTCCAGTCCTGTTTGCCCGAGATAATGATCAGATCTGGCAACCGGAATGTTAGAGCACATGAAACACCGGATACATATTTCTTTCTCAGATTTCGTTGATGTAATCCGCTGACAAAAAATTTAATTACTTCAAGGGCAGGAAACACCCACGTCCACTACAAATTCACAGTTGCAGAACACATACACACACACGCGCACACGCACACACACACACAAACCAAAGAAAAGTTCTTTTCCTCAAATTAAAAATTCACCTGTGGGACTTACACAGTCATGGCGAAGGAAAACCTTGGCCAAAAGTTGGGTGCACAGGGAGAAGCTGCAACGTTGCATCAATTAGTTTATTTGAAACACTAAAATTGGGAAGCAGTTGATTTCCTGCACATTATCCTCTGCTAATTGTACAACTAAAATGATACAGCTGTTGGGATTGGAGCCTGATTTGTTAATAAAATGACTTAACCCTCAGTCCTAGGGGCTGATGAGAGTCTGTAAGGAGGAGGGAAGGAACGGATTGAAAAGGAAAGCAAAGATGAACACTTCAGGTAAACCACCCGCTTCTCTAAGGGTGTATCAGTGGCCCCGAGTTCAGCGTAAACTTCAGACAGTGCCCAGGCAACAGTCACGGTGTCGGAAGCGTCCAGCCATGACTAACCACTTGTAGATTGAAGGGCCAGACCAGCTGCAAAAGCAGTGCCCAAGGGACAAAATCCGTGTCACGTGTCATTGTTAGGACGAGCCCACGGGCTATCACCTTCTCCCACGGGAGTGCCTGTTTCATTCCTCCCCTCGCTGAAGGAGGAGGCGACACAGCTCTCTTTGACACTGAATCAGCTGTGAGAAGGGGCACGTTACGCTGATTTGGGCTTCGGAGGGAATCTGGATTACTTGTCTCTCCTTAGGACAGCAGCAGGGAGACAAAGGTTAATGGCTTGACCAGGAGCATGAAAAGCATCCCCCACGGATAAAAAACGATAGCAGTGACAATTAATGGACTTTGTAGGCCTGTTGCTCAAATCTGCCTCCAAGGTCCCTAGACCCAGCTCTCAACTTTGATGAATCTGAAAACCTATTAGCAATGTCTGTGAATTCATTTGCATTCATTGTTTTCTGAAAGAACAAGACTTAATGCCTGATCTCCCACCAGGCCCCCTGTGCGCAAACCAGGCCAAGCAACAAGACAGCAGCGTGCCAAAATGAACGAGTTTCCACTTTCTGATTTCTACCAATGGCTCTTTCCGAGTCATCTGTGCCAGACAGAGAAGTTTCTCGGCTTCTTTTAGAGAGAAATGAGGAAGAGAGGGTATTTTAGGCTAATCTGAGACTAAATTCAAAGGTATTTCCCCTTTCACTCCTGTGATCTGAAAGCTGTTTTATTTACGCTGGCAATCACAGAAGCTTTGTGAATCTTAAAATCTAATCTAGGACCCATTGGTTAGAGAGCCGTGGGCATGCCAATTTCAGTTTCTATGAATTGATTTGGAAATCATAGGATTGATAGCCTTAGAGACATTTGTGGACCCTGGCTGCCATGGGAGCAGGTGTCCTTGTCAGACATCTAAGCTTGATCAGACAGGAGGTAAAGCAAGGAGTGTCGTTTCTCGATCTTTGATTAATCCAGTTGTCTGCTCTTATTACATCTAAATCAGAAGACAAAATAGACTTTCATCCAGTGAAAAGCACAACAGTACGAGATGAACATCTGATTATGTGGACAACTTCTTTCGGGGGGTGGGACGGAAACCAAAAATTATCACAGGACCGAGTGGATGCATCGATGATTTTTTTGATGATACTTTCATCAGAGGCTGATTGCTTTGTATTTTAATGAGGTAGGGGGAAATCACTGTATAAAGTCAATGCTTGTAGAGAATCTTTTCTTGCCTGGAGTTTAAAATTACCTTAAAATTTCTCATTGTAACTCTGTGAGAACATAGAAAGCCAATCTTGAAAATAGGTTAACTCACTGAAAATGGCTGTTGCCCATTATGCACAAAGTAAATTGATGCAGTGTAAAGGGCTTGAAAATTACCTTTGCATAATCAAATCCGTGCTTTTCTTTGATGCCGTTGCGACAAACAGTGTAATTATAGAAACGAGAATTCTTGATTAATCCAAGCCATTCTCGCCACCCAGGAGGGATGTAGCTGCCATTATACTCATTGAGGTATTTTCCAAAAAAGGCTGCAATGGAAAAAAAGGGATTATTTTCTCATATAAAATGATTAATCATAAATAAATGCATAAGTCCATTAATATAAAATGATGCCTTAAAAAGGAAACAGCAAAACAAAAGTTAGCCTAGGTAACAGTGGATGCCAAAATAACGTCAATGTAATACTCCGATCCTTTGGCAAGGTGACATACACACGTCTTCCTTTTCAATAAATAAAAGGAGCCCCAAGCACATGGATAATCATTCAATAAAATCGCCGTGACGACCGTGGCACACTGGGAGCAGCTATTCTTGTGGTTCTGCTGGGGATCCCAGCAGAATGTACCCCTTTGTTGAGTTGATGTAACGATCAGAGAAATAGCCAGGGTGAGATTTGGAGCGCCACCCCAGGCACATGTCAGGGAATTGGAAGCTCAGTCTTTGTGATAAAGTTTTCTAATGCACTGTGGGAGAGTTGAGAATTATAGAAACACTACTAAAAAACTTGTCTTTGTTTTGCATATCCAGAGGGCACACATTTTCTAAACCGAGGGACCACGGTACACTGTTTCTATGGGACCTGGTCAGGGTTCTTATGTCACATGTATTTTATGGCATTTGTGTTTCCACTATGTGTATTTTATGAATGTGTATGTCTAACTTGATAATCAAAACTGGCAACACGATAATCAAAACTGGCAACACGGAGTTACTACACAGATAACCCATTTTCACAGAATTGTAGTATAATAGAGGTACATGCACCACGAACACCCCGCCGTCATTGAGAAAGTCGCTAGAAAGACTTCGCATTTCTACCTTCGGCAAAGAAAGGCCACTGTGCAGCAAGGCTCACTGATCCTTTCAGAGAGGGAATCGTGACTTTGGTCCTCTGGCAAAGATGACGTTAGGACAGGGGCTGAGGGGGGAGTCGGGCGGGTTGGGGTTTCAGGAACAAAATGGGTTCAATCTTGAAGCAGGATACATTCTGAGTATCAGAAGGGTGGCCATACATGTATGGTTGGCACGCTTTTGAGAGAGAGGGTGCTATTTGCAATCATTGTAATTACGCCACAAAAATAGGTTTGGTAAGCACCGTTCTGGGTAAGCCTAAATGTCTGATCATCCCATCAGACACACACACAGCCTTCCCCTCAAGTATGAAGGGCCAGAGAACATTTCATCTACATATGTATACACGGGCATACATGTGGGTGTAGGTATACATGGATGTGTACACACACAGACCTATATCTATACACACATACACACGCATGCACACAAGTTTTAATTTTTCAGTTTTTTAAAAGGTGGTCGTCTTTAATTTAGAGAGAGACCATGTTCTCTGCTTTCCACGTCCGAACTGTTTCCTGGCTTCATTAAATAGGTTTTAGAGGTGCCTACGCTTCCAGGCAGTTCCTATCTGTATGGAAATAAATGTTCGCAAATGGAGCATCTGGCCACTATGCTCCCTTTCTCTGATCACGTGACACCCCTCACGCCTGCCCATAGTCTCCCGCTGGCTTTCTCAGCCAGGCTCCAGGGTCTTTCACTCTCACTGCCACCTTCCTGAAGACCGGCTCTGGTCACGTCACCCTCTTCTCACAATCTAGATGGATCCTTGGCACCTGCATGATCAAGCTTAATTTGAGAGCGTGCCATCCCCAGCCTACCTTGGGTCTGAACAAAATCCCTCTCTTTCCAACCCCATCTCGCATTTCTCGGTTAACTGTCCCTCTCTCCGACGCTGTGTGCTTTGGTTCCCACCTCTGTACCTCTGCCCGTGCTGCTTCTCCGTCTGACCCTTGGGCCAGAGCACGTGCCATTTCGTTCCCAGCCTTTGCCACAATCCCATAGCATCTGGTGTCTGCGGCTCTACTGCCATCATCCCTTTCTTCCTTGTGGTGTAGTCCTGTTCGATTGTAAGGCTTCTGAGGGCAGACATTGCCTTTGCCTCGTATCTGTACATCCCTGCACGTAATAAAGGGGCTCCATAATTTTCGTTTTTCAAACTGGGGTTCAGGGACCCCCATGTGTTCTGGGGATTCTACAGATTCTAGACTTATGAAATTTTGTGTTTTTGCTTGAATTATAATTGTGCAAAGCTGATTTGGTCTAAATATTTTCAGAGCTTCAGAGTTTCTTGGAAGAACTGACTCAAGCCTGAAGAACATGACAATGATGTTTACTTATTTGTTGAATTTATCTGTTCAATCTGTGAATGAGTGAATCAATCATGTGGTGACTTAGCCAAATGCCCACTGCTTGAGGGTTCTGCCAGGAACCCCAGGGTAGACGGACGGGCGTAGAACAAAGTGTCAGAGGCTCTCACGTCAGATATGACTCAGGATTTTCCTCCGAGCTGACTACGTGCAGTAGGAATTCTTGTCTTTGGAGACTAACCACCTTTCCACACAGACCGCAACCTGATTATCCTCTTCCGACAAAGGGATAATAACATGACTTGGAGTCACAGGCAGCTGACCAAGACCACACCCCACCAGTGATGCTTCACAAGGGGACCGTTTCCAGGAACTGGCTACTTAAAATCCTATCTGTATGGAAATAAATGTTCGCAAATGGAGCATCTGGCCACTATGCTCCCTTTCTCTGATCACGTGACACCCCTCACGCCTGCCCATAGTCTCCCGCTGGCTTTCTCAGCCAGGCTCCAGGGTCTTTCACTCTCACTGCCACCTTCCTGAAGACCGGCTCTGGTCACGTCACCCTCTTCTCACAATCTAGATGGATCCTTGTCACCTGCATGATCAAGCTTAATTTGAGAGCGTGCCATCCCCAGCCTACCTTGGGTCTGAACAAAATCCCTCTCTTTCCAACCCCATCTCGCATTTCTCGGTTAACTGTCCCTCTCTCCGACGCTGTGTGCTTTGGTTCCCACCTCTGTACCTCTGCCCGTGCTGCTTCTCCGTCTGACCCTTGGGCCAGAGCACGTGCCATTTCGTTCCCAGCCTTTGCCACAATCCCATAGCATCTGGTGTCTGCGGCTCTACTGCCATCATCCCTTTCTTCCTTGTGGTGTAGTCCTGTTCGATTGTAAGGCTTCTGAGGGCAGACATTGCCTTTGCCTCGTATCTGTACATCCCTGCACGTAATAAAGGGGCTCCATAATTTTCGTTTTTCAAACTGGGGTTCAGGGACCCCCATGTGTTCTGGGGATTCTACAGATTCTAGACTTATGAAATTTTGTGTTTTTGCTTGAATTATAATTGTGCAAAGCTGATTTGGTCTAAATATTTTCAGAGCTTCAGAGTTTCTTGGAAGAACTGACTCAAGCCTGAAGAACATGACAATGATGTTTACTTATTTGTTGAATTTATCTGTTCAATCTGTGAATGAGTGAATCAATCATGTGGTGACTTAGCCAAATGCCCACTGCTTGAGGGTTCTGCCAGGAACCCCAGGGTAGACGGACGGGCGTAGAACAAAGTGTCAGAGGCTCTCACGTCAGATATGACTCAGGATTTTCCTCCGAGCTGACTACGTGCAGTAGGAATTCTTGTCTTTGGAGACTAACCACCTTTCCACACAGACCGCAACCTGATTATCCTCTTCCGACAAAGGGATAATAACATGACTTGGAGTCACAGGCAGCTGACCAAGACCACACCCCACCAGTGATGCTTCACAAGGGGACCGTTTCCAGGAACTGGCTACTTAAAAACCTCAGCACCGCTCTTTCCCCTGGCCTGCTTCTCAACCCTAGGAGTTTATTCCATCTTTCTCTCCTTTTGTTTTCAAAGCAGTAAAACAGCACAGTGGCTTGGAATATAAACCTCGGAGCCAGCCTGCTTGGGTTCCAATCCTGGCTTGCTCCTTGGAAGCAATGTGCCCACAGGCAAGTTACCTGACAATTCCCTCTCTGGGCAACCAAGAAGGTGATCATAAGGATGGTGGCAGGATCGTTGTCAGGATGAAAAGAGCTCGTACATGGGCAACGTGCTAAACGCGGCGCTTGGCACACGACGAGGGCTTTCTAAGCGCCGCTACTGCGAGTGCTCGTCTTAGCATCGCTGCCCTTGCAACTCTGTGTTGATTTTAAATAATTTACCATTCCGCCGTGCAAAGAAATCTCGCCCTAGAGTCCTCCACGTGCGCGCTGACACATTTCTTGAGAGGTTACATATTTTTCTTTCCCAATCCGACGTATTTTGTGGCAACAATTTGTCTCCCGTGTTCCCGCTTGATTAGTTTTAAAAGATTTCCTACGACTTTTAGTTTTATTGACTTTTTTTGCTGGTTTTTTTTTTCCCTCTCAGAGAAGCCATGCCAAGTCACTCCTGCCCTCCCCTCGCGGTCTTACTCGTTCGGTTATTTTGTACTGTTTTCTACCCATTGCCATGGCTGTTCCCTCTCCTTTACCCTCCTCGTCTAAACCATCTCTGCGAGTCTCTTAACCGTGCTCGTTACATCAGAACTCCCCAGGTTTTCGGTGTCTTTGGGCTCACGGAGTGTAAAAGCGTACTCAGTATCCTAGATGTGTCCTCACCCGACACATTTGTTCCAAGGGAGTCCTGGACCTCGTGTGTCACCATGCAGCACCCCAGTGCTGGTGGCTTCGAGTGACTGGCCTTTCTTGTTGCCTGCTGACATTGAGACTCATTTGTAATCACTCCTCCTGGCCTCTTTCAATGTTACGCTTCCTGGCAGCGCTCTGCAATGGATTATCTGGGTTTCTAATTATTTTCCTCCAGATATATGAAATCTCTTTCTCCCTCTCTAAGGTGAATTTCGTTTTTCTTGCCCGTTTTGCCATTACAGTATGTGTAGTTTGAAGTTTTTCTCTCTTTTGGCCCTGGCAATTCAATACACCTTATTGCTATGCTATCTGAATGTATCACTAACATGCCATCGACCCGTCCTTCCATCTCATTTTCTTCTCTGGGACTCCACTAAACACGTCCCTTCACAGATGTTTAACAAGGTGGGAAGGGGGTTAAGAGACAGCGGGAAAGATCAGAAAGACTTGATTATCATTAGTTTTGACTTTGGGTCATGTTACTCTGTCCAGGACTATCCATCCCCGTAATACGTAGAAAAATTTCCTTGAACCGTCTGAAGCAAAGGCACTTATTTTTAAATTAGCAAGAGTAACTATACACAAGATTTGTGATGCCACGGAGAAGTTAAATCTTATTTAATATAACAAATGATATGCTGAGCTTTTACTTTATGTAATGGACAGATTTAGGTCGCAGGATTTCGCTGGTAGTAACTAAAAATATACAAATTTTGAACCGAGTTAAAATTATGACTTACTCTTATGTCAATGTATATACATGAGTCTGTTTTCCACAATTAGATTGTAAGTCTGATGAAGACAGGCATCTTATTTTAACTCTTCACATCCCAGTGTCTAGTGTAGTTCTGAGCCTACACTAGTGTGGTTCAATAACTAGCATACTGTGGTATGCTATGTCTTCTGTTCATGTGCTTACCAAAAACCTACGATGCCATAACTAATCAAAGCAATATTAGCTTGCTTTACTATATAAGAACTCTACATTTAAAAAATCCCATATTAGAGAATATATTTGCTATAAGTAACAAAAATTTTGTAATGTAAAAAGACATGAAATTAGAAACTTGATTAATTTGTCTAAATTATTTTGTTAGAAAAAGAGCGGATCTCTATTAAATATTGCCCTTTCTACTCCAGTGACATGAAGTAGAATTTTAGTAAGATTTAATTCACATGCTGTATCATGTGTCATGTGTTCTGATTATAATTTGAACACTACAATTTTTAAATAAATCAACATAGTATTTACAGTGATTATAATAAAATTACTGTATAATTTTGGACAGGAAAAACACTTAGGAATCATTCTAGTCCAATCTCTGCATTATAAAGGCTGGAAAACTGGCCTGTACAAATTCTCAAAACAAATTAAAGGCAGAGCTAGGATGTGACTCTAGATCTCCTCAGTTTTCATTCAGGATTTTTGCTAACATTGACACTACAGCTCAAACTTGGATTATTACTTTTACCTTAAAAGTTACGCTAGGTTTTATATTCATACCCATACCCTTAGAAGAAATTAAACTAAAAAAATTTTGAGCATATAGTCAGGCAGGAAATTCATTTTTATGATAGATAATCCAATGTCATTCCCAGTTCACTTGTCAGAACATAAAATGCAATAGACATGTTACTGTATTTTCCCCTTTTCAAACATTTAAGCTGCTGTACAGTCATATTTTCCATGAGTAAATTTAGAAAAATTTAGGCTATAGCCAGTCCAAAAATGCCTCAGTTCTGAAAGAGAAAAATCATGTCATACAATGGTAAATATAATATTGGAACAATTTGATTCATTTAAATCCATGTATTCTGGATGTCTTCCAAAATAAACCACTTAGTAATTTATCTTCTCTGAGCTGTTCTTCATAAATCTGATTGCTGCCTTTTGCTTTTTTCTCAATGGATATTTATGTACAATACATATTTAGCTTCTTTTACTATTTTTCTTAGGTTCTCGGCTAAGTGTTCTAAATAACGTGTTCATTTTTAGAAAAACAACAAAATCTCTATGAGTTGGCTCTTTTCCAACTAGTCTTGTGGCTCATATATAATTATGCTGGTTTAATACCTACTCACCAACTCTCTTAATTTCCTGTCATCTTGATGTGTTTATTTGTCTATTTTCAAATGTGTCACTGTCCCTGTTTAGATCAATAATTATTATCACGAAGAAATCTTTACTTTCAAATTGTCTCAGACACTTTAATACTTTCTCGTCAAAGATAAATTTAAGCTCAGTTGATCTTTGTCAGGCCACTCTAGTCTTCCATTTGTAATTTTTCTGATTTACTAATGGGCACATTGACATTTGTTTTCCTAACTAAGTATTTGGAAAGGCCTTCGTTTCCTTTAAAAATATTCTTGTTATTTTGTAAGATGACTCACCATAAATTCCATTATTACCTAAGTATCTAGACCCCTGGGGAGAAGGCTGGCTTCAGAATCAGTCTTAGTTTCCAGGAACAAATTTCCTTTCCCTAGAGAAGACAACTGACCGAAGCAGGCCCACTGGGCTGCGTGAAAAGACAGAAACTTGTCACTGGAGAAGCCTTACGACGTGCAATTTCATCCTAGACCTAACACATAAGGTTAGAGAGCATCCTGGAAACAGCCTCCAGATCAAGATGCTGACGCCTATCCTTCCCATTAGAATATCAAATGTGTCACTTTAAGTCACCTTAACCTTGTGAGTCTAAGTTTGCTCATCTGAAAATAAGGGGATTGAATTAAATTATCTCTGAGTTTTATTCAGGCTCTTGTAATCCACTGCAGGGTGGAACAGCCTGGCATAACTGAAACAAGTATCAGAACATACTGTGTTTCTTAGAAGCGACTAAGTTGTTTTTACCTCAGTGACCCAGTATATTTTGTCATGGATGGTGTTGCAATTTTTGCCTTTGCCATCTGGAAACTTATCTCCAAATATGCAGCTTTTCTCTTCAAGTCCATGGCATGCAGCTCGCATACCAACCTTTGCCTTGACTTTAATTAGTTCTCCCCTTGATTTCCATTTGCCAGAGTCCTGACTGCTCTGTATCCTAGTATGTTTTATGTGTCTCTGTGAGGTCGTTTGGAGTGAGGCATGATGGAAACACATGGAAAGAAATAAGACAATGGGAACAGAAAAGACTGAGTCAGATGTACTGGATTCGTTCTAGCCCTGACCAGCTCGTGTTCTTGGTCAAATAACTCTGAGTCGCGCTGTTTCTTCACTGGTAACATGGGCAAATTCTTTCTTTCAAGATTACTGTGAGAATTAGGTGAGACAACTCAGCTAAAATGCCTGGCATAGGGTAGCTAATTCCTTTCTTTTACCCCTTTCTTTCTACCCTCCCCCCAGCTTTACGGACATATAATCAACAATCAAAAATAGTATATATTTAAGGTATACAACCTGATTGCCTGATATACATAAACACTGTGAAATATTCACCGCCTCCAAGCCAACCAACATATCCATCATCTCATATCTTTATCATTTTCCTTTTATTCCCTTTTGTGGCGAGAACACCAAAGATCTATCCTCTTAGCAAATTTCAAGTATGAACACAACACCGTCAACTATAGTCACACTGCCATGTACCTTGTCTCCGGGACGTGTTCATCTTCTTCCCCCCTTTCTTGGTTCAGTCCCGAAACAAATGAGCAAACCCTGTCTGACTGTTCTCAGTCCTGGCGGGGCTGGTTCTCTGTGTCTCTCCATATCTGGATATCACGCTGGATATGGTGAGAGCCCCGACCCTTCCAGCTGTGTATCTGCTGCTATGGATTAAATTACAGGGAGCCTGGGAGTTGAAAGGCACTGACCTCTCACAATGCTTTCCATGAACAAAACACAATTGGGGTCAAAATCAGGAACCAGGCATTAGGGGACCGTTTCTGATTTTGCTTCTGAGTTGGTCACACAATATTTGAAATCCCCACCTCAGTTATAAAATGAAGCCAAGTACATTTGCTGTCTATGAACCCTACGGGGATGTTTGATGGATTTGCAGATTGCTTCGGAGCTCTCAGATGAAAAGGGCTGTAAATCTAAATCACTTATGTGAGAAAACACACTCAGAATAAGGCACTCTGAGGAGCCTAACTTCTTTTCTGAGCATAAGCAAACACCCCTGAGACTCACAAGAGGGGCTTCCTCTGTGGGGGCGGATCTTGAGAAGCCTGTAATGACAACACAGTCATATTCACGATGAATATTCTCACCCATAAATAACAAGTATTAGGTGCCCATGGAGTATTCTGCAAAGAAGCAAATGGCCACATATTTCCTGAGTCCAGTGGTAAAGATTAATTCCGTTTTTAAAAGAGATTTAAGAGAATACGTTGATCAGAAATCCTTTACTTTTAAACCTTCAGAAGAGAGAATTTGTAAAGTCATTCCCAACAAGCTTTAACGATGATATCATTAATTCATAGGCATAAGTCTGGGTGGTTCCGAAAAAAACTTTTGCACTGTAGCCCTGGTAGCAACAGCCTTGTTTTCTTTCATGAAGAAATGCTGGGGAAACCCACGAAGAGCATCTAAATGTTGGGAGAATAAAAGCCTTGGGGGTGGGGGTGGGGGGCGTGGGAGGGGCAACTTTAGTAAAAGGAGCCTTGCTTCTTTCTTAGAAAGACTGGCATCATTTTCACGACCTCTCCTGAGAGAGGACCCCAATTTTCAAAAGACCAACTAACCCACACCTCCCCCTTGCCCTGTATAAGTTAAGCAATAGTAAGAGATGTAGCAATTACCTTCCTGCCCTGAAAGATGGAGGTGAACATTCGAGGCCTGAAAATGACCACAACTTAACCTAAAGAAACTCCAAATTCTATGAATTCTGGATGAATAAATAAATCACTGGTTTGTTGATTCAGTTATTTATGAATCCAATAAAGAATTGTGACCATTTACTGTGTCCTGGACCCTGGAGGAGACACTGAGCAGTTTCAAAACCCTTGATGATTTCTCACTGAAACGATCGGCGGGATTTACCGAGACCTGGGACAAGCTTCAAGCCGTGCCACGATCACTTGAGAATCGGGAGCTTCAGGTAAGCAGGTAAACACTATGAAAACCCATCTGCTGTACGTTCTCCTGAAAAATCTCAGTTGCTGGCTACTCTGATAGATATGACGCTTTCATAACGCATCCACTGAGGATCATTCTGACTTTTCTCTAAGAGATCTCTCATGGGTACATCCTTCGGAGTCAAAAAGTAGGGGATGGGGAGGACACAGATACGGAAGAGAAAAGCCTAGAATACCTCCAATTTAGAGACTTACTGGAACTTCGTATACTTCATCACGCACCACATTTCCCTGTGTCTGAGTTGTGCCGTCAAAGGTTCGTGGGCCAGAAAGTTCACCCATTACCTGTTCTGTAGCCAGTGTTGTTGAGATACACAGCGAAGGTGCGGGGCTCGTGCATGGCCTGCCACGAGGACGAGGAGCAGTTCTCGTTGTTGGTGTACACGTTGTGGTTGTGCACGTACTTCCCCGTGAGCATGGAGGACCTGGACGGGCAGCACATGGGCGTGGTCACGAAGGCGTTGCTGAAGGTCGCCCCGCCATGCTCCATGATCTTTCTTGTCTTGTTCATGACTTGCAGGGACCCTGAAAGGCACAAGTCCCGTGTGGTTTAGCAGGGTGCCCCCCGCACGAGCACTTGTTTACGTCTTGTCACTCAGTGGCTCCATTCCCTGAATTTATTAATTTCCTTCCCTTGGCCTGAAGGAGTCTATAATTCGACCAGCTCTCATTTCCAGAACAAAATCAAAGATTTGGGATCCTACCATCTCAAGTGTCTCGCAGAATAATAAACACATTTCAGCTTTTCCCCTCCTTCATGGCAAAGGAAAAAAAAAAAATGCAGGCTAATCTGATAATTAAAGCTAGAATTCTAGATATGGAGCAGATTCAAAGGCCAGCCGCCCTTTGAAGATTACCAGAGAACAATAGCCTATTACAGAGAGCATGAACCCCTGGCCCACCACACACGCACACAGCTAGCGACATTGCAGGGATGACTATAGTGTTTTAATCATACGAAACAGAAGAGTAAAAGAATTTTTCTTATTAAGTAGAAGTTCCTCTAAGATGCCTGTATTTAATTAAAAAAAGAAAAAAGGATCCTCAGTGTAACTTGGTATCCTCTAGGAAACTCACCAAATGCCTGCCAGCTTTTCTATGAGGATGGCACTACTAGTTTATATTTTCATCTGTTTATATGTAATTTGAAAAGACAGGTTATTTGCTCATGAAAGAGCTATGATTCTATTGCAGTCGAGAAATATTTGCATAGTACTAAAATATTCCATTTTAACTGTAAAAGATGAAATTGTAACATAAGATCGCTGAGGGAAAAAAAAATTCTATTTCGATTACTCTATCCAACCAAACACTGCAGCTGAAACACATCCAAACACTGCAGAAAAAAAGCACAGGCCAGAATTCAATAGTCTTTTCAGGACTTGTCAAGAAATGCACTACAGAACGCTACAGCCAAGCCCATTGCATTTGAATCCTGGAGCCTCACATTTCCAACAGGTCCCACTTCTTCCAGAGAAAGTCTGTGTAGTTTTCCAGCAAGGAAGGAAATCGTGATGCAAACCAGGCAAGCATTCAGAGCAGAAGAGAAGCCTGCCACCATCCAAAAAGCCACAGTGAGCCTGATTTTTTCACGTATTAGCTTTTACTGCTCATGGGAAACATATGAAAGCAGGAGGAGAGTTTCTAATTGGGTCTCATGAAATCTCCCTAAAATATGCTTTACTTAGGAAGACTCCTGACCTCTTTTTCTTCTCTGGATGTGCTCAGGGGACCAAGCGACCTTTTGGTGATCATTGAATAGCATGTCATGAGCACCCGTTTCATGCCAGACAATCTATCAACCTTGAACTCTGGGCCGGTCCCCAAGTGTTGCATCGACAAAGCAAATGGAAAATTCTCTGCTGCCTCTGGTCTTCAATAGTCAGCTACTTAGAAGAGAACCCACATATAAAGATCCCTTTGGGACATCCGCAAAGCGACATACACATAACGGTGCGGATACAGCAGTAGCAGCGCATCTGAGGATAGAGGGGACCCGGAGCGAATGTCTAATAAGAGGTGAGGACAAATGGAAGGAGAGAAGGAAGGAAAATATCGACTGGGTGAAGTGGATTGTTGGGAGGATGAGGAGGATGCTAAGTAAGTGATGAGTACAGCACATCGATTTTCTGGAATTGAAAAGAATATGGAGAATTCTCTTGAAGTGTGTGAGGCAGAGTTAGCAAAGAGCTGGGAAGCTGAGTAGAGATATCGGGTTGGATGGAATAGACAAAATGAAGGCAGAGTAGGTTCTTTGTCAAAGACATGAATGGCATGGTAAGAAAAAGTCTTCAAGACGTGTTGCTATGGCAACGTGGCGATGCGGGTATATGCAGAGGAGAGAATGGGCTGGTCCATCAAGAGAACAGCCAAGAAGTCTCTGAAGCCATCGGGCCATGAGGTGATAAGAACCTGAACCAGATTGTGTCTCTAAAATAGAGCGGCCCTAAGAAACACATCCAAGAGACTTTGTAATGCATCAGAAGGCTATGAGCTGACTAATAGCTCAAAGGTTTCAGCATGGAAAGAAAACTGGAAAAGTAATTGTTTCGCCGTTGGTCTAAAAATAACTAAAAGAAAATGTGCCCTATAGAAGAACACAAAAATCCATTTTAGAAATGTTGCATTTCATATTTGTGTTGGTTCACCATATGGGGGAAACATCCTGGAGACAAATAGATGAGTAGGGTCGTGGGCGTGGGGAGAGAGATGTTGAAGTCGACTCCTCTTTAAGTCTCTGCAGTGCTTACTCATTGTAATATCCTGACTTTTGGAAAAATTCAGCAAACACTAGTGATAGATTTTCATTGCCTAAGAATCTTTTCATCTCAAAGAATGAGCTTTCAGAGCTTCCTTTATAAGCCTAGCTAAACTCAAATTTAAAAAAGCAGTGTGCAGCCCGAAGCCATCCTCCGAGGTCCTGAATCACAAAGCTACAATCTCCTGTTTACAGACTTATTTGAACCGCGCATACGGGACGGTAGGTGGAAATCTGATCTCAAGTTAAATAACATAAAAATGGGCTAAAATTTAGCCCAATTAATAATCTCTGGAATTGTCCCAGCCAAACTCTTCCCCTGTTCCAAGTATCACTCTTTTCTTAATTAACCGAGCTGCGCTGAGGTCCTCAGCAATCCCTGCCAACGCTGTGCTTCCAACCAGTCCCCACGTCAAAGGGATGGATGAAGACGTTTGGTCCCCACTGTCACCGCGAACGCTGCAGCTCCACCACTGGGGGTTCCAAAAGTGCACATCTGGCTCGAAGTTTCTCGGTAAAGGAGAGATTCTAGGACAATCCTTTCTCATCTTTAAAAACCACCCAGAGAGCACGTTAATGCACAGAAGGCTGGGCCCACCCAAGACACCGACACTGACTTAACAAGATTGGGGAGGGCTCACGAATTTGCATGTCTAACAAGCTCCCTGAACATGGACCACACCCGGAGGAGTATTTTAGGTTGGACACCGAATCAGGGACGCCTAGAGTGGGAAGAGACTTTATGACTGCCTTGTTCTAAGTGACCTAAGCGGCTTAGACCGCTTCCGAGGCTATAAGATGCTGGAGATGGGAAAAGGAGACAGTCATTTCATACTTATTTTCGGGTTCTGTTCTGAGTGCTCCACAGACATCAACTCATCGAATCCTGACACTAACGCTTTGCAGTGGGTGCTATTATTTATTATTCCCATTTTATGGATGATAAAACTGATGTGCAGAGGGCTAAACAACACCCCTAGGGTCACACAAATCCTACACGGCAGAGCCCAGAGGCAGTGTAGGCAGCCTGCTCCAGAGACCATCTCTTAAGCTTCATCTAGGCTGAGCATTGGCTGTGATATTGATGTTTTCAAGACTTAAAAACAGAAATGATGTCTGCTTGCAGTCAAAATATGCCTCACTTTCTGTGGTGTCATATTTTGCTTCATCAGGCCTCCCAAGGGAGATACTAACAGACACTAACGCCTGCCTCCTGCCCTCCAAAGGGCTGAAACGATCTTGGTAGCTTAGGGCCAGGTGAAGGGTGAGTGGGCTACAGATGCGTCTGTGTTCAGCAGCTGACAGCCACATTGGTGTTACACGCTGCCTCTGATCTTGGCTAGATGCAGACGATGGAATGCAAGAAGCATACCTGTTCCCTCTGCTGAGTTAGTATGCACCAGCGACGTAAGCCCAAAGCACCTTCTTCTTCTTTATGGCTGTGCAATGATTAATGTTGGTCAATAGTGCTGCCTTGTGCTGAATCTGTTTCCATGTGATTGCACCATTGATTTTTTCATTGGGAAACTCAACCAAACTTTTCTGTAATAAAACCCATTATTATGCATTTATGGCTGTTGAGAGGAGTGGATGGGACAATCTCTTGTTCTGTCATTGGAAGGGCAATTATGTCCTTTTGTTTCAAGCTGAGGCACCTCGCCTCTCTGGATTTCAGGGCTTTGGTGCCTAAAATGCCAATCGTGCTGGTCTTAGTTATTAGAACAATTATTTCCTAGGAATGATATGCAGCTTAAGATTGAAGACTCAGAGCAATATTCCCATGGCAGGGCATAGGAGGATAAGAGTGAGCAGAGAAAGAATCCTAGACTTGAATTTGTGGGGAAACATCTGGAGTTTGCCACAGATTGGCTTGAGCACGTCATTTACCCTCTTTTGGTTCATGCTTCTCACCTGTAAAATGAAGCCAATAACAGCTCACCTGCCTAGATCACAGGACTGTCGAGGAGCCAATGGCACGGGGCGGCGATTTTACCGTGTGCTCACCCCAAACCCGCCACATTCAGCTCCCCCTGCCCTTTCCATCTCCCTCTCTGTAATCTACATCTCAATTCCAAGAGCTGCAATGAAAGTAGAGAGGTTACCATAGACTGAATGTGTTCTGGAAAATTCATATGGCGAAACTCAAGATCCCATGTGTTAGTATCAGGAGGCGGGGCTTATGGGAGGTGATTAGGTCATGTGGGCGTGGCCCTCATGAACGGGATGATAAAAGAGACCCCAGAGAGCTCCCTGTCCCCTTCCACCATCTGGGGACCGTGAAAAGACAGCTATCTATGAAGCAGGAAAGTGGTCTTCGCCTGACACCAGATCTGTTGGCACCCTGATCCTGGATTTCCCAGCTTCCAGAATTGTGAGGAATAAATGTATGTTGTTTAGAAGCCACTAAGCCGACCAGTCTATGTAGGGTATCTTGTTATAGCAGCCTGAATGGACTAAGACAGAGGTCAACTACCTTTTCTATTCTTTAAGACTGAAAATGTTAATGCTGGCTTGCAGTTAAAAGTATCAGTTCTCTACACAAACTGCCCACCTCCTGAAGCAAGATGCCTGACTTCGTTACAATTGAAAGTTGTCCTGTGAGGTGGAGGCCTGACAGGGATGCTATGAAGCGACTGTGACTAGGCCCAGCGGCTGGCGTGGGGACCCTGCTGGCTGGGTTGGTTTGAGGACAGGGAAGGTCCAGGCCACAGCTGAGTCCTAGGACTGCCAAGAAAAGCTGTTCCAGTGCCAAAGTTCCAGATTGGGACTGGGGACGTCTGCCATTGCTCCTGCAGGGGTGGGGAGGCTGTGACAACACCAAGCTGTGGACAGGGATGCTGTCAGGTCAGCGGTGGCGGGAGGGGAGCTGTGGCACTCTTTGGGAATCCCGCAGGATCCACTAGGTTTGCAAGGTGGTGGAGCTGAAAATCTAGGCTTCAGGAAGAGGGCTCTGGATGGAGTATGTAACAGGTTCTTGGGGCTGACACAACCGTGGCCAGGAATTTCAACCGTTCTACCCACTCCAACTTATCTATTCCCAAGTCGTCTGCGCAAAAAGGTCGGGAGAAAGAAAATGTCCCACTAATCTGAATGACTTTACCAAAATCACATAGAGAGCTTGAATTACTTTTCTACATGTTAAACTTTATGGCAAAACTTTACTATTCCTGATTCGAATATCTTAGCATTTGATTATCCAATATTTTATCCCAGCAAACATTAAAATTTTTATCAAGCCTATTTATCATGTCCAGGAAAACTCATAAAACCCAAAATTCAATAATAACTATTGTCATCACCATCCCTTCGGGAAATCCCGAGCATATGGGATTCATATACACCTGGCTTTCTAGAGAGACACACCCCCACGTGGATTACAGTGGTTCATGTTTTGATGAGTGACAACAAGCACACTCAACCCTTATTAACTGTGCAGGGCAAATGTTTCTAGATGGCATTGTCTCACGACGAAGTAAAGTTAAGGTTTTAACTATATAAATGGTCATTACCGAATACATCACTGCTATCTTCCCAGGTGCCAACTGTCAAGCATGAAATCTGAAACAGTGACATTTCCCATATTGAAAATGGCTCTAGCGGTCTATCGGATATCGTAATTCTGCAAACGTAAGACAGAAAAATAACATGATAAAACAGTATGCCTTCTTCCACCCAAACTGTGGGACTGGGAGGAAAAAAACAGATGTTTCAGCTAAAGCCATCAGAAGAGAAGAAAAACAAGTTGGGAGAAGAAGGGACCAAGAAGCAGATAATAAATCTGTCTGGACTGTTTCCAGGCCACTAGGACTCATTATATTTTTCCCTCAAAGGGCAAAAGGCCATTAAAAAATGGAGACTAGTTTCTTAGGGGACTGGAAATTAAATGCCTACAGAGCTAGAGCGAGAAGGTAAGCAAGCGAAGGCAGCCAGGTGTATAAGAAAAATCACAGGGCTTTTGTCTTCTCAGATTTTTCACATTTGGTTGGAGGCTGCATAGAACTCTTCTCTGACTAAGAATAAAAACACAGTCTGGGCACGATGATTTAAATAGCAGCTGCTCCTTGGCCTAAATGGAGATCAATGGAGAGGGGTGGGGACCGTGACGACCTAGTCAAAATTGCCTGAAGTATTACAGGTGCCAAAAGTTTTGCTTAGGTAAATATTTATCCAAGCGCTTGGATGTAAGCAAACAAAATAAAACCCAACCCTATCGAAAACACAATGAGCTACCACTCCACACCCATTAGGATGGCTGTTATCCAAAAAATAGAAGTAACAAGTGATGGCAAGGATGTGGAGAAATTGGAACCCTTGTGCACTGTTAGTGAGAATGTAAAATGATACAGTTGTTATGGAAAAGTCTGGTGGTTCCCCCCAAAATTAAAAGTAGAATTATCAAATTGTCCAGCAACTTCACTTCTGGATGTTTACCCCAAAGAATTGAAAGCAGGGTCTCAAAGAGATATTTATAAACCTATGTTCATAGTAGCAATAGTCACAAAGTGGAAGCATCTCAAATTTCTATCAACGGACGATGGACAAACAACATGTGGTATATACATACAATGGAATAGTATTTAGCCTTCAAAACATCAGAAATCCTGACATGCTACAACATGGCTGAATCCTGAGGAAGGACGTTATGCTAAATGAAATAATCCAGTCACAAAAAGACAAATACCGTATGATTCCACTTATGTGAAATCCTCAGAGCAGTCAGATTCACAGAGACTGTTAGTAGAATGGTGGTTGCCAGGGGCTGGAGGTATGGGAAGTTATTGTTTAATGGGCATCGAATTTTAATTTTGTAAGATAAAAAGAGTTTGGAGATTGTTTGAACAGCAATGTGAATATACGTAACATTACCGAATCGTCCACTTAAAAATGGTTCAGATGGTAAAAACAAAACGAAATAAAACCCCAAACCCCCCAAACCAACTAAAGTCTAGAGCAGTTCATGAAAGATTATGCGAATATTACAAAAGGCTAGACAAAAGGGCATAGTTTTTCTGCCGAGAAGGGCGGTCCTCTCTAAACTTCTTCTGACCCACGGTTCACTGTGGTTCATCATCAACCTGTTTTGCCAACAAGATGATGAGACTCATCTTATGCTTCTATTATCTCTCGCACAGAACCTAGAACATTACTAAGCATTGGGTGAGGGTAAGGCATTTGAACGGGGCGATGAAGAATAGATAGGGCTTCCTCAGGTGGAGGAAGGGCGAAAAGGCAGAGGGGACGAGATGTGCAAAGGCAAGAAATATAGGGGAGAAAGTTGAAACCACCGGACGCCTTCAGGGAAATGCGAGTTGTTTCCACCAGGCACAGAGCAAAAGCGAGGGAAAGGGAAGAAGCCTTACAGAGACA
Organism: Pteropus alecto; assembly: GCF_000325575.1. NCBI lineage: Eukaryota > Metazoa > Chordata > Mammalia > Chiroptera > Pteropodidae > Pteropus > Pteropus alecto. Next base: position 12,478,054 of record NW_006443225.1, on the reverse strand, counting down.
GGTGGGGGCCGGACGGCCCAGGGCTCCTTTGCTTGCAGAGGAGAGCGGAAGAGAAGGGAAAAGCTGGAGAGAAGAGAAGAGTCTACAGATCTTGGCTACAGTGAAAGGGACGGACATGTGAGATGATGAGGAAGGCAAATTCAGATGTGTTCACATCATTTCGCTTGCTCTGTGAGTGATTAAAAACTTAAACTACCAGCCACGTACATACTAAAGTCATACCTGTGAGACTTTTCATTTTGACATGTTGTCTGAAAACCTGTACTCTTGTTTCAAGAGTGAAGTGAGAAGGAGCAGACTCTGTGAATCAATCTCAACGATCATCACCCCGTGTTCTCCTAGAACTTCCCCAGACTGTTTTGAAAGCTTAAGACCAGTGCACTTGCTTCCCACTGAACCCGAGGAATTCACTTTGTTGGAATTCCAAGGTTTGGTTTCAAACCGGAAATCAAAGTTCTCTTCCATTCAGATCAAATTCCAGCATGGAGGGTTTTATCCTCGAGAACCCTAGTCAGAGGATTCTGTAAAGAAGACAGGTGCTCTGCTGGCATAGAGTCTAAAAGATGCTTGTGACGGTCAGGTCGAGTGTGATGGATAGATAAGCCTGGCTGAGTGATGCCTGGAACAAGGGCTTTGGGTCGAGGAATGGCAATGAGTGGTGGTGACATCTTGTCAGGGCAAGCTTCTTCTCTGTCCTAGGTACCCTAGAGAAACTTGACCCCAGGCTTACGGACAAGAACGTGGGGCTGGGCCAATCGAAGGTGAGAAACCCAGATGATGCAGAAGTTAAGCATCGGATTTTAGCAGGCTTTCTAAGTGCTGTAAAATTAACCCAGCTGAGCGAAGTCTTCATCATATCTAACTTTTAATTACCTGACAATTACTATAAACTATGAATAAATTATTCACTCTAATAATAAACCACGGAAAGTTCCTCCAGCATCTACCTATGTTCATATACACTGCAAAGAATTACAATCATAATCTCAAAGTTGAAACAACTTTGCCCAAATATTTTTTTTAAAAAAAATGACCAAGAGTTTCCAAGATACACGATCAAATCCTTGACTTCTCTAGTATTTAATCTCGGTTTACTCCCTGCCTCCAGCCCCCTATTCTCCTAGGCCCGCCCCGCCCCAGACTGTTCCGAAAGCTTAAGACCAGAAAAGTAATATTGCAATGCAAACCAAATGCCTTATACACTCAGTGCAAGTTCATTTAATAAACTAGGTTGTTGCTTAAGGCCTCAAATGCTCACTGACAGTTACTGATAATGAACCACTTGAGCAAAAGAGACTAACAAACGAAAAACCCGCATCTCACCCAGCTCCACGTCTTGGTCATCGGTGAGCACGAGAATTATGTTAGGTCGGATGTTTTTTCGTTCCTGCTGGATCCGTCCTCTGAACCTCGGCGATCTGGCAGTGGAACAGAGGCTCCCCAGCAGCTCGGCCCCCAGGACAGCCCAGACCAGAACCCAGCAGGAAGACTTCATCGTGTTGGGTCCGATGTCACAAAACCGACACAACGTCTCAGCCTCCTGGTGTCTGCAGGTCTGGGCAGCCAGAGAGAAAGCGAGGGAGAGAGAGACTGAAATGAAATCCAAACCCCACACACAGTTGCAGAAAACGGGCCTCAGCCGAGCAAGAACTGGCACATAAGCTGGCATGGGAAGGGCGGGACGTGAGTCAGAAGTGGCAAACTCTCCCGGGCGCTGGGGCGTTGGAGCACTTGATTATTTTGCAAATTCGCTTTTGTCCTTTATTCTCATTCTAACGTCTCCTATTTCAATTCATGGCCGAAATATCATTTCCAACAGAGGGGCACGAGTGTGAAAGTTTTCTGACGAGAGTTAATACCTTGAATTAGGTATCCTGGGTGAAAAATCAATTTCTATACCCAGAGGTGCTCAGAACATCTGCAGATGGGCTCCTGGAAGGGGGAGAAAAAAAAGAAAAATACAAAGAAAACATGAGTGAAGGATTTCAATACAGGTTTTTGGTCTGAAATAGTCTCTTAAAGACAGCAGATAGATGATGATGATAGACAGATGATAGATAGGTAGATAGATAGATAGATAGATAGATAGATAGATAGATAGATAGATAGATGATAGAATTTTTTTTGCCTGCACTCCAAAAGGAAGAAACAGGAAGAAATTGACCCTCAGATGATCGACCTTAACAAACGACTCAAATAACATCTCCATTTCATAATCAGCTCCATAAAACAGTGCTAAGGGTATCATCTCCACTCACACCGTGACCGTACTTTTAAACATCCCAAGAAAACTAATGACAGATAAGGAAGAGCCAGCGATGCCCGTGAAAGCACTGTGCGTTTGGAGAGTGTGCCGTGGGGCGTGTTCAGGATCTGTTAACTCACCAGCTTAAGATATTTGAGTACTTATCGGAGTAGAATGACATGCAAAGCTGTCATTTGTCAACTGCGTTATGTCACTCACTACCCAGGAGAGTTCTTTCTGCTGACAAAGACTCCATAGCAAGTGACTGGGAGGGCAATCTTTTCCAGCCTCCACAAAGCTCGCAACTGCCCTCCGTCACTCACCAGGGGAAGAGGCGCTTCCTGCGAGCTAGTCTGGTCCCTCTGTCCAGCCTGTGTCTTCAGTGCACTGGCGCCTAAAGGGACAGAACCCTCCTTCGACTGTCAGCACCAGCTCCACTATTATCAGGACCCGGCGCAGAGATGCCTGCACAGAGGTTGTGCTTTGCTACTGCAGAACTCAACGGGCAGAGCAAATGATAGATTGGGCTCTGAGGCTGGGGCTCAGAGGCTACCCTTGCACATTAAAAAATAAATAAAATCTGGAGGGGCGCTCTGTGAAATCTCTGCCAGTCTGCCCAAGGGGAGAGTTTGAAAGCGTTGGAAAATGCTGCTTTCACTTTAGAACACTAACCCACTGCAAGCTTTCCTCCTGGACTTCTGAAAGATAGCGAAAGGCTCATTGAAAAAAAAAAAAAATCTGTCTCTTGGATGTCACAAGGGAATGTCTGTATGGGAATGTAGGCTGCCCTAAAATTAATTAGACAGTGGTCCACTTCATGAGCTCCTCTGTCCCCACGCATCTGAGGGTCTGTATTTTGATCTGCAACCATAAACTGGCATCAGATAAATAAACATAACGAATTAAGCGTGAGTGTTGCAGAGCAGGAGGAAAGGGACTCCATCGCGCATGTCTGCGTCTTACATTCTGGAGGGTGGCCTGGGACAGCGAAAGAAGAAAGGCTGTGTACTGTTTACCTCAGCCACACACAGTATCTTTGTTTACACAAACACACACACACACCCCTATTATTTTAAACTTTATGAGCTGTTTTGTAAACAGTTCTAATGCTTTTCACTCTGCAGCTTGTAATTAGAGACAGAGAGGGAGAGAGAGAGAGAGGGAGAAACCCCACAAGTAATCGGTTTTTGAACAAAACTCTAGTGTCTGCAGCAAGGCGGTCCTGACTCCATTATCTGCAGAGTGACCAAACAAGCCACCTCCGATTGGTCCCGTGGCTCTTGAAGTCCATACGTAAGATTCAGAGTTGGATTTTTGGGGGTAATAACTCAGGGTTATTTCAGTGATTGCTGGGCATGCCGAATACTGAAAGCCAACGATTGTTCTGCATCGACTGTTTGGTTTCTGCCCATTTGTTTTAAATCATGAGAAAACTGATACGAGCACAAAAGGACAGGAAAACGAAAGAAATAGGGCTTTCTCCCACAGAGCGTGCATCGGCCTGAACAGTTACATACAGAATTTCTTAGAGGGCTGGTCGTTTACGTAGCAAAACTCTGCTCACCTCTCAAAGCCTGCACGGGGGTGTGGAGAGAGACTGAGCAGGGTTTTCTTGCACTCACCATGGAACAAAACAACTTCTGCTGATTGCAGCGACCTAGAAGGGACAGTTAGACTCACTGTGTCCAGCAAACGGTGGCCCTCCGAGTTAAATGGCCAGCCACGCACGAAACTGAAAACTCCTGACAGTTAGGATGCTGATAACACTCCCTGAAACCCAATCAGCGTTGCTGGGCATTCTTTTCTTTATCTTACTTACTTTACTTCTTCCTTTAGGAAAAAGGAAATTAGTTTTAATGGTGCCTGGTAGAAACTACATTGAACATCATTTCCTAATGAAGAGAAGGGAGGCAGAGTAGATTTTTTTTTTTTTTTTTAGCCTATAAGGTGACTTTCCTTTCTGGAGAGTTAAAGGTACAGGAGGGACCGACATTTCTTATGACACAGTTTATGATCGATTTAGGGGATTTGTATGTAAAAACACGGGAATTGAGAGGTAAAGAGCTTTCGACAGGCCTGGCCCGCAGGAGTGCTCGATCCTTTATCCCACCTCCCTTCGCTAAAACACACAAAACACACTACTGTGCAAAAACTGCACACAGACAATTCTTTATTCAAAGCTGACCTTTGAAAGCCTGTCATCCTCTCACTGCCTGGTTTCCACCTCCAGAAGGAAAAGAAGTAAAGAAGAAAAAGAAGAAAAAAACTCTCTCAGACAAAATGCAGAACCTGACAACAGAGACAAGGATGCAATGTTTGAATTGGATACTTTGCGGCGGGCGACAAGTGCCCTTAGAGACTAACGATTTGTCTTGAGAAACAGTCGAAAATTGGAAGAAATGTAAAGAGAGCTTTTTCTCACACGTGGAAAGGGAGCTTGAGGAATCGTGCTCCAAGCCCTCAACGAAATATGCCAATTGTAGTTATGGCCAATCGGGCAAAGTTTATAGAACAGCGTTTAAAGCAGTTGAGCCAAACTCTACAGGTGACGTGAAAAGTTTCAAGACACATATAAAAGAAAAAAAAAAAAGACTGGGAAGACTTCATGCCCACTGGGAGGAGAGTCGAGTTCGCATGTGCCTGTGTGGCTGGACCCCACTTCAGTGCCCAGGAGGTTTCTGGGGGTCTCTGTCTCTACCGAGACCCTCCCTCCCCCCGTCCGGCATTTGGTGCTGAAGTAAAAGGGTCCCGCTTCGTCCACCGTAGCAGTTCTCTAAGGGTGACTGCGAACTTGGGGGAACCCTGAGATCCTTTTGGGGGGTCCACAAAGCCACAACTATTTTGATAAGAATACTGGCACGTTATTTGCTGTTTTTACTTTGTTGATATTTCGCGGATGGAGTAAGAGCAACGGTGGGTAAAACCGCAGTTTTTCAAAAAGCCAGTTTCACTTAAGATGAAGCAGTAAAATGACTCATTTTCTTAACCTTGAACCCTTGACTACAGATCTTTTCCAGTTTCTGTTTTAGGAGCTAGGAGGTCCATACAAAGGCCTGTGGAGGTGTCATGGTTTTCTTGAGGAAAAACACTTGTGTGACCTAGTTGCGGGCTGAATCGATACCATTTTTTTTCTCATAATCACCATTTTTACTTGAAAGAATTAGTTGGACTTAGATATTTGGCAGTCATTTTCTCAAATGATGAATGAAACGAGACTGTCTTTTCAAGGAAAACAACTGGCAGTATTTGCTGCATTTGCTGCCAACAACAGAAATCTAGCTTTCAACTTAAAACCAGGATTTTGGAACGCTCGGATTTGCCACTATGAGCTTGGCAGCTTGCCAATACAGAAAACCTTTCCGATGACATTGGTGTTGATATTCGTGAGTGTTATTTTTTGATATGGTAAAATGAAATGTGTCGACATTTGGGATATTTGCTTGATCTGCTGACCCAATAGCTCCCAAATGACCAAATCCGATGCTACAAAATCATACATGAGTAAAAAAATTTCAATCAAAGTACATGAAGACCTGTTGGATTTTAAAGTAACAGTATTAAAATTTTCATCGATATGGTTTCAGATTTCTTACCACTTCTAACTTTTAAGAAATTACCACTTGTCAAGTTTTGGTATAGTATCAAAGAAGATCTACAAGTATCTGAAAAAACTATGAAAATATTTCTCCTTTTCCAACTACTTATCCACATGGGGCTGAATTTGATTCCTAGACTTCCACCAAAACAGCAGATTTCAACAGATTGGATGCAGAAGCTGCTTTAAGAACCCAGCTCTCTTCTATTCAGATAAACATTGACGAGATTTGCAAAACTGTGAAGCAATGCTACTTTGCTCACCCACATCTTTCTGGTTTGGAAAATATAGGTATTTTCCTAAAATATATCAGTTAACATATAATAGATTTATTATTGTTATTTTCAAAAGGATTAATAACTACTTAAAAAATTTCTCAGCTTTAATGTCTACCTATCAATAGCTATAATCTTATAAATAAAAGCTCTTGGGGGTCCTCAATAAATTTTAATATATAAATGGTTCCTGAACTCAAAGGGTTTGAGAGTTGCTGGCTCATGGCATACCTAGTTCCACGGGTCAATCCAGATTGTCACCTCTAAGACGGTCGATCTGGCCCTAGTCACAAAGTTCTCATTCACTTTTTTTTTTTCCCTTAAAGCCTTGAAACTGTCCTAAATGCCTGATACCACATAGGAGTTGTTAACGAGTGATGGCATACTGTTTTTATTTTTTTAATCTGAAGATAACACAAAACTTTACAAATGAATGCCCGTACACGTAAAGCATGCAAGTCACAGAATGAGAACCACCCACTCAGCACAGAAATACACCTCTCAGGGATGGGGCAAAGAACTATTTCCAGAACAAAGCAATGCACTCCATAGGGCAGAGAAAAAAACGAACATCATAACCAACCAACACAGCAGGGGAGATGAGGCCAGCAAACATGCCATTTTTAGAAGTTGAATATAGCCAGAACACATGTAGTTTATCACCACAGTGACGCAAAACAGGATTATGCCTGCAAAAAGCTGGTAATCACATCCACCCACAGCCGCCACCAATCTACATACATTTCTTAGCATCAGTTTCTGTGACCCTTTTTCCCTTAATATTGGCTTTCAGGTTTCCCATACATCATTTCTTCTCTTTCAAGGAAGCCTTCAGGATGTGCTACCTTCTTTGATATATGGTTTTTTTGTTCAGTGCTTTTTTGCATTTATAAAAGCAGAAATAAGTACATTTAAGTTTTCTAGGTTTCCCCTCTGTCTTCTTGTGGAGGAATAGATTTGAGTAATGATAAGAATGAGACAAGAGGTTTTAGCAGAAAATGTACTTTTGAGACCAAGCCCCACGAAGGTGAGAATAGGAACCACATCAAGATGAGCGAACGAAAAAATGCGAAAAGTCCAAGGCTGAGATTTGTCCAGCTTCTTTCAAATAGGAATTAACAAAACAAAGGAAAACTACATGCTCTAAAAATTATGAAAAGAGCCAGAAGAATCTGATATTCCTCAAGCAGATGCTACCGAGTGTCTAAAGTTTCTGACAATGGTCACCAGTTCCAATGGTGGCACCGAGATCCGCGAGAATGATGACAAAGAGATTACTGGAGTTCCAAAAAAAGGAGCATTGGAAACTTCAATTTATATGGGTTTGGCGAGAAGATAGCAATACTGATAAAGAGAACTGCTGATGTGGTCTGAGGCATCTTAGCTAAGTCTTAAAGTATATGATTTATTACATTAAATTCCGGTCAATTTGCCATTGGTTTTACATACTTACAGTTTATTTATATTGAAGTATATATGTATATTTAATGTAATAAATCATATACTTTATGATTTAATTTAGAAGTAGTTCGTTGCAACAATAAACTTCAAATATCAGTGGGTTAACACAATAAAAGTACATTCATCATCACACTCCGAGTCTCCGAGTCACACACAAGCTGGCAGGGAGCTTTGCTCTGCCCAGTTGTGCATGTTGCTCCAATAAGTGGACTAAGAAGCAGAAAAAGGAAAAACTACAGAATCTTGCAGGAGCTTTTCATGGCTTCAACCTGGAAGTGACTCAGATCACTCCTAACATTTCATTGGCTGCAACTAGTCACATGGCTCCATCCAACTACGAGGAGGCTGGAAATTTGGTGGAGCAGACGAAGCGTTTGCTGAGTGCTACTGCTCCTGTCTGTGCCGCAAGCATCGAGTTTCATCGGTACCTTATGCATTTCTCTCTTTCGAACACACACATGCATATACACACGTGTGCACACACACATGCACATACTTAAGATATGCGTATAAATATATTTCACACAGACACATATTTCAAGTAATGAAGAAACATAAAACATAGTCTTCACAGCTTCAAGTTCAACCATTCCTAGGTACAAAAAATGTACTCTTAACAGATTTGGGGTTTTTTTGGGGCATATTTCCTTTCAGTTTGTTGCTCTGATATATATAATCTGGCAGAATACAAACGTATTTTAAAGTTCCACGAGTCTCGTGATACATTTAAGTTGAAGAAAATTTTTTTAAAAGATAACTAAATGCTGTATTTATATTTCAAAAGCATTTCTCCAAATATTTTCTTGCAGTTAAAAGCTCTGTGAGGAAAGAGGAACACCTGACTTAACTGTATAAATTAAGCCATAGCCAAGAGAATTCCACTGGCCTACTTTCTAGGAGGTCAAGCTCACCACCAATACAATGTTCTTTATCATTTTCTAAGGGTTTATTTAAATACAGCAGAGTGGAGATACAAGTGCCTTCTGAGGGGTCCTGCTGGCCTCACGTGTGATGACCAAGAAAGGGAGGTCTGGGAAATAGAGTGTAAAGGATGTATATTCATTTCTAGTTCCTAGCTTAAGACAGGGGCAAAAATTATGGAAAATAGCTCTGACATAGATATCATATGTATCAGATGACATATCTGATATATACAGATTAGCAAAACAAAGGAAATACTATATATATATAGTATTACTTATATAGTATTACTTATAAGAGAAACTTTTAAAAAATCAAACGCCCAAACTTGAGTCAAATCCTTTGCTTAGAGATATTTTCAGGAAAACCTTAAAATTCAGATTAGTTCATGTATTGGTATTTTGGAAATACTGCTTCACGAGTTTTACTGGGAAATATTGCTTTTATTATTGGTTAAATGTATATGATTCCAAGTCTTCTAATGACAAAATCATCTTCCTCGTGTGCTTTATATGTAGCTAAATCCCTGTGCTATCTTCAGATGATTGTCTTTCCTTTAGCTGTATACTCACCTCCCAGGGACTAACATGCATAGTTGTACATTTATCGAGTTAAAAGAACAACTCCATTAAAATTTCAAGTGAAGTTCAGGCCTGCAATCTTGGAAAATATCATTGCAGTACAACAAAGTGAGTAACTAGAGGCCTTTCTATGAAAATTAACATTAATCTTAGCCATAAAGCATGCATAAAGCATACAATGAACGCAAATTGTTTATTTTTTGACACCCATTTGATATACGGTATTCTTGTCCGATCAAATTCATCTTCCTACCCTCAAATCATTATCTGAATTTTGCTAATTACCCTAGAGATATTTATCAATGTTTGGAGATGAAGTAGCACTGGAAGAGATACGGTAGATTTTAAAATCATAAATTCGCTACCTTTTACTAATTTAAATGATTCTACTTGCATGAAAGTCCTGTAGTAATTTGAAACTTAAAATATGACTTCTGTCTTAGTTCATTGTCTGTACAGAAGTTGGGAAATATTTTAGCTAATTCAAGCTAGCATTTCCTCTATTGTCACAGAAGAGTAAACTTTATGAAGATGTAAGCTGCAGGAATTTGTAGGATGAAAATTTTAAGAGCCGTATTATCACCCTAAACTAATATTTGTCTTATTCGTAAGATAGTCTTCCTGAAAAGGCTCAGATTATGATCTACGTCCATGGACATTTGTAGCAAATTTCTGTTTATTGTCACTGGAGTGTCTTTACAAATAGATGGTTACAGTTGGACAAGTCCTTAGGTTTCATCTGGACTTCTGTTCCACAAACACCCAGTGGTGTTCCAATGCCAGGATTTATTTTCTAACTACTCTGTTTAGTTTTAAACCTTCATTTCTTAGCTCACACAAGAACAGCACTTGTCACACAAAGGAGCTGATATAATTAAACCAGATGAAGTGCCTCACAAGTAAAATCAGCCATTCATGAAAGCTGGTCACCAGAGGCTATTTCGAACAATGCATATTTCAGAGTAATCTACAGTAATCCCTTCTCTCTACTGATTTGGTTTCTGTGAACTCTTAAGCACATGTGTTCTGCCAAAAGGAAGCTTATGAAAACCTGATGTGATATTAGAGATTATAATGCAACAGGGTTGGGCTGATTTTAATATCCGAGTTCAAAAAGGAAAGCCATTTTCAATTATATGTGTAAGCTCACTAAAACATTATGCATATAAAGGTAGATGGTGTTTACTTATTAAGGGAAAAAATAATGTTATCTGAATTGGGTGTATGTGTAAAATTTGCATATAAAAATGGGAGAGAAACTAAACCAGTTTTCACTGATGGACGGATTAGCAAAGCCCAGAACTATTTTATGGCTATAAATAGTGAGGAACTTGTATTGTTTAGAAAATTCTTTATAAAATCGTGAATCTCTGGTAGATAATTCTTTTGGCTGATTATGGTGAAACATTATCAAAACCTGTTACATCAGCATTTGATGACTTCAAAATATTAGTTGTCATTTGTAGAACTAGATTCTTACGGTTACTGAGTGAGTCTGGCTCCCTGAGAAGTTTATCAAGACCTATAGTCTCGGTGGATTTCTGGAGGTTTTATTATTAGCAACCTCCGCCTTATAGGGCTAATGGGAAGGAGACACCCTAGAAAACACATGATAGGATCTCTGAGTTAGAAGACGTTATGGACTGAACGTTTGTGTCCCTCCCACCCCCACATTCATATGCTAAAATCCTAACCACCCCCCATGTGATGGTATTAGGTGGTGGGGCATTTGGGAAGTAATAGGTGATGAGGGTGGAGCCCTTATGAATTGGATTAGTGCCTTCATAAAAGGGACCCCAGAGAGCTCTCCCATCTTCTTTCCGTGTGAACACACTAGTGACCGTCTACGGATCAGGAAGTAGGTTCTCACCAGAAACTGCATCTGCTGGTGACTTGATTTGGACTTCCATCTTCCAGAACTGGGAGAAATAAATATTTGTTATTTAAGTCACCTGGTGCTTGGCATTTTTGTTAGAGTAGCCCTTATGGACTAAGACAAAAAGAGATCTTAAAGTTTACCTAGACCGACCTTTAACCAATGAATAAAACTTCTTTAGGGCATCAATGAAAAATGTCCATATCGGTAACACAGAACTCACAAGGTCACTTGTTTAATCTTGGGGCAGCATTTTAAAGTTAGAAAAATTTCCCTTTTATCGAACGAAAATATGCCATCATCTCTTCTTAATGTTTCAACATGCTCTATTCTGCTGAGGCACAAAAGATAATTCTATGTTCTTCTATGCAGCAAATGCTTTAAACGTCTAAGATTGTTTCCATCTAACTTCTAAATCTTCTCCTCTTACAAACCACCTGTGTGGTGGTTTAGTGGTAAGTGATGGGAGGGTGTTGGAGGGGTTACTTTGGATTTGGCCATTGGTTAGTTAAGTATTAGATCCATAGATCCTATAAAGCTGTAGTTACAGAAATAGGAAGCCAGCATATTTAATGTCCATCTGGCTCAAAAAATTTTTCAGTACCAGAATACTAATCGATGTTTTTCAAATTTGCTAAGAAACGTTTCCTTATGTAGCACTACTATCACGGTTGGACTAAATTCAATTAAAAAAATCTTCCCAAATTTGCATAATTAACTTGTTAATCAGTTCCGTTGGAGGGTAAAGCCAGACAAGAAAGAGGAAGATCCAGACTAAAAGTCATAATCCGAGTACTGGCTTTTTTTTCTTTCCTAGACAATTTAGTCATTGATTCCTCTCTAGATCTTGAGGATGCTTTCCTTCTAAGAAGAAATACCTTCATCACCACACTTGGCTTCCAATGTCAGAGCACCCGATTCTCTGAAGGAGCTGTGCAAGAGAAGAAAACAACCATTCCGCCATCAAAGGAAGGCCCCAAGGTCAAGTATTTAATTTCTAAGATAAAACAGAGGTTTATCATAAACACCTGGGGGTCTTGTTAATTACTCCAGAGTTCCTGATTGGAGGGTGGAACCTAAGTAATTGCATTTCTAACGAGTTCTTTGGTGATGCTGATGCTGATAGTACTGGTTCAGGGTAGAGGACTCAACTCACTAGCAGTAGCCAAAGGGAAGAGGATGTAGTCCAAGCCTGGGGCAGGTGCTACCCGTCTTTTCATGAAGGCTGATTTCTCAGGCCTTTGCACTGGCTGGAGCAGCTGAGCATTCACAAGACAAGATTATTGATATTGCTGCCGGTTATTTCATAGCTGATAGGACTTTTGTAAAGAAACTAAGTCCCACGAGTCCTTGGCACCATGAACTAAACGAGCCTGACAGTGGCCCAGTGCAATGCTAAAGCTTGTTACATTTATTAAACGACCGTTATGCACAAAGATCTTTAGGTAAATTATTCCTAGATATTAGGGAAGCAGAGTGAGTTACTTGCTATTGCTTTAATAAAGCCTTTTCTCAGTTTTCTAATTCCGTCCAGATGTCTCTGCCAATCACACTCTGGGCTTTTACCTACATCTATCACCTCCTCTGAGACACTGGCAGACAAATACAGTCGCAGTAAAAGACAAACTGAATCCAACAATATGATCCAAAATATATATCACCCCGCTGTGATGTGCAAGACTCACGAGGTGCTCTGGGGAACCCCACGCTGACTTCTCCTTCTCACTCCACGGAAGAGTCAGGGAAGGGGCGTGGCTACACAGAAGCGAACCGGAAAAGTTAGATAGAACTCATCGGTCCAGGCTGAAACAGCGTGAAGGTCAGGTTTACAACCTTCCAAACTACTTTGTGCATCTTAGTTCTAATAGCAGCGACTTCTCAGAGCTCCGAATTCAGACACATGGTCTGATACCCAGCAGAGAAAGTGCAAGCATTCTGGAGTTGGGGTTTTCCCATTGTCCGACTTCGGGGAGTATATCCCCAACCCACGTGGACCGCTGCTGGGAGCTGGACACCACTGAGAACAGGTGCATCTTGAATTTGTGGCCCTTTCTTCTTCCTTTTTCCTCCTCCCCATTTCATCGTGTTTCTCCTTCATTCCTCCTCATTCCTCCCCCTTGACGCCCTAAAGTTCTTCACCATTCCCTTCTCTAAATTTCCATGGTTTCCAACATGTGGAGGAAACCTTACATTTTATCAAAAAGTAACAATCTTTGCTAATATCCACTGAGCACGTTCCAGGTATTAAACCTTTCACAGTCAGAGTTCACTTTATTCTAGTCACATACCTATGAAGTAGGTACCACTCTTACTCATTTGGAAACTGAGATGCAGGAAAGTTGAAGGGATTTGTCTAAAACTATATCGAGGGGCAGAACTGGGACTACCTCACACCAGAATCTTTGTTCTTAACTCTTCTGTGTTTGTATTTTCTCCTGAGGTGCACGTTCACTTTTAAAGATCTTGTGTGCCTAAAGAATTCTGAACTGCAAAATTAACGTGGACAAGTTTCAGGGATGAAAATGTGCATCATGTACTGCTGGTGTTTCCAGGCATTTGTCACTGTGCCTGGCAGTATCTACCCAAGGAGAACAAAACAAGGCATCAGTATTGCAGCCACACACCACGTGCAGGCCCCCTTGTACCTCCCAAACAGAAGGGGACTCTCAGAGCTCAGTAAAACAAAGCATCGTCGCTGAGTGAGAAAGTGGACTAGCATGGCCAAGCATGAATATTCAAGACCACAAGTCACAACTCCATGAATTTGAGGGTCTCCTCTATTTGTATTTAGCATTGTGTAGTCACGAGACAACTTGCGATGATTAATTAATCCTTGGTGGTAAGGCAGAAGGTGAAATAATTTGTGCATAGTCACGCAGTCGGTCATTTTCAGGCTCCAAGTTTGTACTGAAGCGCTGCATTTTCCAGAGACAGAAAGAAGATTGGACTTGACTTCCTGCTTTGTGTCTGTGATCCGAGAGATTCACCCCCGACCCCTGAAATTTTCTGAAAGGAGGGCAGGTGGCTGCCATCTGTCCTTAGCCCACACCCTCATGACATCATCCTCAATATCACCAGTATGAGGAAGTTCCTTCTCCTGAGACCCCCGGCCCCCTACTGCCCCTACCTAGAAGGCCAGTTCCCCAGCCCCAAGGAGGAACGCCCACAGAAGGCCTCCCTGAGTCTTGGCTTCCTGTCTTGCTGGGTGAGGGGGGTACAATCCAGTTAATATATTGCCGGAGGCTGCTTGTGGCCCGTTTCCCATCATGTCCTCAAGTGCTAGTCACAGTGATACCTCAATTATCTACCACAGTTGGGGGAAGGAGGGTCTCCAAATATGTAAAGTTCTGAGATACCTTACTTTAAGTATTTAAAGGCTGGCCCTTAAAACAAACAAACAAACAGGAACCATTTTAAAGCACTGAATTTGCACAAAGACCTGCCAAAGTGCAGTGGCCTATAACAACGATGACAACAAAATTACTTCTCCCTCTGTTACACGGTGGCTGCAGGGGGTGGTGGCTGCGCCTCCTAGAGTCTTCTCCCTGCAGGACTCAGGCTGGGGCAGCAGCCCCCGATGTGAGAACACGCCATCCTCATGATGGACCCCAGGGGCAAGAGCGCTGGTGGAAACTTGCAGGGCTGCTCAAAGCACCTGGCTGGACTTGGCATCCGGCACGCCTGCTCACCTGCCATTGGCTAACGCAGGTCACGTGGTAGAGCCCAGCGCGGGTCCGGACGTGCTCAGCTCCCAAGAGGGGTCTGGTTTGCAAGTCCCACTGCAGTAAGTGGGGATGTGAAACTATGTTCGCTTCTCTGGTAGGGGACGGGTGGCAATAATTGGAGATTGTGAATTAATTGACCACATGCACTTTCAAAAATTACGTATCTCCTAGTCTCCAGAGAATACTGGGAATGACATCACTGCTTTGCTTCGTTTCATGGCTCTGGGTCACCGCTGTTAATATAAATATCGCCCTCGGCTATAATTCAGATTTTCCTCGAGGAATACTGAGACCTGGAAAGGTATTTGCCCCAAACACAATGACACTGGAGGAATACTGTTTGGCATTCCTTACGGATGCTTTCCATAGTATTGTTTTCACTTTCTTTGCTACCAATTATCAGCTGTTTTAGTTCTTTTCAGTGTGTTTATCTCATAACGCCACCTTCTCTTCAAATATGCTAGAGAGATAGGGAGAGACCTTGCTCCATCCTAGTTTAAGAGTAAAAAAGTAAGGGTCTCTCTCAGGTGCCATCCATTGGTGGGTCTGCTGCACGGATGCTGTGACAGACATTTGGGTGTGGGCGCTTCATAGAGTTAGATTCCTTCTTGGTTTTGCCTGTGTCTGGCTGGTCGTGGGTGTTAGATAAATAAAGTTAGGCTTTGGGGTTAAGCTCCACAGGAGCACCCTGCTTTGCCATTTCCCATATTTAAAAGGAATTTTTTTCCTAGAAAGTTGACTAAACATTAAAACTACCTGCATTTTTTGTTCTATTCTATTGATTTTAATTGCTCTAAACACTTAATTCAGCAATCTTTGGTAGAGCGATGTGTAAGGCACTTTGTTGGGCATTATTAGAGATGACAGATGGAAAAATGAGACAAGAACCTGCTTTCTAATGGGTAGTTACATACAATACTAGGTACTAACGTAGTTCCAGCTTGTGCTAGCAAATGCCCTCTTCATAAAAGCAAGACAGACAGCAAACTTTGAAAGGCCCCAGGGGCCCCTTAGGATGTGCACGATACTCACTCCGGTTTGCTATTACCCCAAATACCACAGTAGAGTCTGACGTTCACCCTTTTCTAATGAAAACAAACTCCAAAGAGTCATCTTGGACAAGTCAAATGTTTCCAACTTCGTTAGTGGACAGATACTTCTTAGCTAACGCTTTCCCCTAACTTATTTTTAATTGTCCTCTGAATGCCTGACCTTACACTGATAATAACCGAACTGTGAACAAGGTTTTTCATATACTATGTGGTTTCTTGTATCTGAAATCCCATTAGAAGATATATTTGTTCTTTCGCGGATAAAATAACTCCTATATTCACAACCCACAGTAGGTTCAAAACACTGAAGCTGAAACTCACACTCAGATCTTCTTACTCTGAGGCTGATGGCTTCTCCTCCTAATAAACCCATTCTTTTCCATTTTATCTTGCTATTTTGTGAATAATTGCCAACGTGATCATTCATGGGCATAAATGTTAAAAATATATAACTAATGTAATGCACAGAGAAAAAAAGCAGTCACACTAGTTTCATTGCTATTTTTCATTATAGCTAAGCAAACAGAATGTTGATTTTAGGTTTCCTTATTCCTTCTGCACAAACCCAACAAGCACTGAAAATATGAAGAAGTAATATTGTCCATAGTAGAGGGAGTAGAGTGAGTTAAAGTGTTCATGCTACTCTCTAATAATTTTAGCAATACTATTATGTTGATCAGAGTACCTTTAATAGAATCTTAGATTAAAAATATGGGAAAATAACTTTTTGATTAAGCTATGTGCATGAGATAATTTGGATTAAATAACTTGAGGATTAATAACCTGAGGAAAGCCTTGAAGATATATTGATTTTAACATTTTAACAGTCTTTTTACAAAAACGGACTAGAAAGTTAGATTGATTTCACTGCTGAAAACGGAACTCAATTAAATGAAGAGGACTGTTTTGCAGTAAGTTAGCACTTTTCTCAGTGGACAGCGGCTAGAAAATTTGTAGTTTTCTAGGCAGAAATAGGGGAGAGGACAGCGTGGGACGTGCCAGTTATTCCTAGAAATTCACCTCACCTTAGTCGTTGCTTTGCCCGACCATAGGGATGAATACAGAGGCCATGCAATAACGAGAAGGTACAACTTTTCTTTATTTTGTCTGATGGTGACAACCTATTTTTCTCCAAATTCGGAGCTTATATCATTTCTGTTGCCATTTGTTGAAGGGAAAAATTCATTTCTTATTTTTGACTGATGCAAATAGTTCTAAATTATATGGCAGCGACTGCTCACTGCCCACTTGATCATTCATTACCTCTTCATTTACAACAAGATTCTGATTTCTTTGCAGTGGCAATGTGCCCAGCTTTAGGTGACATCTTTCTACTTCCCTTCCAACTCTATGAGTCCACATGACTGAATTCTTTCCAAAGAGATGGAATGAAAGGGCTGTGTAGAACTTCTGCGATGGTTCCATCGAAGAGTGTGACTAGCCATTTGTCATATAACATGGACGGAGCTTCATCAGTCATCCTGGACCATGAGATGCTCTCACTGGTAAAATGTTCCATAATGGAGTAGGCAGAAAAGAAGCCTGGGTCCCTAGTGGCTATTGTCCCAGCCCTGACAACCTGACTGTGGATTCCTTTCACTTGATAACAAAACCTTTTGTGGTTAGGACACTATTTTGATTTCTGCTCTGTGTAGTCAAATTCCCAATTATATTTCCTAACTAACACTCTAGATTTTTTTTTCTCATTCTACCGTCATTCTAGATTTAAAGTGCTAGAAAAAAACATGGCCTTTTAAATCAAATTAGAGGTTTGATTTATATTCAGAATCAGAAAAAGCAGAACCCGTGGTTAATGAGAGATTTGAAGAAATAAAGAACTCCACAAATAAAAGTGTAATTACAACTTATAATAAGTGCTATCAAATCCATGGGGACAAGTGGGAACATGAAATTCTCTCAGCAGGCATTAATCTCCAAACTAATAATTAACTAATATTTAAGCCAGTTTAAGGTTTCTTGGTCAATTAAAGAATATTAGAAATCTCTCATTAGCTTTAGAAATGAAAAACAGAAATGGATTCTTCTCTCTTTTGGTAATTTCCCAGGATTCAAGGGATTTTATTATAGTAGGAACTGCTCATTAGTTTCTTAAAAAACAAATAAATAAAACAAGCCTGCAGTCTTTATGTAGACAATATACCGCAGTCTACCTGAGCTTTTTTTTTTCCTAGCATAAATACTTTTCTATAACTGAGGAAAAATAAACCACATATGTTTGAAGGCGAATCCACTGAGATCACAGTAAATTTTTAAAAAAAGATTTCTATAATCGATTGGCTATTCCATTCAAACACTCATAACTGAAGTCTTTTACATTTTTTTCCATATAAAGAACTGATAGTATTATTTCTGCAGCCAGGTAGGTGTTGTCCTGGATGATGCACTCAAGGAAGTTCACCGACTTTGACCTGATGAAGAACAACACATCCTTCGCATCCTGATGAGAACAATGGGAGTGGATTTTAAAGCCATATTTCTGATCAGACTGTGCCAGTTTAAACAGACGAGGCAAGAGGGAGAACTCTGGCTGAACTTTCTCGAATGGCTCCAGCAGAGCTGCTGGTGGTCCATCTTGCTTTCACGAATGCAACGAGGCAAAAGGCTACCTGAGTTTTCTTGAAAGAGGTTAAACGGTCACCCTCAATGATGGATTTTCATATTTCACATCCACAGGAGGAATTCCCATGTTTTCAGGAAACATTGCTTATTGTTTTCTTACTTAAATGCAAAATTTTGATGTTGTATACAAAGATAATAACAGAAACAGCTTCTCTGAAGGAGGGTTGGGTCACGTTTACCATTAATGATCTCTCTTTACCTGCCGACCTTTTCCCTGTTTTCCCCTCTCACTCCCGCAAATATGACTTTTGTTTTTGGTTGAAAATAGGAATTCTGCCTATCCTTGAATAGCAAGGATTTCCTAAAAAATTCAGACTCCTAAAACTCAGGTTTCTATGCTTCAAAGGAATGTAAACACAATTTGTTTCGCATATATGTCTCAGTTATATCAGTTATACCTCAAGTTAAGATTTTTAAAGCTCAAATTAATACATACATGCATTAAACGTATTCCAGAGAGGCTAAATTACTGACCCCAAATTGCTGTTTCTCAGAGTGGAGAGAACCCCGCAACTCGTGCTTTCCTGTGATGTCACAGAACACTCCATCATGGTCGAGCTACATGTTGCACTTGATGCAAAACTAATCCGAGGCAGCTTCCTTTTAATTCCATGAATGTTTTCACTGAAGCCAGTGTGTCTCAAGCGCAGGGACTGGCTCGAATGAGCAAACTGCATTTGCATTGCGAAGAAATGTCTAGTGTCCCTCGACACCCACGTAACTAAAGTCCGTGAAACCCTCTCTGACATTCTTCAGAGTATGCGGAAGTCCGTGGTTTTAAAGTATACCAGTAAAGAAGGCATGAGGGAAAGAAAAGGAAACAGCTGCATGTCGTCAGCTCTCTGGGGAGAAGGTGTTCGGGAACTCGCGTGTCATCTGGCCCCTCAAAGGAACGGCTACGTGGGGAAGGAGGTGCGCGGTTCTAGAGCGGGAAGCCCCAAGTTCAAAGACAGACGCCCCTTCCTTATTTTCTTCTCCTCACTTCCCGGCCTCTGCCCCCTGCCATCAGCGGCTTGAACCCAGAAGTGTTGAGGAAGAAGAATGGAAAGTCCGATGTTTTCAGTGACCTACAAATTGGTGGATCCACAGTTCTGAGCTTGAGTGAACATTTCTACCTCTTTTTTTCTTTTATTCTCTGCTCTAGAAAGCAAATATCACTACTTAGCCACCCACGCATCTACTCACGGCACCCCTACATTTTATCAGAAAGCTTGCTCTCTCTGACAAATATTTAGAAGGAAAGGCTTTCTTCACAGGTTTTCCTCCCTTTGAGAACTTTGAGATTCTGCAATACCCCGATGACAAAAGACATCTCTGCTTTCAAACACACGTCCATGCATCACTGTGCCTGCCTTAAAAATGTAACTGCTGGAAGGGGTGTCTTTCTTTTCCACTTTCTCTCCTTTTTCATGAACACCTCTGATGGAAAAACAATGTCCCATATTTCCTCACCAGAGTCAAATCTACTTCTCCCCTTACAAGAGTAAATATATAATAGTAAATCTTCAAATTCCCTGCATTTCCCTGAGTTCCGCTGCCTCAGCTTTTCTGAGCCGGGACTCAGACTAAGTTTGACAGTCTTTCACACTGCCCCAGCGACAGCAGGCAGGCCTCGCTGGCATCACGCTTCTCAGAAGGAATGCCCAGTTGTCCCTCCCTCGTTTACGACTACCTGGGTATGTCGTGGTCTCGCAAATGGGAGTCGTTACGAGTTGATATGCTTTACTGTCGTATTTCCGTGTAATGTCGACATAATTTCTATTTGATTGAATTCGGTGGGAAATTAATGGACAGACCTATAGACGTGATCCTGTCTTGTAAATCCCGCCCCTGTCCTCCCGACTCTTGCCCCATCGTGCTCCATCTCCCTTCCCCCAAACACACACTTTCTCTTTCTTTCTTTCACTTTTCTCGAATTCTCCTTTTCAGAAATCCTTTAGCTGCGCCGTGCAGGTAAGGCTACGAGTCTCAGGTTAGAGATTCATACTGAACTTACAGATTTTTGTGGTCCA
The DNA here is from genome assembly GCF_000325575.1 of Pteropus alecto. Lineage (NCBI taxonomy): Eukaryota > Metazoa > Chordata > Mammalia > Chiroptera > Pteropodidae > Pteropus > Pteropus alecto. The sequence goes on along the minus strand of NW_006443225.1, from coordinate 12,457,671 downwards.
GATTAATTTGCATTAGTTTAGAGTGATTCTAGCAGAGGTATATGAAATGCTTGCGATCACCTACTGTACGACGGGTCCTGTGAAAGTTACGAAGAGTATAATTCTTCTAGGGACTTATGGGTCTTTCGTTTGTATATTCTACCTGGCAAAAGACAAAAGAAGGCATGACAAATAGCTCTTTGGTGTGGAGCCCTCAGTGACATCCTACAGCGAGAACATACACTGCTAACCGTGGTTGGCAACTAGGTTCAGAAATCTGGGCAAGAAGGCAGGCAGTGCCATCAACGAGACACGAACAGCCTGTGTCCCCTGGTGGGGCAGGAAGATGGCTCCTTGCAAAAGAACTGGGCCGGCTACAGGAGGAGGAGGGATGGGTTTGGAAGGACGTTCTGAATCTGAGGTTCTGCTCTCCCACTTCCTAGTTGTATGATTGTGGAGAAGCTGACAACCTCTCTGTCTCGTAGTTTCTCATCTCCAAAAGGTAATAGCCCTGCCTGTCTTCCAGGCTTGTTATTATTGTCAAACGACTTGAAATCAGTAGAGTGCCTGATAAATATGAAAATGCCTTATAAATATCAGGCGCTCTAATATTTTGGTCTCTGTTTACAGAAAACGATCCTGGTCATTCTGTCAGGAAGGAAAGTGACTCATCAGTGTCTCCATCTCAGGCGGTTGGCACAGCTATCATTCTACGAATGACAGATGAATCTGGAGGCCATATGTATCCCTTCTCCCCTTCTGTTCTGGTACCTTCCCCACTCATTTACTTTTGTCATCTAAATGTTTCTCTATTTGTTCCTTTCTCTCCGTTCCTTTCTTCACTACCAAAGCTCATAACTTCACCTCTTTTCCAGATCATTGTAACAGCTTCTAATGGTGTTTCTGTCTCCCGTCTGCTTCCTCTTGGATTCGTCTTTGATTCACCCAGATACCAGAACAATCTTCTTAGAGACTAGCCTAATCACGTCTCTTCCCTGTTTAAAATTCAGTGCCCTTCCAATCGGGGCCCTGGCACTAAAAACACCTCCTAGGGTCAAAGACTTTGCTAACTGTCCAGCACGATATCTGCCCAAACAACTCCACTCCCACCGAAATGGCTGACCGTTTTTTCATTCCCTGAGAAAGTTTGGCCAACACTAAAGCCTTCCTTGACCTCCCCTTGCCTCTCACACACTTGCTTCCCTTCCCCAGAATTTCTATGGCCCTCTTCTGGTCTCTATTGATATTCTGAGCACCTGAACCGTCACTGTCCCTTTAGGGCTCACCTGGAAACTAGCACAGCGCAGGGGTTTAGAAATATTTGTGGAATAAAAGTATGATTGTCTAGATGGTTAGATACTCCTTACAGGTATTTCTTCAACTTAAAGTAAACTATTTTAGGAAAATAAATTGGCTACATCACCTTTTGGTATTTTCGGTCATATCTAAAGTTAGCAGGAGGACGAGATCTTTTCATATTTGCATATCGTAGTGTAATGTGAGAAAATTAAGACATTAAAATGACTTTTTCAAATAACGTGTGCTCTCCCTTCGAAAGCCTTTCCTTTTTCCGAGAACGATAAAGCCTCAGGTGTTTGGGTTCCAAAGCCGCCCCCTCGGCCTTGCAGCCAGTAGCATGACAGCAGGGTGCGTCTGAGCAGTGGGAAGAAATCACTGACAGATGCGCCCTGCTCTTTCCAAAGACAGCGCTGGACTCTAGCAGGTATCCAGCTTGAGGGCTCAGCCCTGGCTTATCTCACTTTGTTTTGGAAGTAAACTGAAGTTTGCAAAAGAAAAGACTGGAGTGTGGGAGGCTTGGACCTGATAGGATTTTCCGTTTTCTCGCTTTGTCTCATTTTTGCTCAGTACTTGGTTTCCGAGCTCCTCTCAGTGGAAACTGTCATTAAGTATCCCTCCCTCACCTTCCATACAAGCGCTTTCAAAACTCACTAAGCTTCGGGCCTTGTGGGGCAGACTCCCGCATGCTGACATGGTCTGGAAAGGGGTTCTCACCTGAGTGCCTTCAGCCCTTTGCCTAGAAACCTCAAACCAAGTTCATAGTCATGACTGCAGACAAATGGGTATGGTTGCTGCGGTGCCAGCTTCAAGAGCATTGTGTAGAGGTCAGGGGTGACCTAGGCATATGCCTAGAAAAGAGTTCAACAGCTCAAAAAAAGGCAAAATTAACCAAAAAACTGATAAGCAAACAAACAAAGCAAAAACCAAGCTGATTAGTTCTTCTTTCTCTGCCTGAAAAAAAGTCAGTTTCTCAGGTTTTATAGTATTTTAATTTTGGATGCTTGGTTCAAAGGGCCATGGAAAGACACAGCCTATGAGGAATTTGCAGATCAGCAAGGGAAGTGAAAAGTTAAAAGTCGAAGTTCACCATCTCCTGTTATACAAAACAATACATATCACAGACTCAATCCAAACAGGCGGACATTAGCCTCAATGTCCCCGTGGTAAAAATGGGAAGCACGTAAATTTGCTATCAGGGAATGGCTTACTCATGAGGGAGACTGCTTGACTGAGCCACATCCCTGAGGTACCCCTAGATGCCCACACTCATGCTGAGCGTACAGCTACGTCTGTTTAATACGGTATATTCTTGGAGATCAGGAACTGGGTCAAGAAAGTCCTTCAACAGAATTACGCATATTGAATAACGGTTTCTGGCAAAAGAAATCCACTCATTGGACACTGGGTTTGAGGTTATCAAGAAGAAATGTATAAAACTACCAAGCAATTGGTACACCAGGGATGAGAAGCAGTTTCCACCCAGGGTGGCAGCACTCATTCGACAAATCTCAAGGAGCCCCACTGGGTACCACGTGCTGGGGATGCCCAGAAATCTGGGCATTTGCACCCGGTTTGCTAGTTAAGCTCCTTCCACCTACAGAAAAGCAGAGAGAAGTTTCTGAACGGCCCAACTCAGGGACTTTGCTCTCGCTGGAGATGTGGCACAGAGATGTGGGGGTCAGAGATGCTACTTATCAGAGCTCACGTTTACTGGCACGTCGTATGTGCCAGGCACAGTCTTGGCAGAGGTAGGGCTATTTTCTCCATTTTCTCCATTTTCAGCGATAGGAACTGAGGTACAGAGAGATAACACAGCTTTTCCAAGGTTACGCAGGCTTCACTGTGGGGTTAACTCAGGAAGTCTGAGCCAGGACACCTCGCTGTCCCCCCGCCCCGGGGAGGACAGGAACCTGATTTACACCCTGGCACTAGACTTCCTGGCAGCTACCACTCTACATCTTGCTTCTGTGGCTTCTTCTTCTGAAACGCTGGCATAAAAATTAGAAACTATATCTGCCACACTTCTCTAAATAGACATGAGTGAATCGCCATACTGACACCCCTAGAAAAAAGGCATATCCCCAAGTGTCGGTGTTCTGAAGTTCCATCCTCAGCAATTTTGTTTGTCAGATGATTACTTTAAAATGCAACCCACTTTAGCTTGGAGAATGTGGACATTCTCACTCCTCCCAACCAAATGTACCTAGTGTCCTGCTTACCACAGATATCAACAAACATGAAGAGCAGGCTGCTCCTATTCTTATTTCCTGGCCCGGATTTTGCTTTTTTTTCCTCACCACTTGGTATCTCTTTTGCTTCCAGGAGTATTCACACATCCTACCCCTACAGGGCACATTATCTGAGGAATATTTCTTTAACCTTCCCCTGAGCAAGAGTGATTGTTTCAAAGACAATAATTAACTAAATCCAGGTCATTCGGAGCCAGTGAGACTCCAGAGGCTTTGTTGCTTGACCTGTGAAGGAAGCCAGTGCTCTGTTGTCCACTGACTTAAGACTTGTGAGGGTGAGAGGCTGGAGCTGCAGCAGCCACGTTGTAAACATGAGGATGTAAACACGCCTATACGTAGAGCCCTCCTCAGCGCACAATGTCCAGAGATGTAGGAAAGGAAACAGAGTAGGTGTCTTAAATTGACTCTAGTGCAGCCCCAGCTGCAGCAATCCCCGTCCCCTGCAATTATCCATGAGCTCAGTCCCTTGTTGCCTAAGGCAATTTGGGCTAATTTTTTTTCTATATCGACCCAAAGCATTCTAATTGACTCACACACACACACACACACACACACACACACACACACACACACACAGTAAAACTTCAATGTTAAAAACAGGTTGCTTTTGTGATAGAAACAATCCTTATGAAAGCTAATACAGTTTCACTTCCAATCAGCACATTTCTATCTGAATTATTTAAAAATTTTTCGCTTAAGTATTAATGAATTATGAATGGCGACTTTTGTGTTTATAACAACCTGAAAATACAGTTCTTGTTAAATATGTATGACATCAGTTCTACCAATGTTAACGCATTTGTTTCGTAGACCTGGGAAACTTGTTATCTTGCCAAACTCTCATACTGCCTTTGGATACTACTGTCTTGTCTTATTTCTCTAAGTCTCAACAGAGTGGTGAAATAAAGTCTCATAATTCATGCATCTGTCAAGGAAACATAGTCCATGACATATGGAAGATCAAGCTGACTTCACCAATGTTGAAGTTTGAATTGGTAATACAACAGATGAGTAAAAGGAATGGCGTATTCCTGCTTTTCTGGCACCTTGTCTTATGTATTATAAAACTTCAAATGATTGGTGATGCTTCTAGAAGTATATATATCCCTATTCTTCAGAGTTGGCATCTTAGAGTGCACTAGATTCTCGTTTCTTACTGTGTACAACTAATTCCCTTAAAGACTGAGTTAATTGTAAGTCGCCCAGAAATTGACTGTGTATGATTTAGTCAAAGTAGCTATTGTTTATTTCTTAATTAAGGAGTTTCTCAAAGAGCCATTTGGTTCTAAAGATGTAATATTATATTATAGACATTTAAACCATGGGTAAATGCTTTCCCAATTGTTTCCATTTTCCTCTGGACCTTGGAGATTGCCTATTTAATTAGTAGCTACTTCCTGTAAGAAGCGCGAGCAAGCGAACCAAGATTTCAATAATGTGAGATGTACATCAATCAGCATGTGAATTCAGCCTCAAGATGAACTTCAATCATGTAGCTCTCACTATCGCTAAAGTCATTAACAGAAGATTTTTCCAAAACCATCCATAGCTTCCTCATCATTCCCATCCCTTGTCATGGTTTTTGTCATTATCATAAGCGCTAAGAACAAAACTCCCTTAGGCCAGAGAAAATAGTCAGTTTTATAAGTGAACTTTGCCAATGTTTTCTCCCAGTCTGTTGCCTGACTTTTAACTTTGTTTATAGAGTTTTAGGCTGTTCACAACAAGCCTTTGATTTTAATATCACGATAGAGACAGATTGGGGTAAAAAATAACTACATTCTTTCCAACTAGTTTGGTTTTGGAACAAATAGCCCAAGGGCCTTGAGAGTTAGCTTTTAACACTACTGTCCCAATACCACCCTTATCAGTGATCAGGTTTTTCAATAGCTTTTGCACAAAACTGAGCACATGGAAGGCTTTATCAAAGACAAGAAGAGCTAAAAACATGTTTGTAATCACTTGGCCAGCCACGGCTCTGATCCACGATTTCCTTAATATTCGTACATCCAGACGAATCCACTTGCACGTTTAAATCTTACCCGTGGTCACAATTATTTTAATTAGTAATAGATCTCTGATGTCTACAGGTCAAAGTTGTCCACTGTCTTCTTGTGTTCTCTTTTCATTTTTTTACTGGAGAATGCATTTAAAGATGGCACTATGCATTCTCTTCTTTCAAAGGGTAGTGAAAGCACTCGTTCCTTTTGGTTTATGAGCAGACTTTTCTGACCGTTATTAATAGCAGCAAAGTATCTGTTGTTGTTTGGGAAAAAAAGGGGTTAGTGACCTGTTTTTCACAAAGCTAATGAATCTATTCTATTCATACTGCTGCCCAGATTTTTTTTTTTTTAAACCATTGAAGGCTGTTTATTTCTCCCTAAATATTGAAGATTCTTTTAAGGTTCAGTGAAGCCTAAAACTTTCTCATGTATCTGTTTGTATTGAAACAATTATTTTAAGACATAGAAATAACTTGTTTCCCTGTAATACACTTGGGCAAAAAAAGAAAAACAAACACAAACAAAAAAAATCCTTTTAATGAAAAAAATATATAAAGTTTGAAGTTATAGGATGACCTGAGGGCAAATTTGTAATCTAAATGGAAAAGCTACTTGTTTCTCAACATTCCTTAATGGAGAAGCAGTGCCTTCATTAATACCTCTGCTTCCTAACTTCTAACTAGCTCCTCTTGGGGTCTCAAGAAAGCTAGAAATTACCCCATTCTAGGTCATCAGCTGGCAGGCGAGTCAGTCTCAGGTCTTCAGCCACTTCCCTTAAGTATGTGAATTCCTGAGCTCGGCAGCAAAGTGCTCCCCCATAGAGGACTGGGGGTGCATTAATCAGCTTAGAATCACCTCTCTCTCCTGTGGTGGTGCTGAGCTGTGGAGCTAGAAGCCACCACACAAACAGAAACAAAGAGGAAATAATCTTCTTGGTAATTACAGAGAAAGAGAAAGCATTGATTATAATGTGTCTGCATTTAAAAAGTGACTCCTGAATAAACAATACTTCTAAGATGACAAGAGGTAAGGTTCTGTAGGGAACTCTCAGTCACAATACAACTGACTTTTCAGCTTCCATATTAATTACTGTAATCACAATTCTAAAGCAGACAAATGTACTGGCTAGGAAGGACTTTTTTTGGGGGGTGTATAATATGAACAGATTTTGGCGGGGAATAACATGATCTTAAAAAATGAGAAATAATTTTTTTCTCCACCGGTGGAAGGGAACACTCAGTGGGTTGGGATGGAAATGGAGAAGCAGGTGGCGTCTTGGGTGGAAATTTGCCATGAAACAAAACCCACCTTCAGAGCTCGCTGTGGGCAAAGCTTCCTAGTGATGGAGCAAAGGGGAATTAACAAGGAATACTATTATTAAAGAGATGGCAATATATTTGGAAATTCTTCATTTATGTGCACATGCAAACATAAAGATAAAATCACTTTTTAAAGCTCAAAACTGACAAAGTAACACGGGGTAATCTGAGGAGAGCAGAGGAGTAAGCTGGGCCTGTTTTTGAGAAGTACAGGTATCCCCACTTTTCAAAAGCTCACATTACGCCACTTCACTCTTAAGAAAGACCTGTTTTCATTAACCCAAAGGAATCCGGAGAGGATTTTCACTCTTATGAAAAAAAGGCAAAAAGCAAAAATAGAGTTCAGCATTTGTTTTGCGGGGAACTGTTAACAGAAGAACAGGTGGCAGGCACCCCAAGCTCCTTCCCAGGGAACCACACACAGCATCTCAGCATCAAGCCGCCAGAGCGCTGAACTGCGTCTGTGAGCATCTGCGCTTCAGCTCGATTTATTTTGGGCGCCCGTGAGCAAGATGCGTTCTATGGTAATTGCTTTTTGCTTTACGCCGTTGCAGCTTATGAAAGGTCTCATGGGTTTCTGCTTTCGGATAGCGCGGGAAACCTGTATTTAGCCAGCGTAGTAAGAACGCAGGCTCGGGAACCTGGATTTAAGGCCCAATCTGCTTCTCGATCCCAGAGTGTCCTTGGGCAAGTCGCTTAACTTCTCGGTTTTCTGTAAAATGGGATAATAATCACCTCCACTACCTGCTGTCATTAAAGAGTTGGCACGGGTACGAGAGGGCTGGCCCTCTGCCTGGCACACCGGAAGCCCTCCATAAGGACCTCCTCCTCTCCCCACTCCGCTCCACCCCTTCTCAGCACCCACTCATTCGGGGTACCAGTGGCTTCAACACTTTTGGAAAGCACAGCTGTCTAATTTGACATGTGGGTTAAAGAGGACAAACTGTTCACTTAGTCGTGTAAGGGCCAACGCCAGTACTGAGGTTTAGTTAGCTTTTCGTCTAAGATGAAGAGATGAGATTATGTGTCCATATATTAGCCAATGTCTTGTGTCCTTCCGTTAGCTAACATATTTTCCAAATCGAATTTGCAACCTGAGACAGACAAGGAAGACCTCTCTGAGGAGACCACTGCGCTTTGTCAGCTGTCTTGCCTGCTTTCCTCCCGGCCCTCTTCAGCTGACAATAGATAGGTCTCATCAGCAGTGAGGGCTCAAAAGCCATGTTGTTGTCTTACCTCATTCCCATACCTAAATGGCACCCTCTCTCATGACACATTCATGACTCTGTCTTTTGAGAGCTGTATATCCGAACGTTGGATTTTTAAAAGAAAATTTTAGGTAAAACCAAATATCCCAATTTTCTACTCAGAGTTTGCCAAGCACTGTAGGAAAGAATTCAAGAGCTGCCTCGATTTCACAGCGCAATACTAAACTGACTAATCGCTGGAGATCTTGGTCTGGCTTTTTCACATTTTCTGTACGAGAGAAGTAAAGCAGAATCTACTTTTGTTTATAAGCTCTTTCATTCCCATTCCTATTTGGGTAGTGGTAGAAGAATTATGAAATCCAACCAACCACTTCGGCTGTCTTACCTGATAATAATCGTGGAACCGGGGAGTTAGTGTGGTTCAGGACCTGAGCTTTTTTATGCACTCTGCCATTCTATTTGAATTCAGTGGTGGGGGAAGGGTAGAGGAGAACAGCAGGTGGTTTCATCAAAATCTCCCTGGAACTCTGAACTCATTTTTAAGGTTAGGAAGCAATGTGCCAAAGGTCATGTGGGGGCAAAGGGCAAGGAGACCGAAAAGGATTAAAGGAAGCTAGAGACATAAAGGAGTTACTGGAGAAAGCAAAGAATTGGCTGGAGACATATTACATTTTTATTATTTAACTTAAAATCTTTATCCTCTGTAAACTAGCCTTCCTTTAGTTAGCTGCATTACACTGGCGGTGGGGAGTTTTAAATCAAACTATTTACAAAGTCCCTCTTTCTCATTTTCTTCATCCTCGTTTCTTTCTGCCCACCCCAGTGAAACACATAGGATTTTGTTAGTCAAGTATCATTTTTCATCATGCATTTTCCCTGAAATTCTAAAGAAACACACACACGCGCACACATACGCACACACACGTGTGCCCACACTACATGGATAGAAACCACACAATGAGAATCTCATTCATTTTTAAGCCTTTTAATCTGTATGGATAATAGTTGTTTGTTTTTCATTTAATCTATCTATCCATCTGTCTATCCTCTATTTACTTAGTGTGGAGAAATACACGCTCTGGAGACACCTGCGATTCTGGTTTTTGCATGACCGGTATTGTACGTGAGCCGCCCCGTGCCTGCTCAGTCCCTATTCTGCCACCGCCTTGGTCTGTCCTGGAGCATCTGCTGTGAAGTCCTTGGCCCTCTCTGCAGAGCCCTTTGTCTCTCCCTCCTCCAGTTCTTTCCTCTTGCTCTACCTGTCATTCATTCACTTTTTCACTCGGCCCCATGACATGGCCGTTGTAAAGTTTTTGTATTACTTTGGTTCCTATGACAAGGACTTCTATGAAATAATCTGCTAGCTAGACGGCATTTTCCCTGTCATTTTTCTCTTTATATCCTTCCTGTGCACAGCCAATTTACGAATCAAGAATATGATTGTAAACTGTTAAACTGAAGCTCTGAATGCGAGCTCCTTTCACGTTCAGAGTGTCTGTCCTGAAGAGTGCTTATACACTCTGCCTGCCCACGGGGTCATCCTGGGAAAAGCAGTCGTCAGTGGACCAGAGGGGACTTCTCAAGACGATCATCAAGTCACCAGCTGAAGTCAAACAAAAACGCACTGTTCACACTGACGTTTTGTTATTTGTATTTCTAGAGTGTTTAAAGTACTTTTGGATTAATTCTCTTTCAGACACTTACAAGAGACTTTTTTTTTTTTGCTATCTTTCTCATGAAGCAGATCCTATAACTTGAGTGGAACTTGAGAAGCCTCTCTCTATGAGCTTCAGGAAACGAGTATTTTCAAATAGAAACATTTTTTTCAAAGGTCAATCATTTTCCCAGACTGACTAATAAAATAAAATTTAAGAAAAGACAGATTGATCTTTGGGAACAAAAGTCCCCTCAGAACAGAGCTTGCAAGGAACATAGGACATTACAGCCTCAGTAATGTCACTGAACAGTATCCTGCACGTGGAAGGCATGCACTGATATTTATTAATGAATGAATGACTGGCAATTACCATTTCAGGCAAAGCCCACTAGGGCCATGTCACATGGTATCGGCTGCCTGGGAAGTTTATTGCAGTTTATAATATTACTGCAATTTATAATAAAGTACCAACAAGATCCTAATTTATTAAAAATCCTCTACTAAATGTTCTTTTACCATTTGAATATCCCTCCCCCACGCACACACAGATTTCCTGGAAAAATGCAAGGAAAAAGGTTGTCTCTGGTTTACTGATTTTTGAAACAAGGCATTAAAATTGTGAAAGATTTTGCTTATCTTGGTTGGGTCATCAATTCGAATGGAGATTGTAGCCAAGAAATCACAAGAAGGTTGAGACTCAGAAGGGCAGCAATGGAAAATTAGGAATGATTATCAAGAGCAAAGATGTATCGTTAGAGACCCAGGCTAAGGTCATCCACACCCTTGTATTCCCAGTTACCAGGTACAGATGCAAACGATGGACAGTGAAGAAGGCCAACAGGAAAAAAATATATAATTCATTTGAAAGATGGTGTTGGAAGAGAGCCCTGTGGAGACCCTGGACCGCCACAAAGATGAACAAGTGGGTCCTAGAGCAAATGAAGCCTGAAACATCACTGGAGGCAAAAATGATAAAACTGAAGCTGTCCTAATTTGGGCACATCATGAGAAAGTAGGGTTCTTTGGGAAAGACAATAATGCTGGGAAAAACAGAAGACAGTAGGAAAAGAGGAAGAACAAATATGAGAGGGACTGACTCCATAAAGAAGCCGTAAGCACGAGTCTATAGGAGCTGAGCAGGGCTGTTGAGGAAGAGACATTATGGACGTCATTATTCATAGGGTCGCCAGGAGCTGGAGCCAACTCAATGGCATGTAACACATATACCTGGTGTCATTCTTGCCATTGCTAACCACAGGCAAAGAGATAACTCTTAAACATGAAAAGGAAAATTACTCCAGGGGAATTCTACCCGGCCATCTTTCTCGATTTCAGTCCAAAGGAACTAGGATTCATTTCCACAGCAAAATTGAACTGACAACAGAATTAATAGTCAAGTGACTTAGTGCCACTGAACACTTTCTGAGGATCTGTGGGCTCAGATTCATACAGAACCTGGCCAAGGTGCCATTTCTGACTTCCAGGAAATCGTTTGCAAATATTCCTATGGCGTCAAGAATGGAATGTAGCGTAACTATGAAAATATCAACACTTGATCCTCTTCTCTGAGCTGTCACCAGGAAAAATACTATGAGTTGCTTCTGTCGGCTTAAAGTCTGTATGGGTATCATAATCAAAATAAATTCACATCGGAATGATCCTCTGTCATAGTAAGTAGAAGATGCAAAGCCATAAAAAGGGGTAGTAAAGCCACCACTATACACACAGCATTATCCATCATACTTCAGGGATTTCAGATCTGTTTCTCAGGGAAGATACCTGGTTTATGGTCTCCATAAAGCAAGCCTGGACCACCTATACTTCAGTCGGATTCCTCCTTCTCTGCCATTGTATGACACTTTTCTAAGGACTTTCTTATTTATTTCACTACAAAACAGAAGCAGCAGGTTATTGGGCATCTTGATAGTTTCTGGTGGGGAGAGGGGAAAGAATCTCATTTTGGCAAAATGTTCCTTCACACGAAATGTGATGATTTATCCAGGTGTGCGTGTGTAACTATCTTTGAGTAATATAATTCTATAAAATTGAATGCAATTTGGGGTCTTTCCATCGAATCCGTGTTATGTTAAAAATCTTTCTTAGAGCCTGCCAGCCTGCCCGTCTTCCTCTCTCTGTTCCTTCCTCCCTCCCTCCCTCCCTCCCTCCCTCTAGTTTCCTTCTAAAACCTGGGTGCTTTCTTATTTCTCACCTTATAAAAAAAAATTGGCTTGTGTTATCAGATTACATAGCCTACCACTTCCATAGTCATCGACTGATTCTAGGATATTCCTCTAGTGTTAAATCTGTCCGAATTTTTAGAGATTTCAAACTTTATGAATGTGAGCTTCCCAGCGCCGTAGCCTCTTCCTTTCTGGACCCTGGCCCGCCTTTCCTGAAGCCCCTTTCCTCTAATCTCTAGGCCAATCTAGTCAGTCCCTAGCCCTTAGCAGTATGAGTCACTGCCGCCCTTCCTGCTGTCTTAATTCCAGGCGCCCTCTGCCCTCTGATATTGGCCTGTCCATATGCCAACCCCAATGACTCTGGCACAGCAGAGCTACTTAGGCCTTGACCCTACCACTCGGCGGCCCTCATTCTCTTAATGTCCTCACTCCCCTCCTTATTGGATTAAATCCACAGTTAGTCGCCGTAATCAGTCCTCTGTGAATGCCGTCGCCTCCCTTCCGCCTCCGTTGCTTTGCCATCCTTGCTTGGCACACCACCACCTCACTTAAATCCAACTCCCCGCCTCCTCCACAGCTGCACCTGTGCAGCTGAACATGCCCGGGGACAAATACATCACCCGGAATGATCTCATGTTACGTTCAGTGCCACGAACCTCGAGGAGGCCCGAAATGCTGCCAGGTGCCTATGCTTTATTCCCCAGTCCAGTTACTCTTCCGTTTTGTCAGAAGTCCATTTCACACCACCTCCTCCCTGCCCACGCCCACAGCACTCCTCCTTGACCTTTGCCCTTGGCAGATAACCTTCGTTCACACCTCGTGAGGAAACAGAAGCAAGTAGAGAACTTCCAAAGGCTTCTTTCCCCCCAACCCCTCTGGCTGTTCACCCACCAGCATCTGCTCCCCTATATTCTGCCTTCTCATCTATTTGGGTATGTGGATTATCCACGTTCTCACTGTCTGAAGCCAATTCTCCCACCTGTGTACTAGATTCTATTTCTTCTCACCTATTCAATTCAAAAAGCCACACTCCAGCAATGCTCCTCTCTTTTGCTCAGATCATCAATTTTCCTGCCCACATGAGATCATTCCCATCAGTGTACAAACATGCTGTCATTTCAAATATTCTCGACTTAACTTTTCTCATCAGCTACTGCCTAGTTTCTTTGCTCCCCTTACAGCAAACTCCTTGGAAGAGCCGTCATATTTCCAAGCTTCTCTTCTCTCATCCTCTCTGTGCCTACTAGAATCAGGCCTTCTCTCCCTAGGCTTCATCAAAGCCGCTCTCATACACATCTCCAATGACTACCAAGGAGATAAATTCAATGATTAGTTCTCAATCTTCATTCTATTGGACTTGCCAGACACATTTGATCACTCTCTCCTCCTTGAAACCCTATCTTCATTCAACTTTCAGGAAACCAAGAATTCCCTCCCCCCACTTCCTCCCCCTTGCTTAACTGTGCTTTTTCTCAATGTCTTCTGCTGACCTCTCCTGGTCTTTGACCTCGTAATGTTGAAGAACTTCAAAGGCTAGTCTTTACTTCTTTTCTCTGTCTGCGCTCACACATCTTGTTGATATCATGCTAATGGCTTCCAAATGCAAACCTTCATTCCCAGATCTAGACTGATCAATCCAACTGCCGACTCAATGATATCTCCACCTGGAGGTCTAGACCCCTCAAACCTGATTCCAAAACTAAACTGATCTTCCTCCCCAGAACTCTTCCAACTGCTGCCTTTGCAATCTCAGCAGATGGCGACTCTATCCCTTCAGTTACTTGGGCCAAAACCTTCGAAGCATCCTCGAGACTTTCCTTTTCTTCTCTTCCTTGCCGCCCCCCCCACCCCACCCCCGCCGCCAACATTCAACCAATCAGGTGAGACAGTTGCCTCTACCTTCAAAAATAGCTAATATTTTTGCTACTTCTACTGCTGTCATCAAATGCAAAACACTCCTCTCTTTCGGTAGCCTCTGTCCATCTACCGTCTACTCTCAACGGGAGAGAGAGCGAGAGTCTTTTAAAATATAAATCAAAATGTACTCTTCCTTTATATAAAATCCCACCATGGCTTTAATTCCATCTAGAGAAACAGCCCAAATCCTTCTCATGGCCTACAGGTCACGTGCTGGCCTCTTTTTGCTTGTTTGACCTCATTTTCTACTGTTCGTCAGCTCCATTTCTGTGGTTCCTCTAATGTGTAGGAATTCCACCTTGGGGCTTTTGCTCCAGTGGTGCCCTCTGTCCGGAATGCTCTTCCTCAAACTATCTGGTTGCTGCTTCTTCTTTGTTCAAATCTTACCATCTCAACGAGACCTGCCCTGTGAATCCATTCTAACACTGCAACCTCATTTCACTAATCTCACTCTACTTTTTTTTTCATTTTACCATGAACTAATATCACTTTCTAACGTACTCTATATATTTAACTTATGCATTATGCTTAGTTTTAGCTTCTGTCTTCTGCTGCTAGAATGTAAGACCCACAAAAGTTCAGATCTCTACACATCGTGCTCACTGACTGCATCCTGAATACCTTAGAACGGGGCTTCGCATGTCATGTGGTAGGTGCTCAGTGAATATTTGCTGAATTAATGAATGCATAAGTAAAGAAACAAAGGAAAAGTGAATTAACCTAGTCCGTCTGAGCTATTTACTTGAAAACCCTTTTGTTGAGACTTCAAAAGAAATTCTTTCCCGAAAGTATTATGCCTGACACCAGAGCCTCTATTACTGAGTCTGTCTGGTTTCCCAATTAGAACGAGTTCCAAGTAGCTGAGAAATTCTCCCCCATCTTACACTTAAAACAAGACGTTGCTGCACCTCAGACTCCAGTAACGATCATACACACTCTGGGGACATTAGAATACGAGTTTTTCAAAGACCGAACTAGGCGAGTGGGTCTGATATAAAATCAAAACTCAGAGCAGGTTCATCTAAAGCTTGGCCAAGTTTCCTATAAACCTGGCCAAGACCGAAAGAGAACCTGAGCTGATATATCATTTCACATGGAAACTATGCAAAAATTCAGTGGCTTCACGTGGTTTCAACCCCAAACCAGGTGGAACCTGAGGCTTTGGCAACGGTTCACTTTATGTTCCTAACTGAGAATGTAAACCAAGGGGGGTGAATGTTGGAGAAAAGCAAAGGGAAAGAAAAACTTTCATTTTTAACAGTTCTGGAACCACAAACTTAAATCACTGCTCTCTAAACGTCACCTCGCTCAGGCTTTAAAAAAGTACAATCATTATTTTGAAAAAATTTCTCTCAATAATAAACCAGATTTGTTGTTGTTGTTGTTGTTGTTGTTATCGTATATTAGAATTGAAGGGTCCTTTACTCTCATGTGGGGATCAAATTATTATTTCCGTCTGGTAGGTCAGGTAATGAAAGAACAAAGATGAAAAGGCAATTTGCCGGAGGTGACGGGAATGAACTAGCAGATTCGATGTCTCACTCACAGCTGAGTTTCTCAACGAAAAAAACTGCTGGCTTTCATTGACAGAAATGAGAAATACAGTTAAAAAGAAATAAAAAAGAGTTTTCAGAATGCTGTGGATCAAATGAGATTGCATATTAAAAGACTATTTTTGATAATAACAATATCGCGTGAACCCTGAATTGACCTGTGGAGTAGGAGAAATTTATCTGTAATGCGACTTGTGTGCATGCATGTGTGTGTGTGTGTGTGTGCATACGTGTGTAGGACTGGAATACTTCTGAATCTTAGGAACCCTTTACATAATTAGGTAAAAGCGTTCTAATTATAGGAAATGTACCTATATCTAGAGATTTTAAGCATCATAGATTTTTTTTTAAGAGACTTACATGAATCCTGTATTCTTTCTGATACAGATATTTCTTATATACAACCTACTGTACAGGTGTTATATTAAGATTTCAAAGTGAAATCTTTAACATAAAAAGGCAGGACTTCTCTCCCACCCAATTTGTGCAGTTTATAGCAGTTTGACCATAATTCTTAATTTGAAGTCTACTTTTTGATCATAAGATGAAAGCTAGATAGACTTTTGAAAGACCAACTCGATGCATTTTGCTCTTTAAATGAAAGGCCATCATAGCCCCTTCAAAAGACTAAGGTAAATAAAACCCTTGCCTGAAAATTTACAATAATCTGATATATGCTTTGAGGTAGAAATCTCTGAAGGTAGATACTGCATTTGCCAACTTCATGGACTGAACACTAGAAACAGCCACCACTACTTTTAATTCTAGAATAACCGGTCATTACTGTCCCATAGGTACCTGAAAACATGTGATCTCCGTTTCTGGAGAGTGGCATGTCACAGCTGTAAGGACTGTTAAGTAAGCTTAACATAGAGCTAGTTTACCCTAACATTGCTCTCTGGCTTATACGAATTCGGTTGTTTAAGAAATTTTTTCTCTGTTGCTTAAAGAAAAGTGCATGTTACAGGACTGCTTAGATATTTACATCAATGTCTCCACTAAATGTAGACAATTTAGATAAACTTAATAATAATCATTCATTCATTTCACTCAACAATATTCATTATGCCAGCCATGTGCTAAACTCTTATGTTAGACGTTGGGAATAGAGTTGAATGAGGCCCTGTCACGGCCCTGACGGGTCTGACTGACTAGTGGGGAGAAAAGAAAAAGAAATACTGTTTGGATACAAGTGTGGAGGATCTCTATTCTCAGTCGAGATGGAGGGACTGGTACCACGCTGGTCTTCCCGCTAGGAACAGCCAGAAAACCAAGTATATGAAGCAACTATCTCAGACATGGCTGTGACCCCCGAGAGAAGGGACGAAAGTGAGGTATGTCCCACTAGAGACACTTTCTGGAATGCCATACGGAGAGGGAAGCCCAAGAAGAGCTGAGGAAAGAGTTCAATTTGGGGACGTGAGGTGGAATTTGTGGGGTAGACTGTAGGAAGAGAGAGCAACAAAGAGAAAGAGCCCAGAAATCTGTATGGGATCCCCTGAGTCGCTGGCCCAACATTAAGCTACAGATGTGCGAGGTGAGGCTCCACAGAGTTGGGCCGAGGGCGACTACCAGGTGAAGGACAGCCTGCAGGGGGCTGGAAGAAAGGCTGGCACTATGTGTGGCTGGGAGAGAGTCGAGTTCTGACCAGACATAGTGGAAAGAATTCGTTGAACAGATATGGGACATCGGTGGAGACCTCAGGAAGGTCAAGCCGTAGGAGGAGGGCTCCGCTAGCCCCAGAGTGGATTTTGCAAACAAAATCTACTCATTTCGAGCACCAAGCTGGCTTTTCTTCTGCCTCCACCTTGCTGTTTCCCAGCCATGAATGGCTGCACCATTAGGCTTGTAATTGTCTCTGTAGTGTCCTCGCGTCCAAAGGATTATGGTCTTTCAGAGTGATCCCTTGTAACAAGCTACTTTTAAAAGACATTGATGTGTGGCAAAGAGATGTGGGGGATGATTCATTCATTATTCTACGGGGTCCTTGCCTTTCATAACAGTTCCATATGTGCTCCTACATCTCTCACTAAACTCTACAAGACAGGTGCCAGGCCACAGGGCTCCTGCTCGATATTTAATTCAGGGTTTATTTGCACAAGGGCCTTCTAAATATTCAAATACTCATGCAAATAAAAGAAAAAAAATGTATAAGCAGTTTTTAAAATTTACCACTAGGGAACCGGCCTGAACCAAAGCACGGATGCCTCCTTTTGGCAAGTCACAGAGCTCAGTATTTTAAAACCAGAAGTTGCAACTTGGTTTTTTACATTGAAAACAAGCATTCATTGTGAACTGAACTAGCTAAGTGCTGCGCTCAAAGCAGTAAGAAACAGAAAGATGATACTCCAGTCTCCAAAAGCACGCAATCGAACGAACGTGAGGCACAGACGTGCAAATGCCAGTCAGGTACAAATGAGATTTAAATAAACACGAGCTGCAATTAAAGTATAAAGTCCACAGGAGTGCGAAAGAAGAAATAATCAAACTCTGGCTGTGAGGGAGTCGAGGGATAGTTTCCAAAGGTTAGGCATGGCATTTGAGCTTTAGCCAGACAGAGGAGGAAAGCGCATTCTCGTCCTGTGTAAATCGCAGAGCTCGGCGCACGCGGGGTGTGCTGGAGGAAGCATGAGCATCCGAAGCGGAGGGGAAGGGGCGCGGGGACGCCTGCAGGGACAGGCTGGGAGGGGAGGCAGGGTGTCACGCGTGGGGAAGGAAGAGGAGCAATGCTCCGTGCTAAGACAAGGAGAGGAGAGAAACGGGGGCTTCTTAAATCGATGCTATCCGCATGGCCCCGGGCTTGGTGTTTCTCTTTGAGTTTCTCACCACACTATGGGCTAAATGCAGTCGCCCACATTTTACCAGAAGGCAACCTGAGACCCAGCAGGCCATGCAGCTTGCCTAGTTCCACAAGCTAGGAAGTGAGGGCGGATCTCCATTATCTTTTCACAGTATCACACTCGTCTTATACTGCCGGTCCTCGGAGAGGCTTATAAAGCTTTGCTCCTGATTCTTTACACAATGGGCAGCTACCGCACTGCTGTTCATTAATGTCATGCTAATGATCACCTTTACCTGTCATTCGGGAGATGCTGGGGGGAGTTGATGGGGTTTACGAAGGGCTTTTTCTGCTCTGAATTGGTGCAGCAGGTCCTTGCCAGCTCTCGGGACATCTACATATTTCGAATAAAGATGGAAAAGTGGAAAACCAAACCCCGAGTGTATTACTTTAAGATTCCATGTCAACATTCGATATGCAATTAGAATTCTAAATTTTATATAGAATGTCTTTTTCAGAAGTATAAAACACAAGCCAGAATTAGCGTTCTCCACTTTGTGAAAAGTCTCCAAAACACACAGGAAAACTCTCTTCATGGGACTTCTTTAATCCATCATTCTCTAAAGATATTTTTTTCTCTTCTTTCAACAAGGGACATTTTAATAATGGCACAACTAGAAAAGCAGGGTGCTTTATAGTTGTCAACCTGGAGCTTTGAAATGACATCATCATTTAAATAGCGACAGCTGTAAAAATCATCAAATGTATACAATTGACAAATAAAGGATTAAAACATGTTTTCACGGGGCAAACCCATTCCTCACTTCTGTGGGTCTCTGCGTCCAGCGTGAAGCTAAGTCTAGACCAGAGGATAAATATCCAGCCTGTCTGGGGATCAGAATCTTGGCCTACTGAGTCATCAGCGCCTCCATAAGGAGAATCTTTGGAGTGGACTTTAGTGATTATTGGTTTTTATTTGTTGATGTTTGCCAAGTCATGGCTGGATTGTGGAGAAAGCTAAACCTAAGGCCAAACAAAAGGGAAACTGGACCATAGAAAATTAAAAGGTGCTTTGAAAAAAGTTTTCCATGTGTTTACTGATAACATACCCCCCCCCCCCCAATTTTTCCATTTATCGTGTCATCTGACTCTCGACAATCGTTACAAGTGTACAAATGTATATTTCAAGTGTGTGGACGAAGGGTGCTGTTAGGGCTATTATTTGTGAAGTTCATGTATGTGTCCAGCTCCTGATGGGCACCCGTTTCTATGTGGGTGGAAGCTGTGACCAGTGACTGGCTTCTCTACAGTGCCTGGTACACTGACTCTGTGTGTGTGTGTGTGTGTGTGTGTGTGTGTACAGAATTATAGGCAGAATAATGTTATGGAAACTTATTATTTACTCTTTGCATTTCTAGATTTTTAAAATGCCCATAAATCATAACAGTTAACATGCATAAAAATTCAGAGCCCTTTATACATCCGAAATCGTCTATTCCTCTAAACAGGTAAATGAAATCGGGAGTATTGCTGGCTCTCATTTTTCAGATGAGCACACCAAGGCGTGAAGAAATTAAGTTGCACGGTTAACAAATGGCATAGTTGGGACTCAGACCCAGGCAGCCTGGACTCCAAATCCGTGATCCTACCACCATGCTCCGCTTCCCTCATGTCACCATAAATTAGAAAAGAAAAAAAGAGAATGAGCTTTCCACTCAAGAAGACAAAATCATCTGTGCTGGTGATAGTGCTTCAACCTCTCCCAGAGGCTTCTTAAGGTACAAGAGGCTCTTTTTACATCAACTGTAACATACATCACCGAGTATGTTCTCAGACACCCACGAAAGCTAATGGTTCAGTCTAATTATTGCCAGGAAGATGCATGGTCTTACATGAGTTGGGGAGAAAAAAAAATCAATGTTTTGATAGTCAGAATTATTGTCCGTCACATTTAGGAATTGGTCATCCGTGGAACACTTGTTCATACATGTACACATGTCACACCATACAAACTCTGTGTTAACATTTCCATAACCAGAGAGAAAGTTGCTCAATGAAGACGGACTTCCCCATGAGAAATGTAAATTACATTCCTCTCTTTTCACCCAGAAGCAACTATCTCAGCACTTACAAACTCCTGAACTGATACTGTATCTGACATTTGAAAGAAATTCCTCTATGAAGCCGTGCTTGAGGGTGAGAAAACAAAAACAACCAGAAAATTGAAGATTTCCCTAAGAGAAAGACAATCTTGTGACAGGCGCTGACAGTGAGCAAAGAATGTCCATTTCTGTCTCTGGCCTCTGTTTTGGGGATGTCAATGATGGAAATTTCTCAATCTATTTTAGTGCATATTAAATCCATATTAAAGCAATATTGCCCCATCTCCGGTGAGTTAATCTTATGCATTTTTTTTTTTTTTTTAACGCCTATAGCACCTGGTTTTCCTAGGTGGTCTCCCATCCAAGTACTAACCAGGCCTGACCCTGCTTAGCTTCTGAGATCAGACGAGATTGGGCATATTCAGGGTGGCATGGCCGTAATGCATCTTTTTTCTAATCATAGAGATTATTTGGAGTCCATCCTTAGCTCGATTCCAACAACTACAAGTGTATCATCCAGTACATGCTAATTTCTTTTCACTTCTAGGTTTAATGCGTCAGCCAGTAAAGATGTTTCATTCTGCAGCTTTTCTTAAAAAGGCACTGAATACATGCTTATAATCCAAGCGATTCTCTAGCCTTCCTCCTTTGCAAAACATTTTTGAATTTGTGCCAATCAAAAATACACATCGGGATCCGTTTACTGGCAGAGACATAAAACTAAAAAAATAATGAGAGAGAAATAAGGTGCTGGGAATAGCACAGTATGCTGGGAACTAATGATTACCATGCAATGCCTCGGCCTTTTAACATGACAACAAGAGCAGTCAGTTGTGTTTGAGCGGCTCCGCACATCTGCTCCTTCCTAATGCACTTTTACATTCTTTATCATAAGTTTACAACAACCCAGTGAGGGAAGTGGGACACGTATATTCTAATTTCGTAGAAAGCTACACAGTAAACGAAATGCTTAACATTGGAACCGACTCTCAGGGCGGTGTTCTGTGGACAACAGTGTTTGGTGACCAAGTTATATTATGGCATATTACCATCCAGAGATGGTACTCTAAACATCTACATCCCTCACAGCTCGGGCACTGACTGCTCGGAATGGCTGCCAGTCCTTCTCCCTAGGCCCCTGGGCCTTGCTGTGCACCATCATGTCTGGCTGGACCAGACTCCTTCGAATACTGTAGCATGGATTTAATCTGCTGAGGCATTCTTACTTTATGTAATAAATACATTTTAATGCAGAAAATGCATCAAATCTTTTTTGGTGAAACTGTAAAAGCAAGTAATTTTGAAATTAATTTTATGGTGAATCCTATTGTAAGAAGCCATGCCTGATTTACTTGCTTTGGAAATAACGGATTCGATTAAAGTAAGATCTGCATTTTAGATGCTCTTGTCAGCTGGCTATGGACAAAAGACTTACATTTCTTTCAGTACAAGTAAATCCAATTTACTTTTAAAGGCTAACTAGAAAATAAACAGCAAAGAAAATTAAACATTGTCTTGAAAACTTGGGGACTTCTGGTGATGCTGACCATTTGTTTGAAAATATTTTGGTTACTTTTTTTATTTTGAAATAATTATTCTATCTCATAGGCCCTGCAAGCCTAACTGCCTTTCATTTAAAAATTAGGGGGGCAGAAATCACTGAAGTAATGTTAGAATCTGCCCCTCAAAAAGGCTCCTTCAAAATGGGCCTCTTTCCATTTTGATAGCCACAAGCCACTGCAGCTTTCAACATATTTGTCACATATAGGTCACCACTCCTCTTCAGCCTGGATGACCAAGCAAAATTCCCTAGCAATTTGAGAACAAAATCATAAAACAAGTATGAATTCCCACTGTAATCCAATTTTATTTCCATACGTTTCTGTAGTCTGTGAGAGAGAGAAGGACTTTGCCCCTGAATATATACACACCCGAAAACCAGTGGTTTTTCAAAATCGAATACTGAGTTTTGCAAATTCTCTAAACAGCAGATGCCAATGTCAAAAGCCTACAGTGTTCCAGTTCTATTATAAATACTCACAGCAAAAATATTCTAATTAAAAAAAAAAAAATACCCCTCGGTCAATGACTTACTTGTTTTAAGCCCTATTAATGCAGTAACAACAGAATCTTAATCACAGGAACTGACCCTATCACCTAATTATTCCAGGGATGACTTCCTAGAAAATCTAACCTCTATGTGTAATTGCGATGCCCTCTCGTGAAATCTAAGTAGACGAATGAGGTTAAATGAGGACACCATAGAGAGAAAAAGCGCCTAAAATTGAATATATCTGCCACCAGTGGTTCTAGAAACTCAAGATCAAGACAGCTCAAATGCTTTCTCTGTAAGCAGAATTAATCAGTCCTAAAAATGCCATAACAAAATACAAGACAGTATTTTTTTCAGGAAGTGACAACTTTCTCCTTAGAAACATATTCCCTCTTCACCTCAGATTGCCGTTCGAAATGATCTTGCAAAAAAGGGCACCGATTGAAAACATCTGGCCTGACACCAAGTTGTACAGTTGCATTCTGCTTCTAGAAATTCACTGTGTCGTAAGAATCTGGACAATTTTTCTATACTAAACTGTGGCTTAGCGATCTTCAACAAATGCTGTACACCCAGTGTAGGCCATTCACACTGGGTGGATGATTCTGCCCTTTGTGTCTGTTCTGACGATGTCTCGGGGGAAATCCTAATGTGAGAAGGGTCCTTGGGCCCTTCCTAAAAAGTGTTACTACAAAGTAATCTCTTTGTAACACTTACAGATCTGGGCACAGAACAAGACCATGTGTGTGACCTGATTTCATTTCACTGACTGTCCCAGTAAAGAATGACATCATCCCATTCTTTTTTCTTGCTCTTCACTGTGACTGCTCGGGTCCTCCCACCCCCACACTCATCATAATTAAACTGATCCCTCCCTCTCTCCCACTCTCCACCCTCATCTCCAGGGGAATAGCTATTTTCCTCTTAACTTCCTGCCTGAACATATCACTAGGGCAAGAGCAAAGGGATTTCCTCGGGTGGGTCAACATCCCT
The DNA here is from genome assembly GCF_000325575.1 of Pteropus alecto. Taxonomy (NCBI): domain Eukaryota; kingdom Metazoa; phylum Chordata; class Mammalia; order Chiroptera; family Pteropodidae; genus Pteropus; species Pteropus alecto. Next base: position 12,434,380 of record NW_006443225.1, on the reverse strand, counting down.
GGAGTTTGCTTCCTCGCCGTACTAGACAAAGCACTATTCTGTTGGCAGCCAAAGCGTACTGAGAGGGCCGTCTGCGGGACAGGTCTCAGTCAGATGAGAATGGAGAGATGCCAGCTGAGAGAGGCACAGCCTGACGAGCCCAGTGCTTCTCCTCCTATTGGAGCTTGGTGTTTTCTTTAAACACAAACTGGTTAGCTTTGCAGATGTATTGTCTACACAGACCCATTTAACTGTGTCCATACGTGCATGCAGGTAGTATCCTTGTGCCCAGTGATGCTTACTCTATCACTAAGATTTGTACTGCAGACTCTCATGTAAAATGTTCAGTTTCAGAGGGATGAAAGATGATGCAGGAGACACTAGTTTAAACAATGGCATTAGATTGTAACCCAGTAGGATAGCTGTATCAAGGAAGGTATGACCCATTTAACTGTGTCCATACGTGCATGCAGGTAGTATCCTTGTGCCCAGTGATGCTTACTCTATCACTAAGATTTGTACTGCAGACTCTCATGTAAAATGTTCAGTTTCAGAGGGATGAAAGATGATGCAGGAGACACTAGTTTAAACACTGGCATTAGATTGAAACCCAATAGGATAGCTGTATCAGGGAAGGTATTGATTGTGTGCGGGGTATTTTTTTTTTTTTTTGAGTATTATCTTTCATAGGAAAAAAGCAAAATCAACTTATATGTCCCACATCAACTTATATTTTTTTTTTTTTTGAGTATTATCTTTCACAGGAAAAAAGCAAAATCAACTTATATGTCCCGCATCAACTTATGCGTCTCATATCCATTTGCATGAATTTAAACTATGAACTATACAGACAATGCAGAAATTATAAATTGTCTTGCCATAAAATTAAGTGAAAAAAAATGAATAAAATTGTACATTCTTTAAGTTTCCCATTATGTAAAATATTAGGTAGCACCTATGAAACTGGGGCTTTTGTAGGTCAAAAATAGTCGAATAGCAGCAATTTTCTATGATTTCACATAGCATATATTCATATAGAAAAGGCTTGTGGACTTGGGTTAAGCGTGCGTGGTTTTTTGAACTCTTAAAAAAAATCTCATGTTAGGTAGCTAATTTACTGTTTTTACAACAAATACATTTTAACTAACTTTAGGGTTCTGTGAAATAAAATGTGAAGGGTAAGAGTGATCGCTAAGTAAGAGTCTGCTTCTCGGCACCTAAAATCAGCTCTTTTTATTCCGCGCTAAACTTTCAATATTCACTGGTTACCAAGACAAGGATAATTTTAGCGTTTTTAGGGTCCACATTGGAAACTGATTCCTTGACAAGATGTAGTTTACTATTATAGTCTATGGACTATTTTTTTTAAATCACTGAAATTGAGTATAACTTAAATAATTAAAGTAACATAAAAAAATAAAATGCCAGGGAAGCACAGCTAAGGCAGGCTTATAATAAAATTTTCCATCCCGAATAGGCATCAATAGGCCTTAATTTCCTTACAAACAACATAGTCACTGTTCTAAGTTATCCCATTTGTGTGCACCAAACTTCATCTGACAGGGCAGTGTTTGAGTCCAGAAGGTATAATAACAGCCATTCAGATTTTGGCAGGTGTATTTCAAGCTGAAAACTAGGTTCCACAAAAAACAGCAGTCTGTTCTGCAGGTGTGAACATTTTCGACAAGAACCCTCTACGTCTCCCCCAAGCCATGAAATTTAATTGTCCTTTTGGTGTCTTATTATATGTGATTACAACCTATCTCTCCTTGGAACAAGAGGGAATCTTCTGGCAATCCAACAGGCAGGAGATGCTTGGGCAGCTTCTGAGATTTGCTTATAACATCTCCTGGTTCTGCTTTTCACGTTATGTATTTTGGAGGTGAAGCCAAGTTCAATGAACTGCAGTTGCAGGTAAGCAGTTTTTAAAGCTGGAAAAATATTAAATGAAAGAACTTTATACCCAGAGGACGAGAGCAGAGAGGCAATCAAAAACGCACAGGGCAGCATTTTGAAACCCGAAGTCCCAGTAAAGTGGTCCTTATTGTATAAACCTGGCTGTCTGAGCACACACTGAAAGGACCAATTTCTTTCTACAACATTTACCAGATGGGAGGATTGTGGACCTATGAATACAGATGTGGTGGTGGGAGGTGACTGAGCTACCTATCTAATCCAACTCAAATGATAGAGGAGGAGGGCAGAGATCTCTGAAGCTGGCAGCTGGTCCGACTTTGAATTTTCTAGTGCTAAGCCGGAGCAAGCAGTCTGGAGCCTGTTCTCATAGGGGGTTCACAGATTTTTAAGAAATAAGTGTTAGGTGTGTTAAATTCGAGCAAGTGATTCTAGCTTGATCCAGCATTAGAGTACACACATTTTTATTTTCTCATAGTAAGGACATGCTGAGAAATGAAAAAGATATAATGCTTAAAGTGGTAAAATTACCCATCAAAGGGGAAAAAGTGTGAAACAAAAGGTTATTGACCAGGCAGTAAATAACATGGCATCCCAGAAAAGTGGCCTCTCCGTACACAAGAGAAACTAGGACAGATGGCTTTGAAAAATCTGGTCTTCAGTGACTTCTTGGGAAGATGTAGGGTGAGCTCCAGTATTAAGGGTTTTCCATCCTCTTCTACAGTTAATTTTGAATGGTATGATACAGAAGGCCAGCCTCTGTCTTTCCTACAGAAAAAGTGAAGCATTGGGCTAGAGGTTCACAAAGAAAAAGTATGGAAAACCGACCCCAGAAGATGAAAAACTCTTAAGAAGTCATAGTTCTACTGTTTATTGAACTTATTTCTAAACCACTATCTTTTTTAGTTTCTGTTTTGGAATATTTCCCTCTCCTGTTTAGAATTTTGAAGTAGGGAGACCTAAACTTCAACTTGTCTTCTCTCGTGGCTGCCCAGCTTCTGGATACATTACTGGTGATTCTCCAGTCTCCCATATACGTCCAGCCATTTCGTGTCTTCACTCGCCATTTGTAGTACGAAGGAAAAATGTTTAAATTCATAACTATTAGAATAAATTTTTAATTTATACTAAATTGGATAAAGCCTCTAAAGACAAATCTGAAATTCAGGCCAGACTTGTTTGAAGATTTTTTCGTCGTTTTGTTTTGTTGTATGAGGTTCATGAACTGTTTGGTGATTAGAGGACTTTTCCCAAACCAACCTGGGTCAACACGAGGCTTAGAATGAATCAAACGAGGGGCAGATTTTGAAGAGCTGCAATTCGAAATCAAGAAGAACCCAACAGTTTCCATCGCATTAGTTTCGGTCGGGGGTGGAAGGAAACAATTTTCAATATTGACATTTGAGAAAAGACTCATGGGGTGTAAACTCACATGATTCCACATCCCTAAGAATGTTTTTGCAACCACGGTTGTATTGCCAGGGGGAGTCTGTAATTCTCTCCGGCCCCATAACACTCTTGGCACTAATGTTTATATGGCCAAGGCAAGAAACTGTGAAGGCAAGCTGTGAACAAGCCAGGTGACACCTGTACAGTTTTCACTCCTGATGGATGACTAGACATACTTGGCCTGCCATTCACTGTCCCTCTAATTCTCCTAAGCTTACTGAACAGCTCATGACATGTTAGTACAGTTACATGATTCTCCGGATGGCCATTTTTCAGATGGCTCTTGCATCATTACCAAATGCTAATTTCATAAAATGGCTCCGCCACGTTCAAGGACCCTTTTGGCTCTCGGCCAAGAAGGATGAGACCACAGGAAAGAACAGGGCAATCAACTCCTCAAAGTTCTTACAATTCCCCATCCATGAAATATTCCCCGCTTCAAGTGACATGGAGTGCTCAGGTTTAATTAGCGCCTTGGTTCCGTTACTCAAGAGATAAATATTTGATATGAATACCTTTGAAGATTTTCTGCAATTACTCTGTCTTGGAAAACTTGCATGTCATTTGCCAAATTCTCCTTCTTCAGATGATGGTGGGTGGCCGTCGGCACCTACAATGAGGGAAAGCAAACGAGCCGTCAGTTGCGTTTTATCAGAGATTTCTCTTCTCCTTTCACAGCCTCAAAGAAGCACATTATTAGGAGGAAGAGTCTCTAAATTTCACCTAGGCCAATTTTCTTACAACATTCGCGAGAGACTCTGAAGCACCGTGGGTAATTCAGTCCTGTAGAAGCTTCCATTTGACTCTCCATCAAGAGAAAGACTTTCTATCAGATTCATTTCTTATTATTCGTTGACTGGATTTCGTAAAAACAATAAAAAAAGAGTTTCTTTTTAAACGTTTGCAAAGTGCTTCAGGTTTAAAAGCTGAGTGACGTCTTATTCTAGGTTATGAGATCTCTTTTAAAGGAAGTGTATGCTGAATCATAAAATCTTCTAAAGTTGCTGCAAGCTATTATTTGATGAGTTGCAATCTGCTTCTACTCTGCCCTTATGACAGTTGAAAAATATAAGCGACTAAAATCAATTTAGATACTTGAAAAGGAGAAAACACCTAATTTAATGCATTAAGTATTTGATGAAGCAACTCTGTAGCCGTGAATAGCACTTTTTAACGTATACGTGTTACACATAAATGTGGATATGATACACAAGATAGAAGCGGAAATATAAGATATGTCTTATAAGGAAATATAAGACTAGGAAAATGACAAACACTAATAACTCAAAACTTCCTTTACATTTATAAATATTTCTTGTGCCTATGTAGATATTAAAGCATTTCATTTGGAGCGTTCTGACCTCTGCACTGGTGAGGACAGTGCGTGTTGGTCTACGCAGAGGGCTCTCAGAGGTAATGGGTGGAGATTATTGACCTCAGCACAATAGATATGGAATCTTTTCTCGCTCTGAACGGACCCTGGTGACTCAGGTTAAACGTGGGCAGTTCCAGGTTCTTCCCTCTGTTCTAGAAGCTTCCGTCCTACATAGAGATTGCTACAGCAGAGGCTCCTGGGAGCTGGCCTCTTCCTCCCACAGAGTCCTTATCACAGCTCTTTCCATTCCAGGCAGAAGCTTGACTCCTCCACCCCTTACGCCACCCTCTGTCACCTGGCACACCCAGCCCAGCGGGCTTTGTGATCACCACTCCCTGTGCTTCTCTCTTGGGAATTGATGAGTTCTAGGAGAACTTTTATATTCTCTATTTCACGTCTCTGACGTTACAAATTATGATCACACAGACACCTATATGTTCCAGGGGGATAGACAAATGTTTACATTTATAGTTAAGCATGGCTCCTCTGTGACCTACTGAAGTAAAAGTTTACGTGTGAATGTGAGGCCATAAGCATCTATCTGGCTGTGGTCGTGCTGGCACAGCCTAATGTTAAAATAACAACCTCCTCCCTATGATTATTCTGAATCTTCTACAGAAAGCAGCAGAATTAGATGCTTGAATTCCAGACAACAGCGGTCACTGGCCATGTGACCTTGAACGAGTTATTTCATTTCTCTGTTCCTCAGTATCCTCCTCTGAAAAATGACGATTAAAAACAGTATCTAACCCTCAGGGTTAACGTGAGGATTCCATGCAAACTAAACACTGGCGATCATTATTACTTGCGTTGATTTTTTTTTTCTTTTTTCTTTTTTTTTTTAGCCTATGTAATAAGGATAAAACTTGCCCTGCAGTGGTAATTTACAATCAAAAGACATTTTCATGGAATGAGACTAGAGTTTTCATTAATTTTATAAATAGAGACTTTGACTTGTCATCATTAAAATGATAATGGATGGGAGAATAATGTAATAATGTAATTGTTATAGGCTGTTGAAAAACGAACAGAGGCAGCCCAAAGAACTGCTTAATACACGTATGCTCGTACGAGCCAGAGACGTCCTGCCAGCCGCATGAGGTGTGTTTGCCAGAACAGAACAAGGTGATCGGATGACTGAGCCATCATCAGTTCTCGGCCCATGATCTCGACCCCAGAAGATGTCTTGCCTGGATCCTTTCTTCCTTTACACCTGCCGACGTGTGATAATTCATTATAAATGGGCATAGTACTAAATGCACAATAGAAATTTTGTATTAAAATAGTTCTTTTCTCTATAATTTCATTCAGGAACACTTGGTTGAAACAAGTTCTTTAGTTCGGCAAAACAGCATCATCATCTGGCAAATAAAATTAATATTATTAAGTGGAATATTATTGGTTTATGGTTTTGTTTATATCTAATTAGCCGTTTATTTTAGATTTTCAATAAAATAAATATAATGATATTCCTGTGGATTTATAGTTCTATAAATATAATTCAAGTAATTTATACTAGGTTTTTTGAGTACTTATCTCAGTAACAGTTCAGTAGATAATAATGCAAGTCAATATTGGGGGCTCCACGGTCCATTGATCGCATCGGGAGATGCTGGAGAGAACTTATCAGCCTGGCTTCTTTGGGTTCCCACCCATGAGACCTTCCCCAAGCTGTTCTTCTTTATCTAGAAAAGTCTACCGTTTTTCCCTCCGCATATTCAAATTTCATTCAGGAACACTGGATCAGCTGAAGTCTCGTTCCCGGACGATCCCAATTTTCATCCATCTCTCACTAGAACTCTCACAGCATTTAAAATGCGTGCCCCACGACGTGGCCTGGAGTCACGCCGTCTCCGCTGCTGTCACCACTGCCCGCACGGTGAATGCCTCGTCTCTCCAGGCAGGTCTTGAGATTGTTCCTCAGCACGAGGGGTGCTCCTTGGGCTTTGTCTGCATCTTATGCTCTCATCACAATGTGGCCCCAGTAACTGCCACACGTTGACTGAGCATCACGGTATAATCGGGACCTGAGTCATTTGGTGATGATCCTGGGTTTGTTTTGCAGTTTATTCAAGTTTTGGCCAAAAATATTTAATCTGAGACCCTGGGTAGTTCCTGAAGCGAAGACATATTGTTGGCCCATAGCCCTGAAGCTGGGCCACACAAACTTGGATGGATCAGGGGACCACTGGCCCGGCTCTGGGTCATTTTGTCCTTTCTTTTTTTTAAGATCTATGATATTCTCTGTAAGCAATGACTCAGCACAAGACTCAGAAATGTGGTGTGTGTGTGTGTGCGTGTTCAGGGTGGGAGGGGGCAGGGGGGAGAGAGAGCTCATATGAGTCTCAGTTTCTCTGTTGGTAAAATAGAATATAAGCCTGGAAGCCCTCCAATATCCCTCCTGCTCTAAAATTCTAGAAAATGTTGGCACATATGCCCATTAATTTGACGTTAACATTCACAAATCACTGTGTCGTGTGCCAGAATTTCACCTGCTGGTAATATGGCGGGAAGTTAAGCCTGATAGTTTAAGAGCTGTATTTTAAAGGTTTGGTTTGGCTTCTCTCTCTCTCTGAATCAGTGTTATGGCACTTAGCACTTGCAAATCCACGCTCTAAAGCAAGTAGATGACTGAGCTTAACTCTCTTGGCTTTCTCAGTTGTTCAGAAACTGAGTTGCATTTCCTGGCTCTCAAACTTCATAAACTCATCAGATTTTGCTGCAGAGAAATGTCACTAAAATTAACAGTCCTCAGTGGCAAACACTAGCACCATTCAGAGTAAAACGCTGAAACAGTAACTGATATTTTTAAACTGTGAATTGGAGGCATTTTTCTATACTGTATACATATATACATTCGGATAAATGTGTGAGGCAAAAGTTTATTTTTCTTAGGCAGTTGTCCTTTAATTGTCTCCTAAAAGTAGCTTTAATCTTGTTGGAGAAGTGCATACTGTCCTAGCCTCCTTCGCCTCGGAAACTAGTGGTCAGTTCCAAACCGCTTTCCTTCAGGAGTTGTTGGAAGGCCCAAAATGTCCTCGTTAGAAAACTCGCACCGAACAACACAGATCTTGCTATCGTGGATGGTGCGTGTGGGACTATGACTTCCTGCACAGTGACATGAGACCAGAAAACACGTGAGCAGGAACCAAGCCCAAGAGAGAGTTGGGGAGCTTCCAGCTTTCCGTGGAGCCCAGAAATGAAGCAAAGTGCAGAAATATTCTGAACTCAGGTGTCTGGGGGGCTGCACGGCTGTACCCTATCCACTCTTCAAACACTGGGTGGGGAGCACAGTGGCACAGGCGGCACTCAGCCTGAAGGAAATCGTTATGTCGGCGAACCCCAAAAGCCTGTGAAGTTGTAGCACTTGCTTATGAAGCCAAGACTTTAAACCTAAGTGGAATGGCCAGCACCAAATATGGAAGCTCAGTATGTTCTTCATACTTTCAATTGTACTAATGAGGAGTCACCAAGTATTTCTTGCTCCTTCTTTAAATAATCAATGTTTCCATGATGCAATCTCATTTCTTCTAAAGTATTATATTTGGTGATTATTTTATAGAACTGAGATAGTAACAGTTCTTTTTTGGGACTTTTCAGTTTTTTGTTTTATGAAGGAAACAAGCATTTTAGAAAAAAATAGAAACCTTTTTCATCATTTCAAAAGCCAAAGATAATTTCTGAAGTTTGGGGAATTTCAAAGTGAGCTACCAGAAGCCTATGGAATTCAGATGATAACCAAATACTATCTTTCTCCTTTTTTCTCTCTTTTTATCCAACTACTGTCTTTCTATGATAGTGGTGACAGTGATGAATGGTGAAACTATTATTTACAGGTAGAAACAAGTTCTTAAATCTGTTTTTAAATGTGTTGATACAGTTTACCTCTCAGAAAGAAATATTATACGATGTTTCAAAACTAGCCACGAGGTCTGGGGCTAAGCTCCTTTTTTGTAATAAATGGTATTTGCTCTGCTGTGTTTAGGTGCAGTAAAAACTCTGAACTCCAGGAAAGCCAATAGAAGCTTTGCCATAGCAGATTAAGTGCTGAGCAGAGATTGGCTAAAAGGGTATAAGGGAACTCAAGGTTATCACGGAATCAGACAAGAAAGACTTAAGAAGGCATGGCTTCCTGTCTGCTAATCAGATTGCTCTCTATTCATTCACTCTAAATGTCAAAAATTCTTCCACTTGTCACCTTTTAAAAATTCATAAATGTTACCCACCCCTCCTTTCCAATTTTGCACCATTCAAGACTATGAGAAAAACTTCCTGCTCACAATGAAGAAGGAGGAAATGGTTGTAGGCTACGTAACGGTCAAGAAATCACCTCCTTTGTTTTAGTCTCTTGGCGAGTCGTCCAATTCAAGGGAAGTGAAAAAGCTCCACTAAGGAAAGGACTGCTTCTTGATGAATACTCGTTCTTTATGAATGTGTGTTCTTTTCCAAGTATTCTACTAGCCACAGATCCCTGTCCTACTCTCTGCTCACTTCTGAAGGCTCAGAGGAAGTCAAGATCACTCTTTTTTGAGTACACAGCTACTGGCAAGACCCCCCAGGCTCGGCCTTCCTCTTGAAAAGTTAATGGGAAGATATCTATTGACAGCAGGGATTCAAGATGAAAGCTCAGAGCCCAATGCGTCCAGAGATTGACATTTCTTGGGGGCATGGAGCATAATAGGAAGAGCCCCGACTTTGTTTCTCTTGAAAATTTCCAAGAAAAACCTGGCAATTTTACATTTCTTTGATGAACCACTTTTGATTTTTACTCAGTCTTGCAATCTAACCTCTTGTTGATATCTCAACTCCATATGTCCCAATTAACACAATTTTCTTCTATAAACTTGTCCCTTCCCTTGTTTCACAGGTTTCCATTATAGCTACCCAGTTGCCCAAGCCCCAAACTAATATTATACATGTTTCCTTTTTCTATATTCTGTTCATTCAGTCCCCAAAATGAGAATGTTTTACCTAAATATCTCTGGATCTGTGCCCTAGTGTCCCTGGCACTGCTCAGGACCTCAGCATTTCTCACTTGCACGCTATAACCATCCTTTATCTGGTCTCCTAGTTTATAGCATTATCACCCCCTGGCCTTTGCCTAACCCATACGCCAGACCGGATACTACGTGATCTACATAAAATCTTCCTAAAACATGGATCACATCTATTCTCCCTCCACCTTCTCAGCCCCATTCAAAGTCCTCCCTCATCTCCCCATTGATTAAAGAGTGGTTCCGGAAGGGCAGGGCCTGGGCGAGGTCAGGAGTTTGTGTTACAATGCTTCCACCACTGAGATGGGTGTGCGACCACCAAGCAAGCGAACAAACAACACAGTCTACTGAACCAAACGATGTTCAGTGATGCAGCTGACTTACATTTCAGGCCAAGCCTTTGATATTGATGTGAACCTATAAGAAAATGTTTTGTGGATGAGCATGTCTATGTATGAGTTAATAGAGCAATAGATCCAAACACCTCAGTACGAAGCATCACCTCAGTATGAAGCATCAGAATATCCAAGATCCGGCCCCTGGCTAAACCTCCAGCCCCCCTAGAATCAACACTAGCACCAATTGAAACCAGTTCCTGTCTCCAGGCTTTCTCACACCTTCTGCTCTCCCCAAAGCTTTCATTCGGAACTGTCCTTCCACACTCCTGCTGGCTTGTAAAAGGCACACAATCAACATCATCTTTGTGAAAGTTCCTTTTTTGACTTTCACCAGGAGAGACAATCGCTCTGGCCTCAATTCTGTCACTTAGTCTTGAACACACTGCTATTTTTGCAAGTATTATGCTGTTAAGAAAATTATCCGCTATTTTGATCTGTCTCTTCAGACTATGAACCCTTCCAGGGCAGAATATCAATCTTATTCACCTTTGAATCACTACTAGTGCTTAGCAGAGCATGCAATACATAGTAGACACTCAATAAACAAAGGACTTGAATCAAAGATGAAAAATAGAATAAACGGAAAACCCTAAAATCGACTGAAACACTGCTGTTTTCAGATATTGTGCTAGATATTTTACTCATTATTTCCTTTTAATTCTTTCAGGAATCCTCTCCTTGGGGTGAATAGTACTGGTCTTCTAGCTGTGAAACCTGAGGCTGAAAATCTTAAAGATCTGTAACCAGGTGATGGCAATAACGGTCCTCAAATCGGATCCCATCAGCATTTGTGTTCCTTCTACGATGACTGAGTGTGCCTTTGAGGCTAACGTTGAGGTTATGTGGCCGAGGTTATGTGGCCGATCTTGATAATTAAATTAGCTAGAGTAAAGAAGTTAGTGTTGACAGATCGCTTTTAAATTTAGGGGTAAAAGCAACTAGGATCCAGCCTCATTTTCAACTTTCCTTGTGCCCTAGAATTGCTTTGAAGCCAAAGAGAAGTCTAAGTGGAAATGTCATTTAAACAGACTTTTAAACATAGACACAATTTTTTATGTTTCCCATGTTTGGTGGATAAATAATGAATAAATAGCTCTACTTCATTCTGGTCCAATTTGGATGAGGTGTTTGGATTTATTACTACCATGTAAAATACTGAGCGTTAGATAGATACAAGTGTACAAATTTTAAAAAATACGCACACGCTTATACATACACGTTGTATGTGGTTTGCCATCTGTTTATTTAAAGAGAAAGACAATTAAGCTCAGTAGATTAATCATAGCACTTATGTCACTAAAAGTGAGAGGTCTTGCTTTTCTACATCATTACCAAATCATATTTCTTAGTTTCCTTACCTGAAATAAAGATAATAATTTTCTATATATCATCACGCACAAATTATAATCGTGGTTTTATAAATGCAAATTATATGACTATCCCAAACAGCACTTTATTTTCTTGGCTTGTTCAATTAGCAAATCACACTTTCTGAGTGTGCAAAATCATATCTTTCTCAGTATTATTCGAGTTTTAAATTCTCCTTTTGTTGAAAAACAATTTCTCAAAGCAGTGAGCATCACCCCCTGAGAAAAACACTGGGTCGATTCAGTATTCTTCACAGAAATGTAATAACAGAGCTTTGGGTTTTGCCAGTCTGTGTTCCTCCACTATTTAGAAGCCTGAGCTCTGCAGTGAAAACCTTAACAATTCACAGGTCCGCTACAGTCACAGTGTTTTACAGGGTTTACGGCAGCTGCTGCAAGTTTCAAGCCTACACCGAAAGATGGCATTCATTTCAAGAGTGGGAAAGCAGCTTCCAACAGCTAGATTTGTCTGAAATTGTGAACACGACGGCAGAGAAACCGAAGGTCGAAGTTTTTGCTCCTAACCAGCCAGGTGAACAGCCCAAGGTCGCACTCTAGGGTGAGGTGTGCGTGCGGACCAGTCCCCAGGACCAGGGCTCAGTGAAAGCGGCCGATTCCCCGCACCTCGCCTGGGCGCTGTTTTGTTGGAGTGAATTATCACCAGAAACCACTTCCCCCTCCTGCGATGTTTGGGAGGTACCCAACTGGGTGGAGAACTTTGGCCAGAAACTCACTTTCCATCATCTAACAATCTGACTGAGGAAAACGGCTCCCGTGCGAATAAATCCCACGAAATGGATGAGGGCAGCAGAGAAAAGTTTGTTTCCTTCCTTCTTAAAAGAAAGAAAAAGCCGAGCATCATACTTACGAGAGCCGCCTTCAGCACCTCCGGAGGACCAGCTCTGGGCGCTGGGAGCCCGCAGGGGCGCGGAGATAAGGTGGCAGCGGGACCTCCTTCCTCCTGGAGGCGGGAGTCATTGTCCCTTATCTCCCCTGACCTCCCGGCGCGGGAGCCGCCAAGGCTCGGCCTCTGACCCTCGCTGCCCTCCCTCCCGGCCTCCCGGCCTCCGGGCCTCAGCCTGGGGCTTCCTATTCGCCGCTGCGGCCGCCCGGCCTGACACCGGCCCGCAGTTTCATTAGGGACCGTCTGCCAAGTGCTTGCAAGACGAAGAGGGTTATATAAGCCCGGGGATTATTATCATCACACACCCCCATGGAACCAAGGCTGCCAGACAAACAAAAGGCACTTCCAAGAAGAGGAGGAGCAGAGGAAACAGAGAGCTGATTTTCCCGCTAGAGATTTCGGTCTTGCGGAAGTAGAGTTTTTCTCTCAACCAAATCCTCACAGTCGGAGGGAGCCTCACACCCTCCCCGGATGACAGCAGCATTCCCCAGGGTCCGAACAGACAAACAAAGTCAGGGTTTGCAGGCGTGCGGTCCCGCCCCCCTCCCCGGCACCCCGCACAGTAGCCGCCTGTGGCAGGGCCGAGTGCATGAGGATGTGGTGTTTGGAAAGGCGGGCGCTCCAGAGCCCAAGTGCTTGGTAAACACTGATGCGTCTTAGAGCCGGACCAGGTGCTCCTGCCCGCTTCTCTTTACGCCCCGTCTCTTGTTTTCTTAGTGCTGGTTTGTGGGGAGTTCCCCGAGCCAGCGCCAGCCCTCTGTCTGTCGTCTTTGCTCTTTTCCCAGTGGGAGCAGTGAACGCAGGCGGCGAATTCTTGACATCAGACCTGGGGGCATCTCTGCTACCCTCGGTCCCCGACTTTGGACCTCCTGTTTTCTTTAGGGTGTTATTATCCTGCCCTGTTCCCGGCACTGCTCCCCAGCACGTAAGGAACGTCCTCATCCTGGCATTCAATGCTTCCATTGGTCTCCACACTAATTTTCCGCTGCGTCACCTACCCCAGCACGTTAGAATATGAGGCGGCCTCTCAAACGGCCCTGCGGTTCCCCCACTTCCCACCCTTCTATGCTCCCCTCCTCTGCCCGGAATGTCTTCACTCCCATTTCCTCCCAGTTTAGTTCAAACCCCATCTTTCCCACAAAAGCCTTCCCAAGTATCCCCCTTTTCTCCCTGGCGACTCTGCTTTTCTGTCGTAATTCCCAACGTGTTGTCTGGCTTCTCAGCGGTTCTCCCAGGTGGCCTAGGACAGGGGCCTGCCTAAAGCAGGCACTTAAGGCGCGTTTGCTGAATGGAACTGACAGCTGCCCCGATCTTACCTGGCCCATCAGTCTTGGAGTGAAAAGCGGCCCTATGCGACCTCCATGGGCTCAGGTGAAAGCCGCAGTATTGATATCGGAGCTGTGCAATAGGCTTATGGGAGTTTGTGGTATCCTTTTTCTTTTGTGTATGTTTGGAAATTTTCATAAATTAAAAAAAAAAAATAAGAAAGCTTTATAAAGCGTGGCAGGGAGCGTCTAAGCTTTGAGTCAGCTTCCTTGAGGACGTAAGATCTTGACAGTAACCTATAAAGTGGGTCTTAACTTAATAAAATGCCAGGAAAATTCCCCAAAGGTGAGATTTTCAGAAATCACAGACTTCTGGGATGCATTTTCCCTGGCCGGGGCGGGGTGGGGGCGCCTCCACTGTTGAAAGAATGCAGGCTTATCACAACAGCAGCTCAACAGATGAACAACAGCGTCTCTGCTGAGTTGTTTTATGATGCGGGGTGAAATATCAGACGTGAGCTATCAGGTACTGAATTTCTCGTGGCTTAGTATTAAAGCGTCCTTACTGACATTTCCCCAGTTTTTCTTTGATGAAAGCAACGTGCTTGAAATTCCAACAGTGGAGGTTGGATCGACCACGGTGTCATTTAAGAGACTCGGGGTGTGTCTACACTGTGTGTGCTCTCCAAGGCATACAGAATGTTCAGCGACTTAGAAGAATTTTCCCGCCTCCACTAATTTGGAACAATAAAAACAATCAGGTTTTAAAGAGGAATTTTAGCTGCAAGGTCTTGAGGTTTTGGCTTCGGGAATGACAGAGGTCTCATTGCAAGTTAGGAGTTCAAGTACACGATCTTCCCTCATTTTGTTCAGCTCAAGGTGGAGACATAACCTTCAGTTTCTGTTACCTTTTCCGAGTCCCCCTGGGTTTCAAGCACTGGCTAGAGTCTTCACATGTATTCTTAACCTAGCAATTGTCTTACAGATGGGAGAACTGGCCATACAGACTAGGAAGTGACAGAAGTAGAATTTGAACCTAAATCTATCTGTCCCCATAATCTATGATTTTTTTCCCCCATTCTGCTGAAAGCTGGAAGGAACATTGGATAGTAGCTCAACCGCTGGTTTTCAAACTGGGTTCCACGGAACCCTAGGCGTCCAAGGGAACGCTTCAGAAATCTTGGAAGGGAGTGAATATGAGGGGGAAGGAGCAAATGTGAGGGGAAAGCCGGGTCAATTGAGCTTGGGCTCCATTTACTGGGTTCGAACAAGGAAGCTTCATTTCTGTTTTATAGAGTGACTTTAGATTTCATTTGAAACAAGGGTTTTGCTACTAAGAAAATTGTTTAAATACTCTTGATCTATTTTAACTTCCTCCCTAAAACGGTACAGAACTTGGAGTCTGGAGAGATTAAACTTGCTCAAGATTTTAAAACAGGCCCGGTATTAACTTCACATGCCCAAGCTCTGCCTGGAACTACAGCCCTCCCTTCTCCTCACTTGTTAATTCTCAGGGGAAGTGAGAAGTAGTCTGACCTGATTGTTTCCTGACAGTATTTTTCTTGAAAAATGGAAGGCAGAAATATCTTCATTTTGGCAAGCTAGACCATCTTCTGGCCTTTGGCTGTGGTTCTGAAGTTGGTCAACATTCACCTGCTGACAAATTAAAATCAAGTGAAGAATTAAATACGTCATTTGTCTGGATGATTTAGGGCTCTCTTCCTTTTTTCATTAAAGGCAAAGTGAGTGGCAAAGGGTATTTCTGCATGAGTTAATCCAGCTAATTCCATAGCCTTGGCCTGTGAGTGCTCTTGTTACAAAACTGCTTATGCCCTCACGTTTATCGATCTCATCAAAAGTGACTTTTTACATGAGACAATAGGTGTGGCAAAGACAAGTACAGCAAGGAACCTGAGCACCCCGTAAGCTGATATAGTTTGTATGGATGACTGGCTTGTATGGCCTAAGATTTCACGGGCTGCCTTGGCATCTTGAGCTTCACAGGGCCCCAAAGGCCTGTTGAGTTCCCCAGCTTTTACTTGATGTTCACTCCTCCCCCCAAATGGGAGAAACTCCCCACCTGGATAGTTTCTCTACAGCTGGAACAGCTGTACTTCACCTGGTCTTCATCCTAATTGGTTTTACTTCCCCGCCAGCCCACACAGTCATTGAAACAAGCCCATCACATCCTCCCCTGAGAACCAGGGCACACCTCACCCTCTTGTTACTACAAAGCCTGCCCCACCACAGCCCCTTCGTCCACTCTGTTCCTGAATTCAACCTTTGTGTGGCCCTACGTGGCAGGTAGTATAGATGTGACCAATAAACTGTTGATTTCATGTGCCCAGTGTCGGATGTCCTGTGTTTGGTCATCCCAGACCCCTCAGGCAATGAGGTGACAAGGAGACGGTCAAAACGATGACCAGACATTAATACTAATACTACATGGCATTTCAGAGAACTAGTACCAAATATCACCACGTCCTTTGTAGTTTTGCTAAGAGTCAGGCTGTTCGCAAATAGAAATGAATTTTGACTGAAACGGTGTCAGCCAGAACTGACCTTTATTAATTGCAAGGTCCCTAAGCTTTCCCATCTGCTCTTTTTAATTTTTATCATTACGCCAGGAGATTTTTTGAGAGCAAAGCATGGTTCTCTTTCTGAGATGGTTTAACTATCGTCACGCCTAAAGGCAAAGGAATACAAAACTGACTCTTCCATGGCCGTCTTTTAAATCTTTACTAACCACATTCTTTCAGTTAAAGGGAGCAGAAAGAATTCTTCTCATCTCCACAGACAAGATATAACAAACGCGTCTTTTTATTCCATCTGAAAAATCCCAGCATTAATGTATTTTCAAATTTTCAGCCCTCTAAACAAAGCTTTAGATGTAATTTCTTTTCCTATTCACAAGATTTGCCATAGGAAGGTCATGTTTGTACTAGATTCTGGCTTGAAATTAATCTTCTTTTCTCCTCAGCATTTCTATAGAATCTGGGCACTTCATTATTTCATCATTCCGAATATTAAATGCTTGTCATTCTCAAACAATGATCTAATCGTCCCTTAATGAGTGGGGGAACTAAGTTGTGGAACTTGAGAATCATTGCCAGAACATACATCACTCTGAAGATTGTAGCTATCCAGCGAATTGCTTTTCTCCACCTTCTTAAGGCTACAAAAAAATTGTAAATTCTGTCACAAGCAGTACGTATGGCATCTCCGACACTTGCACGTATGGCATCCTCCAATCCTTAGAAACTATCAGTTACATGTTCATTTTCATTAAACCATGTGAGAGAAGCTTTATGGGGTAAATAAATATATTCGAACTCCACAACCGATCTCCACACTGAGGCTGCGCCATAGTCACTTCCTCTTTTCTGGACCGTGCTTCATACAGATCAAAATATATTCTTAGTTCGGCTGAACAAGGGTTCGTGTAAACCACATCTGTTGGTCATCAAATGTCTGTTTTAGGAGTGGGGAATTCTTTTTCAGAGATAGATTCTGTCTGTAACGTCTATGGCAACAAATAGTCCTTATTACATTTCACGTTTTACCAACATATATACAGTACTCGCTTTTATGTGACTATAGGACCCAAGCAAAACCCTGCACCCCCACTTCAAAGGATTCCTCACTTGACTAATTCTAAAGAGTAAATTGATTTTCTCATCATTTGTTGTGTTTGACAATAGAAAGGCTGATGCAGCAACATTGCTAAAATGACAGCTCGTTTCTCTTCAAGGGGAAGGAATTTGTGTTAATATCCTTAATGACTGGCATCTTTGTGAGAAATGTGAAATCGTTTATCCTTCGCAATAACCTGACTAGGATTTAAAAAGTACTTGGTGCTCACAACGGAAGTCATCTGTCAGGAAAAATTATTTAGACTGATGCAAATTAACTGAATAAATTGGCTTCCTAATTATGGTGTGTATATTCAAGTGTGTTAAAATCGGTTTGAACTGAAGAAGAATTTGGAAAGGATCTTTCAAGAAGTGATCTGACGTTCTGTTGGAGGAAAAGATAACACATTTACTTAATAAATTCCTTTCACATTTCCTAAGAGTTTCTGGGAGTGATTTAAGAAGCAAGGATACATTAAACGAGGGAAAACACGAAGAAAGCGCGTGTTATGTCTTGCTAACTTGGAACTGTGGTGATAATGCCCTACAGAAAACTCAGCAGTAAGTTCATAGTAATGCCCTAGATTCTAAATAACCAATAGTGTTTCCACGGGGTCGTTTAACCCGCGCAGGGCTGGCTTGGTCATGAGCCCCCGGGACGAGTCTGGGAGACGGACACTTAAGGCCAGCCGTTCACAAGCAATGTCCAGACCAGTCTGTGTTTTGTGGCAGATCCACCCCTAGCAGGCACTGTGTTGTACACCAGTTTACAAGTATTTATTGGGTTCTCAGTCTTCTCTGGCTCGCCAACTTCACAGCAAACTTTCCTTTAGCAATTTACCCAAAAGCCTAGGAAATTATGAGAAGCACATTACCAGATTTGGAAATTAATTAGTCTGTGGGAAAAAGGTGTGAATCGTATAGCAAAATGTAAACTGCCTCCATGTAATTAATGACTGGGTTTTACCACTTAGCATCGACATAGGACTTTCTCTTGAGAGACAGCATTGGTTGTTGGAGACAAACTGAATTGGGTTCACATCCTAGCTCTTTGGTGTGTAATTGTTTTCAGTCTGGTTCCTTCACTTATAACTAGAACGACAAGCACAGGAATAGCAAAGCCTGAAAGTGAATGGCAGTGTCCAGCCTGTGGTGGGTATTCAGCGTCATTCGATTTCTCCTTCCTTTTCTGTAAGTCTTTTAGGGTATTCACACCCTAAGGATGAGTTCAAGATTATTTGTACTGACTGCGTAAAAAACGTATTCCTCTTTTTGGTGAGCATAAGCCGAAGGGTGACCCTGACAACTGTTGCCTAGGTTTCTGTGTTTAAATATAAATATTAACTGATATAAAAGAAAAGCAATAGGAATCTTTAAAAAGATGGTAATTGATAATTATTAACAATAACCTGAATGTTATTATTGCTGTGACTTCAGCCCTGGGACAGTTATTCAGGGAATCGAGTAAACTCAAAGTGTCGGAGTTGGTGTTAGAAATCCTAAGAAAGCTTTTGCTAG
>NW_006443225.1:12324254-12415560 GCF_000325575.1 Pteropus alecto | reverse complement strand
AAAAAAAAAAAAAAATGAACAGAGGGAACATAACCCAAGAAAATCAGTATGTGCCAAGCCCAGTTTGTCCCCTCCAATCTTTTTGTGAGCAGGTGGAGGAATAAATTGCAAATGAAAAATAAGCCAGGGAGTGGGAGCTAGGGCAACGCGCAGGATCTCAGGCTGGGCAGAGAGGATGAAGCGAGAGCAGGATGTGCAGGGGACAGAACAGGGCCCTGGGCACAAGGACCGCAGAGGTTGCACTGTCAGAGAGACGCGGTTAGAGGATGTGCTGAGACAGAGACAGAGAAAAGCCTCATTTTGCAGATCTGCAGGTACCCACGTCTGGGCCGGCAGGTGCATTAGCAAAAAGAACCAGAGGCGAAGAAGCCTGGGCCTGAGGCCAGGGTGATGGACAGCAAAGTGGGTGATAACGGGCGATGCCTGAAAGGAATTGCTTTAATGCTTTAAACCGGTGCCAAGCTGAGTAACCTGAGACCCGATGTGCGGTTGACTTCCACGAACGCAGTTTTTACCCTGAAATCCCCTTTGCAGTAAGGTTAAGCTGTGCACTTGTGCCGTCTGTGCTGTGCCAGAATGCACGGCAGGGCAGAGGCTGCATTACCAAAGGAGGAAGGAGGTAGAGAACAGGATCCTCTCACTCACCTAACCATTCTTGTTTGAAAATTTGTATACAAATGAATATTATCAGGAACTTCAGAGTGGGAGGAAACCACAAAGGGGCGGCCGGAAGTGTAGGTTGGAAGAGATATGTGGAAAAGGGTACCCGTGTATCCTGCCACTTGTCCTGACCTCATCTTCCCTGACTGGTCCCTCCCTGCGTCATCACTCAACCAGTTTGCCACTTTTAATCCTGAGTGGCTATGGCAAAGGGAAAAATCATGAAGTTCCACCAGGGGTGAGACTGAGCATCATTTTTGCCATGTAGGCATGAGATTATAATCTCAAAGAGGTTGTTATCCATACACTCAGAAGCCACATCTGTCAGATTATCGACAGAACAGTTCAACTTCCCATGGGATGGTTTAAAAATAAAAAATAAAAAAATTTAAACCCGTGAAATTTGTTTTTGTTTTATTATTTATTATTATTATGTTGCTCTGGCTTTGAAACTGTGTGCTTTGCTGTAAAGCTGAGGTTTGGCGAAATAAACCAACTTAATTTTTAGTCTTGTGTTTAAGTATTTAGATCATGACGTCTTAAAAACTTTTTTGTAGAGAACTCCAAACATCATTCATTCATTTAACAAGCATCTATTGAATGCTTAATGTGTGCCAAGCCTGCTGCTGATGCAAATGAGACGTGGCTCTTGCTTTTTCATACAAACTATGTTCCTGGAAAGGATTCTGTCAATCGCAGAATTTAAAAATTACTGAATATATGGGTAAGAAATTGGTTGAAATATCAACTGAGTTTAAAGGGAAGAAAGGAGAATGTGGAATAAGGACTATTTCATTGATGGTAGGGAGTCTGGTGTTCCGGGTCCCACCTTGGCCCCTACAGGTCCATCATATCAGCCAAGTTAGTCAAGCTCTCGGACCTCGTTTCCTTGTCTGTGTGATATGGGGACTGTGAGAATTCTGCGTTATAGAGATGTTGAAAAAATTAAATTAGATAATGTAGGTAAACCACTTACTTGTACTTAATAAATTTTAGCTGTTATATATAATATTAATAAATAAAACAGGAATCTTTCACGGTCATTTTGTTTGCTCTTCAAGAGAATGTTACTTTTTCTATTGTTAAATACAACATGAGCCCTAGAAGTTTGAGATGTGGTCATTAGGGGTATGACAAGGCATCGGAATGTCAAAGGGATATGTTGGAAAGGGTACTGGTGCTAGAATTTCAGCACTTGAATATCTGTCTGCAGAATATGACTCTGCCACTTGGTAGCTACGAGCAATGATACAAGTAATCCTCAGCCTTTTTTTTTTTTTTATCATATAGACATGAGATTATTATCTCAAGAAGGTTATCCATACAGTCAAAAGCCACATCTGTCAGACTATTGACATAACAGTTCACGCAGATTCATCATTGTCTTAGACTCTTAAATATTTTTCAGTGTATGTATTACTTAAGAATGTCACTGTTTCTTATCCTTTAAAAGGGGTGCAGATACTTAGTTGTGTGATATGTTCCACAGGGTTATCAAAATCAAACGAACTATTTGAAAACACTTTGGAAAATACAGATTACTAGATAAAATTAAATGATGTACATTTCATAAACTAGGAAAAATCAAATTACATAAGACTTTGGAAGACTTACAAATTGTAGTACCAACTAAGAAAGTTCATTATCTCTCTTCGTAACAAGATTAGAGCTACTTAAGAGTCTCTGTGATGAGTGAGAAAAACAAGAAAGATGCTCTCACACTATGTGTCGCATCTTTTGGGTTATGTTCTTCCTGCAAGGACTTGCATCTTTTTTGTGTGTGTGCTGTTTGTACTTTAATGGTTTGCCATTTTATCTGTGAGTGTGTGTGTGTGTGTGTGTGAAGATTTTGAGAAGAGGTCATAGAAACTCAAGGGCAGTTGCTGCAAAGAGTTTAGGAAGAGTTCAGTTTTATTTCTGCTGAGCCTCCCTTTGAGTAGTAAAAGTGTCTTCCTTTATTTTCATCGTAGACAAACAACCACGGAGATACACGTAGGAAATAGGAAAGCATGTTTCAGGAAGTGTTCAATGCATAGGCTTTCTTGAAACTAGTATGAACAATGTTCTTATAGACCAAAGAAGTAATTTTTCATAGAATCCCTTTTCGGCATTCACTGTAACAAGGTTGAGCTATGTGACAGACAGATAATAATTCTGCCACATTATCTTCACATTCTCAACAGAATCTTTCCTTTTCATCAGAAGTGTAATATTGGTAAGCCTGATTTCTTTATAATTCTAACCAGATTTACACTCATTCTCCAGTGGATTGAAATATGACCAATCACTTTAAAAAAATGAATGAAAATCCTGTTTTTCCTGTGACATATTTCTTTCATTGCTCTGACAATTGGAATGGCTTCACTTAGATACTTATGACAACAGAAAAGGAAATCTAGAACATGTTTTAAAAACAAAACTATTTTTCAAAGAGTCAAAACCACACTTAAGCAGTCTAAATTAATCTTTTATTTTGAATTATTAAATTGTTATTCTTTATAGTGCAAAATGAAAAATATAAGTTAATGGCTATGAAACACATTTCTAATCCAATAATGATCGATTCTCCTCCTTTTACAAATCAATGTTTTAAACATAACTTATATAGATATATAATGGGATACACACTCATGTAATTTATTAAGCTGCGAAGAATATTGCCCTCATACCTCTCTTGGGAAAATTCCAGGAGGTATTTCAAATGTTTCTCAATGAGGTGGCAATACTGAGGAGCAACTGGGCTGTTCCAATGTAAGAGGTGTCCTCATATTGAGAGAATGGATATATTTTGAATCACCTGAAGCATGGGGCAGTGAAGTAGGAATTAGCAGACATGCGTTCTAACGTCGATTATCCCATTCAGACTCGGGCTTGTCCTCTCTCGGACTGTTTTCTGGTGCGCGGAAATGGCGTATGAGTAATGATTAACATCGTCATCATCTTTTGGCACAGGTTAAAAAATGCCTTTGCAAAGAAGGTTGTCTGAAGCAAAGCTACGTACTTTCAGATCATCCATAGCAACAGTGCTTGGGTATTTCTGTTAGAATGGATTTTCTGCAAGGAACCCATATGAACAATAAATGCTTTTTCTGTTATTCGTTCAGTCCCAAGAACTCTCTATAGCACCTGATCATTCATCCTAGCACTCGACAAGCGGGTCCATGGTCACAAAGAGAGCTGGCTTCATACCTCCATGTTCTTGTTAGGTCTTAAAGTACGATTGACACATGAACTCCTTTTGAGTCCTGGTAGAATTTCATTTACTTGCACTTATGAAGTCTAGCTTGTAGAACTCCTTCTGGTCAGAATGAGATTGTAATTTTAGAGCGGTCCCTGAACAGCCGCAGGCCTCAGTTTCCTAAGATGTAAAACAAGGGATTCTACTTAGATGACCTCCATACTCTAACATTTCTGTGTTTCTATGACATCTTACATGCCTTTCCTGGAAAATCATCCCTAATCCTAAGTTAGTGAAGAAAACTGTAAGAAATAAGATCTAGATCTAGTAGCATTGGCAAAATGCGCGATGATTTCCTCTTTCTTCTTAGTAATTTAAAGCCTGTCATTCACTGGCTAATTATCTTGCACATGAGAATGTAGCCAAAGAATTTTTACAGTCAAATCCTACTACCAAAAAAAAAAATTATAGATCTCTCTATATAATTTACTATGGAGTTTACAGGGCATTTTAATTTTCACTATGCAGTAGATGGTGAGTATATTCATTCTAATGGGACAGATCTATGTATTTGGCACTTTTTCTGAGGTTCTGGTCCAGCCATATTTAACAGGTTCTTAGAAACAGAATTGTCACAATCTTCTCAATTCAGCTCTCAAGAGCAATTAATTGATAATGTAGAATTCTGAGTGGCTGGTATGTCAGTGACACCCGGCTATACCATTCACATCTAATCAAGAAAGATGGGAACTCTAGTTGGTCTATTGTTTTTTAAACCTGATGGAATCCAGCTGGCTCAAATTCAGCTCTGAAGAGTGATGTGGGCAGAAGACAGAAAAAAATTTAAGTCAGGGGATTGGTGCATGAGACAGTGCCTTCCATGTTGTCCAAAGAATTGCCTGGTGTGTCTGTGGATTTGCTGATTAGTTTCCTAAAATTTCTAAGCGACTAAAATGCAATTTTCTATCCCAGTTGCCCTTAAAAATCTATTAAGAATAGCAACAAATGCAAAACTGAACTTAATTAAGAGCTAAAATTATCTGTAAGATTTTAAATGATAAGAGAACACCTATAAGAGGGGAAATAGGAAAAGAAAGTTCCACGGAGGTAGTGAAGAGGATCTGTCTTTAAGGATCGATGACATTTGGACATTCGGGACCACGATGGGAGGACAGTCCAGCCCAGAAAACAGCACTACGCAAATGCTTAGTAGCAGAAGCGAGGGGCGTCCATGTGGGAGACGTGGAGGCAGAACACGCCCAGAGGAAGTGGGGCGGTTATGGTGGGAAAGATTACACAGGTTCTTAGATGCTGGGTTTTTATTTAGACTGGATGCTGCAGGAAATTGGGAGATGGCTGTTTCAGAATAATGGGAAGGCAGGATGGAGCAGTGCTAAAGGAGACAAGTTTAATGGTGGTGTGTAAGAAAGATGAAGTGTCGAGCTCAATTTAGAAGCACGAGGTGATGCTGAACTATATTAAAGCCCTTCCTCTATCCCCCACCTTTGCTTCTGGGTTTCAAGGGGAAATGTTTTATTTATTTAGGTTTGCCTTAGAATTGGCCCCTCGAGGAGAATAACGTCACCCGATGGAGGGAACAGTAAAACGAAGGCAAAGAGGTGGTGGGCGCCATGCTCCCGAAGTTAACTAATCGAATTTGCTCAATACCACACTATTAACAGTAGCCATGTTCTGGAATCCAGGTGGACAACGTTTTTCCCGCTGTGCCACCCTCTTTTTCCTGACTATAACGCGACTCCCATTATCTGGCGAATTTTACTTCATTGCCAGTAACGTTTTAACTTATCATTTGCCCAGCATGAAATAGGATTTACCTGAAGCCAATGAGGCGGGCCAGTGGGTTTTCTAAGGCTCCAAAGGGGCTAGAACAGTGGTAGGAGCGACTGTAGGAACACCTCCGATTCCACTTCTGAGACAACTGAAGTGGCTGATCGGAATGGCAGATCAATGGATAGCTGTTCTTGGAGCAACATGACTAATAACAATTACTAATGAGCATATTTTTTTTTTCGTCTCTATGTTTGTGTCAGAAAAGTGACTCTCTGACAGAACAGGTTTTGACTACATTGATATTCTCTTCTTCCCCTTCCTTTCCAGTGATTTTTCTCTTCTTACAAGGACCCTACTTCTCCAATTCAAGAAGTACCTCTGAGACGTTGTCTAGACGTTGACTGTGTAGGAACAGACTCCAGAACTGAAGTCTCAGTGTAGGCAGTCTGAGATGAGAAGCTTAGGATATCAGCTCACCTTCCACACACCCTAATCTGCAGGCGAGCACATTAGCCCACTGACCTAAGTGGGTACCAGAGGAAGATAACTGATCTAAGTTTTCTTTTTTTCTGGTATAGTATTTAGCTTGGCAGCTAAACCCATCTTTTGTGCTTGCTGCAAATGACGTTTATTGATCTAACTACAGCACTTGTGTGTTTTATCTTTCCCCCTTGGTTCCTTGATCAGATTATCTCAAGAATTGCCAGTTCAGTCATTAGCCATTAATAGCTTCCAGCTATAAACTGGTTCATGCCCATTAGACCCTCCTGCGTGGCAACCCCGTATGCGAAATAGATTACAGGTACCAATACTTAGGCTGGCGTCTCTCCCGCAGGAACCAGGGAATATGGTTCAGACAACGCTTTCCAGTAAAATAAATCAGGCCAAAGTCTTCATTAGAAACTTGAGCGGAACTCAAATCTCTTGAGGAATCCACAAATTTCTAGAAATAGGACTACATTTTAATTCCAAATCTTGCTGACTTGAGCAAGTATTCTTTCCCAACATCTAGTGCAAGAGTTTGCAATGGCAAATACAGTCTTGGACTTCTGATAAAATTATACCTCATCGTGGAAATTATTTACTGATTTAGTATAAGGGTATGACTGAAGAACGCCTTTCCTATTTTGAAAAGGATCTTAAAACGAAGTGCGGCGGAAACACAACAATGAGGCGAAGCAAAAGGGAATAGAAAGAAAAGCAGGGACAGGGGAAAATCTTTCCTAAACCTTAAAACTAAGAATGATTTGTCTCTGTAATGGGTGAAGAAGGGAGTGTCCATTATCATTTGTAAAATAAATCTTTCATACATTCCGCAAGGATGTCAACTCATCTCTTCCAAAGGTTTATGAGCAGAAGCAACTTAAATATTTCTTTATTTCTTTTCTTCTTGCCTCTAGACTCTCTTTAAATGTTGTGTCCCTCTCCACCACCACCATTTTCTTAGTAGAAAGAAGAGAATTATAGGTATTTTGCAGAAGTCGTTTGTTCTGACTTGAAAATTCATTACTTCCCCAAAGTTTAAAAACACTAACATTGTTATTTGGCCAACCATGTTTTTAATCTGAGAAAAGATTCTTCTTATCTAAGGAGGAATATGTCATTAAAAAATATATCACAAGGGTGTATTCTATCCTATGTTTATCGATGATCAGAAAAGTATATTATCTGTTTAAATTATAATAGCGAACATTTACATACACATATATTTACCATGTCTGCATTATAAACTTATCTCGAGCATAGCTATTAATTTACATACGACAGATAAATGTTTGTTCCATAATTACTATTGTCACTTAAGAAATTTATGGTGTCGCAAAATGAAATCCCACACCCATTTTCCTTAGGTGGGGTCACAATTCTCTTGCTTCCTGGGCTTGATACTTTGTCAATTTGTTCTCCTGTCTTCTATTTGAGCAGTCACCAAGTGGTTGACCCTTTCCTCATTCTCGATGTCATCAATGAGACTAGGCAACTTTTTTTAAAACTTTTTTGGATTTTTGGTACCTTCTCAATTGTTCTCTCTCCCTCTCTCTTTCTCTCTGTCTCTCTGTCTCTGTCTCTGTCTCTCTCTCTCACACACACACACACATACACACACACACAGACCATTCCTGAAAATCCTACTGCTTAAACTTCCTAAGGCACCTGTTTAACTATAAAGTCCAACCTCTCTACTTGATGTGTCAGGACACTCTAGAATCTGGCCCAATTCAGCTAGTACATGACCATCTTAAAATACAAAGGGGTACAGGGTAGAGGCATCCGAGGACCATACCCTTCCTCTTCCTCCTCCTCCTGCTCCTCTTTCTCCTCCTCCTTTCTCTTCTTCCCTCTTTTCTTGGCCTCTATCACTCTTCTTTCTCACTCCCCCTTCCTTTCCTCCTTCTCCTCTTGGCCTAGTGCCTCCCTTCATTGTGTTTCCAAACTGCATCTATGCCAATCTTCTGATTCAAAAATACTGTGTCTTTATTTGAAAATTCCATACTCAGTTGAACTACAAGGCCTAGTTCAAGTGGTTCTTTTCACATGGGAAGAAAAAAAATGTAGCTATTTGAGCACTTACTATATCCTATGCTCTGTTTTAAGCATCTTACTTTTATTATCTAATTTGACCTTTATAACGACCCTTTGTGATAACCATATCCCATTTTATAGAGAAAGAAACCGAGTGAGAAAGAGGGTAAATGAATTGTCCTTACACGGTTTGTAAAAGATGGAGATAAACCCTTGCTCTGATTCATCTGCCATGGATGTTGGGCTGTCTTGCAGCTCAGGTTCCAGCTCCTCCAACAGGGGGCTGGCTGTATTGACATCCCTTTTATTTAATTAGAAGGAGTAAGTGATTCTTAACCACAAAATTCTTTTTGTTACTGCTAAGAATGTTTTTCGCGTGTTCGTGTCTTCCCCTCACAGCTGGAGCAGGTATTCTTTCAGAGCAAGGGTGATGTCCTACATTATTCTCTACTCCTCTCTGCACGAGGATAGAAATACGTACACAGGAAGTTCTCGAATCCATATGGAATAAATGAATTAACACATCGATGGAGCTTTCTTAAGTCTGTTCCTTTTGGCTCTGATCCTATTTAGAAGACACATTATGGTTATTCCTTAGGGCATCGACTCAACTGCTAAAAAGTAACTTAGGCTGTTTGATATTGAATATATCCCTCAAGTCTTTTTGACTAAATATAGATGTCATGTATGAAAAAGAATGTGATAACACATGTGAAGCCTCTAGGTGTCTCGAATAAAAAATATTATGTACCCTATGCTTTCATTCATCTGCTGTATTCAGAACGTTCTCTTTTAACAGCACGAAGCTCTCAAGAGGAAAAAAAAAAAAGAGCATATGATTTGTAGGGGTCTCTCTTTTCTGGGATGCATTTCTTACACATGAAAGTTAAAAGCTGAAGTTTCAAGAATTTCTGGATGCAATGCCAAGCACATCTGTTTACTAGGACATTCTTTTTAGGGGAAGATTGATTATTGGCAGGTGAGGGTTAAGGGGGAGGCTTTAAACTGGCAGGAAGTCTATTCAGGGAACATGTTATATTACAGAAAGGTGATTTTGGCCTTAAGTCCCATTAGCACTACAAGTTTGAAGATCCTATCCACAGGTCTACACTTCAAAATTAACAAATCAGTAAATGCACACTTGACATATGATCGATCATTTCTCAGACTCTGGGATAGTGAATATCTTATAAGAGTTTAACCTTCAGTTTTATTTTCAATTAACATAGCAGGTGTTGCCCTTGGGTTATAACGCCAGACCACAAAATTGGACGATAAACAAAACTCTCTGTAATACAGATTTCCATTTCGTTTATTAGGAATGTTCTGTTATTGCTCAGAAAAACAGACAATGCTTTACATTGGTATAGTTTGGGTCCTTTCATTAAGGGAATAGATTCGAGGAGATTTTCCTGAGTTCTTCAGACAAACCATATTTCAGGCTTTTTCTATATTCTATGAAGTTGCATATGTTACTAACCCTATTTGCAGATGGGAAACATCCATAACATGAAGTAAAAAAACAAAGCAAAAAACACTAGTTCAGGGTTTCTGTCAAATGCAGCAAGTTGTAGTTGAACTGAAGATTTGGACAATACCATCACCACCACCGCCACCACCACCACCACCAACAACAACAAAATCAACAAAAACAAAACTATATGACGGTAGTTGAAAATCTACACCAGAGTCAATTGCTTAGGAATAGAAAACTCAATAATTACAGTTTTTACAACGTGCTCGATATGTGATAAAACAAGTCCCCTTGTTATTATGATAGTCTTCTCTTACAAAAGTGTCTCGGCTTGCTCATGAGTTTATTTTCCAGATGAAATTAAGCATCTTTAATTTATGTTCGACCAGAGCCATCTGGGCTCTAGCTAGTTCCCGAAACGACACCTACCATCAGCCACTTAACCTTGATTTTATTGATTAATATTACATAAAATGTGTAGATAAATTTGGGGAGACTCTACCTTTTCCAATGAAGATTTTTTTTTTTATCCAGAGACACGATAACAGTTTAATCCTCACCCAGTACTCTTACACAATGGAATGTCCAAGTCCCTTAGATTCATATTTTAGAAAATGCAGAAATAGTTTCTTACAGATTCGTAGCCGTGTAGTTAAAAAGGAGAGCATTAGAAAAAAATTTACCTTTGAAGGTAAAGTGGAGAGCTGCACGTTTTTAAATTAACAAAGGCGTAACGCATTATTGCGCAGTAGTACACGAATCACAAATTTTGAAGGCAAAGAACTAGTTCAGCTGTAATAGCTGAAGATGAGTTCGAGCAACATAACTGTTAATGCTTCTGGTTTTGAAAGGTTTATAGACCTGTTTGCTGGGGAGAGGGAGGAGTCTTCAGAAATACTGCCTTGCCCTTTATCCTAGAGGGGTTCCCGTGTCTCTTTCTCTCCCTGGCCCAGGGCAGGTGCTGACCAGATGACCAGGAGGGAAAAGAACATCCTTTGATCTAACCCAAGATCCTGAAAACTGAAATTGAATGACGAGTGTCCAAGGACACATTTGCTAGGTGGCAGTCAGTGCCTTGTTAGGCGATTTCTCAGTCAGCACAGATAGAAGGCTCAGTGTGTGATGGTGGGTGCAGAATTTGGGAACAGGCCAGAGCTCAGGCCGATTGCTTTCAGCTTTCTGTTAAATCTGGTTTGGAGGTGAAGGATGGCAAAGGCCCAAGCCCCTCATTTTGTCTAAGTGGTATCTTGCTTTACCAATTACTTCTGGAAGCTTGACCTGACTCTCTACAATGTTTTGCCAAGTTATTATTTCTTTCTAAATAGTGGGCCAGGAGGAAGGAAGAGGAGCACATGACCCTTTGGTGAATTCAGCTCCCCGCTGGGGTCCACTGCTCAGCCCTTTGTTCCCCGAGCACTGCTGCCCAGCGCCTGCTCTTTATTATTCTTTAATGCAGGACCCAGGACTCTGCTCCTCCCAGCAGAGTGTATTCAACTGTCACCATTGTCCCTACAGATCCATTAACTCAGTTGCTCCAAATCCCTAAATGCCCAAAGCAGCCCCCTCCCTCCCTCTTTTCTCTTTCTCTCCCTTTTTCGTTCTCATTCTCTTGATCTCTCTCTTCCTCATGCCCCTTGCCTTTGGTGGCAGAAGAGAAGGCTAAAGACACACCATAAAGAGAGGAAACTAATGATTGACATAAACGAGGTGAACGCATTCGTGCAACCTGAATCTCTCCCTCTGTACTCACCTGCCAGCCTTCTTTCTCTCCCATTCACTGCACGTACCCTGAGCTAGGTGCTTTATATGTTTTTTTCACAACACACCCAAGGTGAGTTTTCCTGTCTCTCTTTTACAGAGGATGGAGCCGAGCGGTTAAGTCACAGCCGCACAGCTGGTGAGAGGTGGTCGGAGCCCAAAGACTGCACTCTTCTGCTTCCAAAATCATATTTAAATTTCATAGCACAGAGGAGCAGCTAGCAGCTGTAATTTCTACCATAGTTACAGAAAACTAAAATAGACAGGAATTTTTTTAGATAATACACAAGCTTAATTTGTAGCAATAATTTCACATTCTGTTTAAGTGGCATTTTTCCTAAGCTACCCCCAAATACAACCAATCGAGTTTCATCATTTTTTTTTTTCTTTCCTCTCATAGGTGAAGAGGGTTATTGGAGGCGGCAAACAGCACTACAGTGGGGTCACTAGAAATAAAAGTGCCTTGGATGTTCGAATGTCTCTGTGGATTTGCCAACGCACATTTACGAGTGCCTAACGTGGGGCACAAACGTGGACCAGCCTAATCCCTATCCTAGGAGACTTCGCCCTACCAGAGGTGGCAAGGAATAAAAAGGCACAGTGGAAAGCAGGAGAACATACAAGGTGGTTGTGCTAAATACAACCCATGGATAACCAATAGTCACTGTCAAGGTAAGGAAAACATCGCCGGGAGAGGTGGTAGTCAGGGGAGACTTCTCGGAGGAGGTGGAACTCAAGCTGGAACGTTCAAGGATGAGCCTAGAGAGGTGATAAGGATGTTCTACACAGTCTTATAAACACAGAACGAGTAGGAACCATGCACACGATGACAAACTCTTTATTTTGTAGGCAGCCAGATGGAAAACGAGAGCGGTTAGGGGTTAGAGAAGAGACCAGGGATGGGGAACCCTCAGCCGGCCACTTTAGCTGCAGGGAACAGTGGCTGCGGCTGCTGTAGAAATTTGGTGTAGATATGGTCAGAAGGTTGGGAACAAATAACAGAGGGCCAGCAGCTAAGACTGAGAAGTTCAAACTTCCCGTGGGTACTGAGGGTCCACCTGGGACTTCTCTGCTGGGAAATGCTTTGATGGAAGAAGTGTTTTTAGAAGCTCAATCTGCAGTGGTGGACAGAAGAGAGAAATGAAGGCTGTGGACCAGTCGGGAGATCGTTGTAATGAGCCACGTGTGATATGCTCATTGCACTGGAGCAGTAGCTGTGGGCCAGATGTGGGAGGCATTTGAAAGGAAGGACTCACAGCATTTGATGACAGATTAGCTTATGGGGATGAGGGGAATTTTAGAGACGGGGAAAAAAAAAAAAAAGCTAACAGGCTAATTCCCCACTCCTTCCCAGCATATTGAAATAGAATCGAAAATACTTTAAATAAGAAACATATTTTAGGATAAACGTTTTCCAAAAAATATCTTCTTTCAAATACCCCCCCACCATGGATGTAACCTAAAGTAATGGTGTATTTACCATATGACAATAGACTTAATTTCACATATAAGCCTCTTTTCCCTCAAAGTCAATAATGACAATAAAAATAATAATCTATTTAGAGTCAGCTCCTTAAAAAATTTAATTCCCTTCAATGTGCTCCATGCTCTCCACACAGAAATACTGCCCTGGGAAAAAAGAACCAGATGTCCTGACCTGACCCATTGGTCGGCCTCATCCACATGGTAATGGTTGGAGAAGCCGAGTATCAGAAAGTCCACATTACGGATCTTTAAAAAAGAACCCGTTTTCAATGTAAAACGGAAAAGAATCCAGCTCCTCTCCATTCCCATCTGGCTATACAGGCATGACGAAGAAAAAAAAGCAGGTGTCACACTCGCCACTCGCCTCTACGATTACAGTGGAAACGACCACAGCCATCCCCCTGAAGTCCCATGAATTTCTTTAGAAGGAAACGATAGAATCCTTTCAGTTCTCTGATAAAGGTCCCCACTCATCCTCCACCCCGGAGCTCACTGACCACCTGGGTTAATGCATTCTAGTTTTCCACTGCACCGTAAGAATGAATGGGTTTTGTAATTTCACGAATGCAGCTTCAGCCGCTTTTCACCCGGAGGATGTATCCCCTTACTGCACGCCTAGATAGCAAGACTCATCAACAGTGCAAATCAAGATCGGCACCCCGGTTATTCTTCACTTCACTGGGAGATGCCTGGTGCTCAAACACTTTCACAGCTGTTAGAACGCTGATGGGAAATGCATGTGAGTTACCAGCACAAGCGCTGTCAGGAAGAAACCAAATGTCACCCCGAGGTATGTAGAAGTCACTATAAATATGTCTCTGGATGTTTACCATCTGGAACAGTAGATCCTGATTTTGACAGGAGACTGGGATCGCCCCGCAGGCACCGTCTTTCAAGCAAACCCTTGAAGTTTTGCTGGGCGACGTCCTATTAGGGGGAATCACATGACTTTGCCTTTTCAAGGTGTGAAGTCACTATTTTTTCATCATTCCTTTTCTTATTTCCATCTTGCCTAGTCCTGCGTGCAGGTGACTTCTGGGGGGACAATCCTCTCATATTGTCAGAATCCTGGGCAGGCAGCCTGGTGGGCAGCCTGCAGCATATGCTTGGGGGGCTCCCGGGGCTAACCAGTGACTGGCCTTTGTCAGATGCCATCATGTCTCACGGAGGAAGAGCCCATCTGCGAAGAGGAACTTTACCTTCTCCTGAAATATTTCTGCGAGTGTGGAAAATGGCTTGGGTAGCCAGCACCGTACCTGCCGAGTGTGTCGCCCTGACCCTGACACAACACGAGCTGTTAGTTTGCCTTTCTGCCTTTATTTTTCTTAAACTCCAGTGCCATTGTAAAGCCAAAATGGAATGACAGGAATTCCGAAGGGCTGCAGCTTATGAACTTCGTCCTATTTCGGTTACGTAATAGTGAGAATCGGATAATGCCCCGTCCTCCTAACACCGCCTGGTTATTTATGAGGATGTTTTCTCATCGAAGAAGACTTTGGAGACCTTAGCCAGAGAACATTCTGAGCAACAATTAAACACTATACTTAAATAGTGTTTTAATTGTAACTTTTAACAAAGGGGGCTAAAACTACCAACCGTCTGGTTGCAAAAGTATATACAATGCAACTCGAAACATAATTTTACAGGCATCTTTATGCAGAGGAATATAAAAATCACCAAGCGCTAGCCATAAATCCTGTTATACAACCCATTAAACAGCTCCTATTTCAGAATAGCTTATATACAGTATTATTCATAGAATCTCTCACCTGCCAAGGGTGAGAATAGTGTTGGGTTTCTCTACCAAACGTGAAAGTCCAGTGGGAGCAAGAACACTTGAGCACCACAGGTATATGAACTTGGATGTGGGAGGGCAAGTCTGTTAAGGAACACAATCAGTAACTCGCTTGCTCAAAAATCTGAAAACCGAAAATTTTATATTTTGATCCCTGTAAAAATAGGGCACCAACCTGAAAGGCCTTTTTTATGCCACGAATTAAACATAGCATATAAACCTCGTTGTTACAGTCAGTTCAGTTTCATTTGGATGGGTGCTTTGGGCAGAGTGGTTCCGTTAACGGCTACTCACATATATGATGATGACAACTCATTTTATATGGCTCAGCCACCGAACGACCATTAATTTCCAATGACTAATTTATAATTAAAACCTTAAAAAAAAACAAAAAGTTGGTTTATAACCAAGCCAGAAAATCTATTTACATTTAATTGACACTTCAGATAGTCTGTTTAAGACCCATAAATGTAGTGCCTTTAATGATCCGTTGCAGAGATTCTGCCTCAGTTTTCAGTGACTTGTAAAACTTTCACAAACGGATCTGCAAATGAATTACCGCCAACTGCTCCCCTGCAGCTGCGCAGGGCTACGTTAAGAGCATTTTCCTACTTCCTCCTTTTCTGCTTTCCTTCTAGCTCGAAGCATTTTTGTTTTAAAGCTATTCTATCAGCTGCTCAAGGGGCAGCTGCTGCTCTTAAGTTTTCAAACTTCCGAGTCCATCTAAAGGCAAAAATTTTAAAAACACACTGGTCTATCATAAATCAGACATGATCAACATTGCAAGAATCAGTTCAGAAAACGCTCCCATCTCTGCCAGCAACTCAGTAATAGACCGTGACACGAACTTTTATAAATGGAGTAGTGAAATGCAAGAGTTTGACAGTGAATTTGAATTTTGAAAGCTAGAATAAAGGCTTTCTTGGCCTTATCCATCCTTTATGAACAATCTATAGCTCCCGTTTTCAGCGTGTAACGAGGATACGAAAGGGTCCACACACTGCTCCGAAAGACATTTTCTCAGCTACACCTTCAAGAGCAAGGCACGAGGAGTGTTAGTTTTACAAAGACAGCCAAGCACCAAGCTACGTTCACTGTTATCTGTCAGGCAGCATTGAGCGGATAGCAACAACTGGCTTTGACAAGTGTGCTGTGCTAGCATTCCATTCAAAACGAGAGAGAGAGAGAGAGAGAGAGAGAGAGAGAGAGAGAGAGAGAGAGAGAGGAGAGAAGCATTCTTCGACTTTACCTGGAACAAAACTGCTTTTCTCGTGGCTGCAGAAAATGAATGCGTCCTCTCGCCTGCAACTCTCACTTGGAGGGAGGAGACCACACAGCTCCAGCAAGGCAGCCTTCCCGCTCCTAATCCCCACTCGAATGTGATGACACACACTAACCCCAACCATCTGGTGAAACACGTCCTCAAGCACTCAGCACAGTGGTGTGTCAAGACAGGCTGCCCAATCCAATTGCTTGGGCTGGGCGGCTCTCACCGACCGGAGGCTGAGGGCAGGGCTGAAACTGGAGGTCTGAGAACTCCCGGTCAAGTAACCTGAGATTTTTCCGAGAGAAAGGACTGCTATAAAAAGGGGAGAAGTGGGAGGTGCTAAAGGGAAGGTGGAGGGAACGAATCCTCCCGGTGGCCAGTTGTGCGTTACTTTTCACAACTCCCCGTGCTCCCCCCGGGGACGTCTGGGACCTTCCAGAGGATGCGCGGAGACACTAAAAATCTTTTCCTGCCCACCGGGCGTCGCGAGGGCGACCTTCTCGCCGAGGCCCTCCTTCCCTGCCTTCCTCCATCCTGCCCCCCGCTGAAAGATTCCTCTTGACAC
Source organism: Pteropus alecto (assembly GCF_000325575.1). Taxonomy (NCBI): domain Eukaryota; kingdom Metazoa; phylum Chordata; class Mammalia; order Chiroptera; family Pteropodidae; genus Pteropus; species Pteropus alecto. The sequence goes on along the minus strand of NW_006443225.1, from coordinate 12,399,067 downwards.
ACCCCTAAAGTGTTAATGTAGGAGTGGTTTTTGCACCGAGATGTGACATCTACGTTTTGAAATCTAAACTCCCACCTTCCTTTGATTAGATGGTGGCTGCCTCCAACGTTTCTGGGAGGACGGAGGTGGGGGCGCAGCTAAGAGCAGAAACTTCTCTCTTCCCACATACAGCTCCTCACTGTTTGCCACAGGCTGAACTTCAGAAACAGTCAATGAAAATCCTCCTAGTTCCTACGCATGTAAAACAGCACGCGCGCCCATAGATAAAGGTGGCTTTTTTAATCACTCGCTGCTTTCACAGACATCTCTTTGTGAAAGCGCTCGGTACCAGAGGGCTGCGCTCTGCCATTGATTATTTTTATTGGCTTCTAGTTAATTGCACTTATAATGTCCATATCGCTCAAACAGCTCATTAACAATTTTGCTTTGAAATGTTTTCAATTTGGGGTCATTTTAGTACCTCCTTCTCATGTGCCTTTCTTTCTTTCTTTTTTTCTCTTTCTTTTTTATTTTGAGTTCTCGGGACTATTTTATAGAACTAATTACTTTGATAGCAGCGTGAACCAGAAAATGGTTATACTTGTTACACTACTTTAAGGAGATCTCTGAACATAAACTAATTGCTAGAAATCTCACCGTTTAAAACATTCGATCGGACGTCTAAGGAATTTTGATCATCTGAAAGAGAAAATAGGAATTTCAAATATTACCAACTCCCTGACAGTGCCTGTGGGAAGCCAGCATTTAAAATTTTGAATTTCTTTGCCCTGGGATGGGGATCTTTGGCATAAAACCCAAAAAACTTTAAACCTGCCCAAAGCATGAAAATCTAGATTATAAGTAGACAGATGTCTAATATCTGGAGTACCAGCATCACAACAAGAATTATATCACTATCTAGCAAAGCTGACTTGACTAGCATGTTTTTTTTTTTTCAGGTATTTTTGTGTGATAGTATATTAAGATACTTAAAAATGACTCCTGCTGCCATTTTCTAAAGCACAGGATTAGAGAACCATAATTTTCAGACAATGAATTTTTGGTATAACCGGGCTACAGGGAAAAAGAAGAAAAACAGAATTAAAAGTTCGAGTCCTGATTCATTTGTTCTGGTTCTTCCCAGATTGATTATGAGGTGCCCGTTTCATAATATACAGTATATTTACTAAACCACTACCCTTAATCAACTAGATCCAGATACACGATCAACACAGAAACATTCAACAGTGACAAGTGGCACCACGGGGCTAAAACTTCTTTCGGGCACCATAAAATTTTTAATAGTGCCAATTATTGCAAGGCAATTTTTTTTTCATTTACATTTTTTTGTTGTTTGTTTTGTTTTGTTTTTGTTTAATCCAACCAGACTCCTGTCTGGAAATCTGGATTACCTCAGCTGCTTAGATTTTGAAGACCCTGGAGACATTATTAAGGTAGTTTGCATTCTCTTAAAACTGTAAATTGAGTTACAAAAGTAAAACCTAAGAAACTGCGAAGGCGTCGAATCTCGTTTTATCAACCCTGTGCTTGTAACACACCTTCTAGAAGACATTTCCCAAGTGGCCCTGGCTCTGAATCATGTTATTGTTGAAAGTGCTTTTTAACACACTTTTCTTCGAACTTCATTGTAAATCTTTTCCTTAAATCTCACTACTTCTCCCTTATTGATAACTTCAGCTGTGTGTTCTACTTAACACTTGCTTTATAAAAAGTACACGTTGAGCACTAGATCCTGCACATTTGCTGTGATCCCCATTCTCGCTCTCTGCGGTGTCTGTAAACATTACATTTCAAAGTATTGTAAAATGAGTCCGTGACGACGCAGTTGTTTTGGTCGATGTTCTGAAATGCTTTTGTCAAGGAAAATCAACTCAAACAGAAACCTGAAGCTGGTGCTGTAGGATAAGGCCTGGTTCCCCTCACCCTGCAGCCAGCTTCGGTGCTCAACAGTGTCAGTGTAGAAGTTAAGAATTTTCCATCACCTCCCTCCCTTTCTCCTTACCATCTGCAAACAGTTTATTTTTTAAGGAGGACAAGAAAAAAAAATTGATTCTCTCTTGAAAGATCTAAACCTAAAACTCAGCACATTACCAAAGATGATATTCAGCATTTGAATGTCCTGTTTGTTGTTCAGGATGAGGCTGTGTGAAGAGGGAATAGCTTCATCATAGGAATTAAATAAGGACACCCCTAAAATGAAAGATTAATTGTAGGTAACGGTGATATTGAAAAATAGCCCCTCCTATTATGTTCCCACAGTTAAAATGTCCCTTTACTTATTAGCGCCAATTAGTTTCCATGGTAACGGCTAGCCCTTGTAAACCTGCACTCTGAGCTTCGCTCATCTTTGTCTAGACTGAACTCGCCACCCTTCTTTCTCCACAGATGGCAGTTTCACTGGGTCTCTATCTAGATCCATATCTTTTGCGCACATATAACTGGCACATAAGTGCCCGCATCTAGTTTATGACTAGGACGGTGGTGGCCAAGGGAGAATGCAAGTGACATTTAATCCCCAACCTGCAACACGCGCATCTGCCGCCACACTACTTTCTCCCCCTCTTGGTTATTGTTTCTTCCAGTCTTGTTCTATTATCAGCTGTTTGGTGCTCGTAATTTCTTTTCAGGGAAGCCAATACAGTATAATAAAAACCTCATTAAACAGACACACCTATCGGCCTCGGAGAAAGCCCGAAACCACCCCTTTTTGTATAAAGAATCATTAAAGTGAAAAAGAAAAAAAACCCTTGTTTGTCATGCTTGAAAAAAAGAGAACAAAGCCGACATAAAGGTTGACCAAGCCGGGGGGCTAATATGAAGAATTAATGCACTTAAGACACCCCGGTTCCCCCTCGTGCTGTCAGTTGGCCAAGAATCCCAAGTTAGCGTGGTAAACAAATGATCAGCGGGGCTGAGAGCACTCCATTCCCTTGGTGGGGAGGGACGTAGGCAGGGACGTTACAGCAGCATCTCGGCTGTCACAGGCTGCTCTGAGCCGGGGGCTGTGGGCAGGTGACACTGCTGCTGAGTCCCTGGAAGTTAGCGTGACTCAAGAAGAATCCGCTGTCGAATCGGGGAGGACCTTCCCCAAATGGCTGAAACTGTGAAAACTCGGCAAGCCACGGGCTCTCATAATTTGTGCTGGCTTTACTTCGGACAGAAGTCAATTTTAATGCAGTGTTATTTTGAGGTAAACTATCTCTTACAAGAATTGAGAAGATGGTGACATCTTCTGTGACGGCTGTTTTATCTCGTAAGTCAAAATGATTGCTTTAGATTTCTCCTTTTTATATTGCCTCTGCTACCATCACTTTTTCCGATACCGGTTTTGAGATGCAAATAATGATAGAGAATAAGTTTCCCCAGTTCTGGTGGAATGCTTTATTCTTCAAATTGTTTCTGAGGTTGGGCCTGAGGTCATTTGTGATCTAAGTTATCAGTCAAGAAAAAGTTCTGATCACCAATGTTTTATCTGATAGGATATGGGAATCCGTGAGCCTCCTTATACAGATAAACTCTATGATGGTAATGTTCTTTTAGATTCTTTTTCTTCTAAAACCCATGACAAATGTCATCTAAAGTCTTACGGAGCTAGAAATATCTACGACAATTAGTCCATTGCTACTCATATCATATAAAAATCTGGTGAAGCGCGATAAACCTTGTCATTTGGGACACCCCGCGCTTCTAAATTACTCAGAGCGACCCGGCTTCAGATGATTACTCATTCTCCTTCAACTAAACTTCACCGCATTTATGCACATTGAGCTGAATCCTCCTCAGAAAGAGCGGGGGAAATTAGTGCTTGTTAAATGAAGTCAGATGCTATGCAGCAACGCTTGCTCGTGTTTTCAATGACTGCACATGGTGGTGGTGGGGGGTGAAATGAGTCAGTGGTGGCTTTCGTACCAGATGAATGGCTTTATCGCTGGAACGATGTTCCTTCCAGGAAGAACAAATCTAAGAACGCTAAATAAGTCTGTGTGACTACACTGTCAATAATTTTAGGAGGACAAAGTGGAATGCTAACGTCTTAGGACAAAACAACGACCCGTATCTAGGCTGATTTAAGGAAAGATATTCGATTTGATAGAATATGGCAAAAAGATAGTAAACAATTTTTAAATCTATTTTGAATACATATTTGTGGAAATCAGTGTCTGGGGCATAGGGGATTAGTCCTCATTTGAGTGGGTAATTCAATTTATGAGACATAATATTAGGAAGTACAGTTAGCAAATAAGAAGGAAAATGAGAATTTCAGCAATAAGAACTTGAGGTTTTATTGAATTTACCTGGAGGTAGGGTTGGGGATATTCGAGGTGGAGTATGTCCTAAACCTATGAATCAAATAATTATCTTTCATTTCTAATATGTACATTCCCTAGTTAAGGTAAATAGTTTGAGATGGGGTAGAAAATTAGATGCAAAGATGGGCATTGCTCACGTCCAGAGAGTATAGGAACATTTCGCTTTCGGAAGGTGTAACAGACAAAAATCAAAGAGATCCATAACAAGCCTTCCCAAGATGTGCCACTTTGGCATGTCGCTTATTCTGAGCTGAAGACAATCGGGACCTTGTGGGCTCAAAAGAAACTTTGTCCTCTCTTAAAGAACTTAAATTAGGGGCCATGCAATAATAAGAGACATTACCAAAAATAACTTTTTATCATCTATCTATAGGGCAGGGCAAACTTCTGATTAATGAACATCTATTCTTCTGAGAACGACCTTCCTCCCTCTGAAGCCCCAAGGTGCCTTACCTCATCCTTGGCTCAGAAGGTCATATAGTCCTCATTTTCCCTTTCTGTCTCTGAATCTCTCGTATATGTGGGGTCTCTGACTCTCTTATGTATATGGGGGTTCCATTTGTATGTATGTAATTAAATTTGATTATTTTCTCTTGTCAATCTGTTAAATGTAGATTTAATTACTAGATTGGACGAAAGAACCTTGGAGGGCAGAGTTTCTTCCTCCCCGACAAAATCGAATCTGTTTATTTTAGAGAGAAGAAAAGTGAGGCTTGGGGAGGGTCAGGGGGGTATCTAAGTCATCGGAATAGGGAATAAACTCCAAGATTCAAACTATTAGTTCACATATTTTTCTCTCCATAGTAACATGTACTTTTATTAGAAACAAAAAATTAAAACACAAAGATTTTCTTAAAACTAGAGTGGTTCTGTTTTATTGGATTTACATTAAGTAATTTGAGAAGTTACTCTGAACTCAGATGCACGAAATACCTTAAGTTACTCAGTATTTCTTCTTTAAGCCAATGAAGTGCTTCAAGACCTCAGAATTGTTAGGTAGATGTGATCGGAAGGGCAATAAATCTTTACTTAATAATTGTTAGATAAAATTATTTTTCACGGCTTTAGTGTAAAACGTGAGACACATCATCTTCCTTTTTTACTTTCACGTATTTTTTTTTTCTCAACATACAGATGAGAGACTTGTGGCTTATCAATGAGATTAACGCTGTATTGATTTTGCAAGAAATGGATATCACACCCTGAACTGAAATGTTTTCCTCAGTAGGATCATAAGACACTTGGGACCGAGGGCAGGAATATATCCCTGTCATTCGCCTGATGTCTGGAAATGGACAAAAGCATATTAGCCCTCAACGAGGGTTATATTTTTAAAAGTAGAGTTCATTGCTTTTCTGACCGTTATTTGAAAAATGTAAAGTGTAAAGCTGAGCCTTAGACAAATTGAAGAAATAAAAAAAAAAATAGTGGCGAAGTAGTAACCACTGCAAATATAATAGGAGACAATAGACAAATGGGTACATAGGACGAGAGTAATTCCATGAAATAAAAAAATAAAAAAATAAAACTGTTAGTGAAAAAAAAGGCTGGGGGGTGGGACAGAGAGTTTTCTTTTCTTAGGTCCCCAAGCCAGTCCATTTTAAAATCATTAATTCTTTGAGAGCAAAAACTGTGTCTTAACTCACCATTGTAGCCCTTCTCTCTAGAACTTCACACAGCGCGTTTACATCATAGTGTGGGCTAAAAGGGGCCACAGACTAAACCTGACAAACCCAGAGACCAAAGTAACCACACAGGGCGGTCTGAACCGAAAAATTCCTAACTACAAGTGGGTGGGGGTAGGTAGCCACACCCTCAGCCTGCGGCTTCTTTACCTTTGCAATTATCTATTGTCTTTGTGCATCTAAGATAACATACCTTTGAAAAGTCGGAGTGATCTCCTTTTCCAGACCCCTCAGGGCACAATTGAAGTACCTGAGCAGAGACCTCAGCACTCATCCGTACCCTCTCCCTGCACACGAGTCTGTGTGCTGTGAATGTTAATTATTGACCATCCTGTACCCACTGGTGTAAAAGAAGTGTCTCTCTGTTTTACTTTTTATCCAATCTCAGAGACTTCTCCACTGCGCTTTCTTCCGCCTCCCTAATCAACCACCAATGAATTTCATATAACCCTCTCTCTGTACGTCTCCTCCTTTGATTCTAAATGTATAAAATAAGCTGCAAAATTGCTGTTTTCCAGAGCATTTCGTCAATCCATTGAGATTTTGCTTCTTGGCAATTGTGGTCAGTTTGGCTCAAATAAACTCTTATAAAGCTTTTTCTTACTTAACACTGGCTGTTCTTTCATTGACAACAGATCGTCAGTAAAAGTTTCCAGTGCTAGCGGGTTGCTTGTCTTGGTAGACTTTCTAAGTGCCGCTTCTTGAACAACGTAGCTCAGTTTGTCCAAGGAGATTAAGTAGTTCGCTTGAAGGCCCTCACTTCTGTGTACATAGCTGACCTGCTGAATACATAGCAGTTCAAAAGTAGAATATAGCCCTTTAATACTTGCCTTTCTCATTTTAAGGAAGTTAATATGGTTCTAGTGCTCACTTAACATTACTGGGAAGTACTTGTGTAAAAGTTTCTGAGTAACAGATTGAGAACAGCTGGATACTCATACTTATTACTATTACTAAGTCTTTACTAAGAAATTAAAGCTTACAGATGTTAATGTTTATTTCCATAAATATATTGTTTTTCCAATGAGCAGCAATATTTAGTTGCTTACTCAATAGGCCAATGTAATTTCTGCAAGTGAAATTAAAGCTTAGATTTTGTGAGATTCTTTTGGAAAGTTATCCAACCAATTGACATTATTAAGCTATTCTTACACTAGTCTTTCTTAGTTCTCACACACTAAGATATGCAAAAAACACAACCGTATAAAATAGAAAACTCTGCTTCGTTTTCTCTTGATAGTTGTAAAATATAGTTTGTTTATTTTGACAACCACGATTTTTTTCACATCAACTAAGTTTCCTAGGAAGATTCGAAAAAGCAGTCACAGTACTTTTGCAGTTGCTTTTAGAGGCAGATTTGTCAAGTATTTTCCAAAAAACCTCTTTTTGAAAAACAGGACATCCCTAAACCAGTATTAACTCTTTCTTACGCTAAGTGGTTCTTCTGGTTTACTTTAACAAAAGCTTTCATTTTCAGCGTAAATATTTCAGAAGCTAAAGTCAAGCAGTTACTTCCCTTCTGCTTTGCATCAATGCAAATTTCTAATTAATGATTTCATTGGGTCTAATGCCATCAGTTACAATTTTAAAGCCAGAAGCAATAAAACAGTACACTGTAGAGGTTTATGACTATGGTTTTGATTTTTTGAAAACAAACAAAATTTATTTGAAAAAATCTGTTCTCTGAGAAAATTTCATTTTCAAAAATTATTTAAGTTTTTCCTGGTAAACCCTGCAAACATCAACATATCTTTTCATTTAAAGATATTACTCTTCAGTTTCGCCTTCTTTTCCCCTGACCTATCCCGTTAGCGGGAATTTTTCTTCTTCCAAATTCTTACCGTAATAAAAATAATAATAGCTCATAGTCTTGGAACACTCAAGATCAGTGAGGCTTTTTAATGTATTCACCCAGGTTAATTTAATTAATCATGACACTACTCCAGTGAGGAAGATACTACCATTACCGTATTTTACAGAAAAGAGAACTGAGGTTTAGAAAGACAAAGTGCTCTACTCAAGGTCAAACATCCAGTAGAAGGAGATCCTGGATTTGAACTCTTCCCTTCTTTGCTTCAACTCTCTTAATTCTTATTTATGAGAAGTTTAAGATGGTAAGGTCATTCATCAAAAATCTCTATCGCTTTGCTAAAGCCTAACTCCCCTGATGTTTATGTACACGTTATGAAGTCTAAGGATATCTTATACCAGAGTTTTCTGTAAATTGTAGAAATAGCTCCCCATTTTTGCTCTGAAATGAGAGACACAAGTGAACCCTGTTAAGAACAAGACAACAGGCCCCAAATGGAGTTGCTTATATAAAGCCCCACATCCCCAAAGTGAGACTTAACTTAATTATAGTTTTGGTTCTTCCAGAAATGCAATCTTAACCCAGTCAATCAGAAGTCCCCTGACCAGCACGAGTGAGGTCATCTGCCTGATAGACCCCGCAGTCCCCTAAAGGAAAGTGACCTTGCAATAACCAACCCGCTTTATTTTGGTATAGTATAACTTCCTGTTCCTTCTTCCTTTTGCCTATGAAAAAAGTCTTTCATTTTTTACAGCTCCTCGCAGTGACTTTCTATCTGCTAGATTAGGTGCTGCCCTATTTCTGAATCGTTGAATAGAACCAATAGGATCTTTAAAATTTACTCAGTTGAATTTTTTTTTTTTTGAACAACCTCAAAGAAGAATTTTCCTACAATGAATGATCTGCGTCTTGCATTCTCTGGGGAGGATCTCATTCTTTCACCTAGCACTTAGCACTCAGAAGATGCTCAAGTAATAATGAAGTAACATGGAGGTGAGAATATCCACCTGTGCAAAGCTGTTCTCTCTATCTCAGATCCTCCGTCAGCTTCCATTTCTCTAAGGCTTGACATCTTTGCAGGGCCTCATAGCCACCTGCATTGGACTTTTTCTTTAATATGATAATATTCTATGGCAGTCCTTAAATGCCATACTTAATCGTTCCAGCTACTTTAATTAATGCCAGGAGAAATTTTAATTGGCATGCATTACTTTCTTAAGGCAACACTGGGCATGATTTTCTGATGTTCCATTTGGACCAGAAGTGAGTTCTAATGCCCCAAAGATGTTTGATAATAGGTTAAGCCACTGTGAATTCAATTATGGATTAGAAATTAGATTTAAAAGTAGCCAAAGGATAAATATAGAGGGTTCTAGAATTTTTTTAAAAGACTATTTATGGTTTTTATTTTTTTCCCCAGAAATATTTTTGAAAATGGTGTGTCAAACTATGTTAAAAAGAAAATTCAATAGGATATGGTATCGTATCTTTTGCTTTTATTTCCCTGTTCTTTAAATTGCCTAGGGAATTGATTGGTTATAAAGATCACCTAAGTAAAATACTTCGTTTATCACAGAACCCTTTATTGACTAAATTAAAAAAAAAAAACTATATCTAGAATTATTTATACTCTGAGAGTTAGAAACAGAAAATTTAGGGGACCTGATACTAACAGAAAACTCAGCCTTGTTGACCTCTCTCAGATCTGAGATTCCTTTGATGGAAATTTATCTGATTTAATAGATGTAGTTTCAAAAACGAAAACTGTCCGCCCTTTATTCCTCGGAGAAGAAATTTGCCAGCTCATGGGGAGGATACGGCGGGTGCCGCAGGGAGGGCGATGTGGCATGGGCGGCAGAGAAGACGTCAAATAAAACCTTTGCCTGTTCCGAAACTGTGCCTAGAATCGACCTTTCACTAAGCTAGGGAGCGTCGTTCCCCGGTAGTGCGCAACTTATTTATACTACAGATCCATTAGGCCAGGGGTCCCCAATCCCTGGCCACAGGCCAGGAAGGTCCGTGGCCTGTTAGGAACCGGGCTGCACAGCAGGAGGCGAGCAGCAGGTGAGCAAGCAAAGCTTCATCTGCATTTGCAGCTGCTCCCCAGGGCTGGCATCACGGCCTCTGCTCCACTTCAGATCATCAGGCATTAGATTCTCATAGGAGCGCAGGTCCCTGGTGCCAAAAAGGTTGGGGACCACTGCATTAGCATCTGACACTTGTCTTAAAGACAACCACGTTTATAACATTGTATCAGTGGGGAAAAAATGTTTTCTTAAGTTTCCAGACACCAGGAATTGAAAGTGAGTTGGACATTCTGTGTTTTCTATGCTATTTATAAGAGGTTTAAAACCGTAAATCAAACTAAAGCTACTTTAACGATAAACTTGATCTGTAACCATCCCGGCGGTCCCTAACTTCCTCCTATGTACCTCTGAAAATTTCTCTTTGTTTCCTTCTTTCGCTCTCACCTCTGCAGTGGCTTTTGGGGACCAAATTCTGCAGACCCCTGTTGGTGATAACATTGTCTAGGAGAATGCAAAGTTGGAGGAAAATTTCTGCCATATTAAAAAAAATGAGATTGCCATAACTTAATACATCCTCGTGGTATGAAGTGTGGTATAGATTTATATTCGAAACTTTATGCTTGTAACCCACAAACATATAGCTTAATATAATTAGGCCACTCATACTATGATTATAAGGTTTATCAATTCCCAGTACACGGTAGAAAGCACGGGCCAGAAATAGGATGCACATTTTAACTGAATGACATATATACTCTTTTAATCCTTTGAGAATACCTCTGGGTCTGTAAATATAATAAAATTTGGAGATAATATCAAAAGTTGAATTTGGGTTGTCTTTGAGGATGCCCAGTGCAGAACAAGGCCATAGGCAGTCAAGGAAAAGGATGTATGGGAGAAATCCAGATGGAGAGGAAGCCTTAGGGAGTGGGTTCATGATGCAGGAGCAGGTGGGGAGAAAGGAAACAGAGAAAGAGGGAGAGGAGGAAGAAGAGGGTGCAGGGAGAGAGAGAGAGAAGAGTCTGAGGTCTCGCTAATTGGAGAAGGTTTAGAATTCATGCATCATGGCAATCTAGAAGTCTTAGCTTGGTGGGAGCAAAATATCATAAAGTAGTCATGCTCTAGTCCCCGCTCTCCACAGCCCTGGGCAACCACTAATCTACTTTCTGTCTCTATGGATTTGCCTATTCTGTATATTTCATATAAATGGATTCATACAATATGTGGTCTTTTATGTCTGGCTTATTTAGCATAATGTTTACAAGATTTATCCATGTTGTAGTATGTATCAGTACTTCATTCCTTTTTATGGCCAATTATTACTACATTGCATAGATATACCACATTTATTTATTCATAAATTGGTAGACATTTGAGATTTCAACTTTTGACTGTTATGAATAATGCTGTTCTGAATATTTGTGTACAGGTTTTTGTGTGGGCAGATATATGTCTTCATTTCTCTTGGGCATTTAGCTAGGAGTGGAATTGCTGGGTTGTATGATAATTCTTTGTTTAACGCACTGGACAACCACCAAATTGTTTTCCACAGTGGCTGCACCATTTTATTTTCTTGCCAGCAATTTATGAGGGTTCCAGTTTCTCTACATCCTTACCAGTGCTTATTATTTTAGTTTTAGTTTTTAAAAATCTAGCCATCGGAAGGGGTGCGTCATTGTAGTTTTGATTTGCATTTCCTTGAGAGTCAATGACATGTTTGTTGGACAATTGCATATCTTCTTTGGAGAAATGTCTATTCATGTCCTTTGTCCACTTTTAAATTGGGTTGTTTAAGTTTTTGCTGTTGAGTTGTAAGAGAGTTCTTACCTCATGACCCCATCTAAACCTAATTATCTGCCAAAGATCCCAACTCCAAATACCATCACATTGGGTATTAGGGCTTCAACATGTGATTTTTCAGGGCACACACACATTCAATCCATAATACCTGCAGAGGCTCTGTGGGGGAAAGGAGCACAGTGAGTGAGGCACCGAGGGTGCATGTCTGCTGCCAATCACAGGGGTCCCCGAGGAGGCTGATCGCAGTGAGGCTGGCACAGCGGCAGGAGAGCCAGCTCATGAAGATCAATGCTTCTCAATCCTAAAGTGCATAAGGCTCACCAGGATCTTGTAAAAATGCACTTCTGACTCAGTAGATCTGGGGAGAGGTAGAGATTCTGCATTTCTAAGTTCCCAGGTGATATTGATGTAGAAGGAAGGACGTAAAGCCCCAAAGAGCCTGATATTTTCTAAGAGCAGTGGTAAGTTATTAAATGGTTTAAAAAGGAGAATAACAAGATCGACTTTGAGTTTTTAAAGGACTATATATCGGATTAGACAAAGAAATGGGGGAGAGAGTAGCTGACTTAATCATGGCTAAATAAATTAAGGTCTGTGTGTTCAAAAGACAGAACGTTCTACAAACATTAACATCAATGGTTATGAAGACATTTTCATGATATGGGAAAACATTGATGACGTAATACTAAATAAAAAGGCAGAAATCAAAACTATATACACAAGTTGGTTTCAACTTTGTAAAACAATGCGCAGAAGAAACGGCGAAAGCATCGAGTTGTTAACAGAACCTCTAGGGAGGTTGAATGATGGGCGATTTTATTCTTTATGTTTTCCTCCGTTTCATTTTTCTGCCATTTTCACTCTGGTATTTTATGTGTTTAAACTGCCTTCTAAACAACTCAATATTACTAAAATTATCAAAGGCTCGAACATTTCTCTCTCGGAATCGTGAATAAACCTCCACAGAGCTGCAGCTCTAATACAGTAAATAGGAAGGCTGGTTGAATTCATTTCCTGGCCCTTCTTAAGGTGCCATGCTGTTGCTGGTTGTCAATTTCACACATGCTATTTCTATCCATTCAGAGCTGACAGCTTGGATTTCCCCCTCCATTGTAATAGCTGCTCTCTCTTCTGGCTTCCCCAGGCTTGCATTTGGTAACCTTTGCCCTTTTATTTGGTACAAGCCAAAATGCCATCTTTGGAAAACTAATGTACCAGAGAAAATGGTAGCACGAAGCCACATAACCTACTGTTCTTTTCCTTTCTGCTTGTAAAGGTTATTATTAGAGCTCATTTTAGAGAATTTCAAATCCATTCAAAGTATCATGGGTTTAAATTTTTTTAATGGAAGCAAAGCTTTTGATGTTTGGGTTTAGAAAGCTGCCTAGCCTCTTTAGAGTTCAAATTTTCATACATTGGCACAATTGATCAAAGACTTTATTTTAAGACAGAGAGAAAAGGCAATTTACCTATAGTTGTTTTGTATCCTCAACATTATTATTATACTCTTTGTTTTCTCCCGAACCATCTCCCTGTTTGAAGATCTACTTTTTTACCAACATATATTGACTTCACCTTCTTTTTGATCATGAGAAATCATCTGGAAACAATTAAGAGTGACGTCACAAATCCAGCATTATGATTTCAATGTAGGATCAAAGAATAGGAAGAAAAAAAAAATTGAGGAGTGGAGAAGCTTGATTTAACCTTTAAGCACAAATACGTAACACAGTAGGAAGAGGCAAGAAAACATGAGAAAATGAAAGAATTATTGATGGGCATGAAAGTAAGGGTAGTTGGTTTACTTTGAGGTTCAACTTAGTTAATATGCTGGCATCCATTTTTATGCTTATTGTAGAAAAAAGAAAAACAGCCATCCAGGGTCAGTCTGACAAGTGATGCCAAAGTTGGACTTCGTAGCGTTGGGTTTGGCAGAGTGTCCTGAAGCTAAATGCAGATGACTATGAAAAAAGTCTTAAACTGGGGCTAAAGGTCATAAGCAAGGACAATAGAGCTGGACTTTGGAGGAATTCATACTCTATTAAAGAATTCCTAGACCGCTCATGAAAATAACATTGCCTAGTCACCAGAGAAAAGGGAAACTAAAACTAAAGCTAAAACTAAGCCTACTCTGGAGAGTAAGCAAACGGATGATTAGAAGGGGGATTTCAGGAGTACGAAAGGGTGAGAGCTTAGAATCTTGATGTGAGTGACCCTGAATTTACAGCTCATATGAGAAGTGTTGTCCTTGTATCTCTAGAACCTGATGGAGAGTTTGCTTTTAAGAATTTTAGCTCAGTCTGGACAGAAATGTATGTTTGTAGCTGATAAAAACAGTTGATCTCCTATGTATGGATTTCAGCCAGAAGCTACAGGAAGTGAGCGAATTTCACAGAGGTGGTGGGTCTGGCAAGGTGTAAGAGCTTTTATTTGAAGAAATCAGAGAGTAGCAGCTCCAAAATTCTTTTCCTCATATTTAAATCAACAGTCCTGCATTTTCCAGGACGATTCTCAAATATAATGCATTTGTATGTATTTTAAATATCACCTTTAATATGAAGGTGATTTAAAACATCCTTGAATGCTATTTAATTTTAATATCTTTGCAAACTGTCTTTATACCAATACATTCAGTCATTCATTTCAAAGATCATTATGAGATTGTGTGTTCCCATTTAAGTTTGGAAAGTCTGATCACTGTACTAGTTCATAACCCCCCTTTGGCTATTGAGCTATTCCCAAAGAGATTCTTCTCTAAACTGGTTGTTGTTACTCTTGTCACCATAGAAATGATTACAATATTTTATTGAAGGCATTCTTATCTAATATAATATTTATTTCCAACCCTCGATTTTCTTGTTGTTCTTCTTTAACTATGAAACACCAATAGAATCTTATTCTTTTTAAAGAAAAGGTCGTACCTATGGAATAAAGAACATTTAGAAGAAACACACGCAAAACTACATCCTATTGTCTTTATCCGATTTGCAAACACATGTCTTGTGTGCCTCATTCTCACAGTGATGTCGCAAACAAATTGCTGCGATCTTTTCCCAAACCGCGTCGAGGCTTCGGAATCCTTCTCAACACAATATTCCAGGAGTTGTTAATAACGGATTGTAGTCTGCACCTGAGTTCAAAAAGCATCTGCCTATCTGGCTTTAGAGGAAGAAGATTCATGTCTGATGATAATTTTGGAGAAGAATATACGTGATCTTATTTAGAAATGGGATGATTTCTTATTTTTGTTTAAACACAATCATAACTGTATAGACAAGACATTCTCAATTTACAAATGTTCCATGGGTAGGTTTTTAAGAACTCATGACCTACGAAAGCAGCAGTTAGGGGTGGGACGACATGGAAAGCAGACAGAGTAGGTTGTACTTATTTCTCTCAGCAAAGCAGAACGCTTAAGAAGCAAGTTGTGTACAGAGAGATGCTTCCGGCTTCAACTTTCTTCTTCACCATGTGTTAAACTGCGTAAATTCTTATCTTTAATTGCAAAACGGGGTTGTTTTCAAAAGGAAATACGGTAGCTCAGACAAAGTGTTTAGCTTGGTACACAGTACATAGAAAACCCTTTATCTTTGAGGAACAGAGTAATCGTTGTTTCTCTTTCCAGTGAAATGAAGACAATCCTGCCCAATTCTGAACTTTTTTTTTTTTCAATAGAATCTTTGGAAAATTTTTATAATTAGACACCACTTGGATCACAGAGTATGCTAATGCAGTGCAGACGGTACAAAATGCAGTGTCCTAAGAAACAGAAGCCAGGGACCTAGTCCCCGCTTGGTCTTCCACAAATTGTTGAGCAAGTTATTTATTTTACTGTGCTCTCAGTGTCCCACATGTAAAGTTATGATTCTAAGATGTTATGATATTAGATGGTATTATTTAGAGGGATTCAAAAATTGGGAAACCAGCAAATTAATCTGACCCACAGTATTACCCTTTAATACTGTCCCTTGATGACCTCTCCTCACTCTTCTCAGACACTCAACTACTCACACACTCAGAATATCTACCCAGGTAATTCAGAGTCAAATCTAGTCTATGTCAAGTTAAAATCTATATGCTAACCCAAGAGAAATGAAAGCATATGTCCACACAAAAACTTGCGTACAGATGTTCAGAGCAGCATTACGCGTAATAGTCAAAGGCGGAAATAATCCAACTGCCCAGCATCTGATTAATGGATAAATAAAATGGGGTTTATCCATACAACGCAATATTGATTGACTATACAAAGGAATGAAGTACTAATACATGGTTGAACCTTGAAAACATTATGCTAAGTGAAATAAGCCAGTCAGGAAGGACTACATATTGCATGGTTCCATTTATACGAAATATCCAGAAGGAGCAAATCCATAGAGACAGACAATAGATTGGTGATTGCCAGGAGTTGGGAGAGGGGAGAGAGAGGAATGACTGCTAATGGATGTGGGGTTTCTTCTGGATGTGATGAAAGTGTTTGAAAATCATGCGATATTTGTACAACTCTTTGAAAATGTTAAATATCTTTAAAGTGCACATTTTAAATGGCTGAATTATACAGTATGTAGATTATAACTCAATAAAACTGTTCCTTAAAGAAATTCTATTTGAAAAAGATATCGAGAACAAAATGGTGACTCATTCAGTTTCTAAGGCGCTTCCTGTGATACAAAACGAGCTTGTCTAAAAATGTCTGTAAGTCAACGTTGAGTTAGGAATATACCTTTGGTGTCTTCTATTAAGGACAAAAAGAATCATTTCAGAGGGAATGGAGACAAAAGAAAAAGGGTATATTGGCAATTGAATTTTGTAATAGGATGGGTTGAAAATCGAAGCTTTTACTCTAAAAATTAAGGTGACGAGCCAAACAAATCTATATCAAGCGTTCTTAGGTTTTCCTGAGAGATAAATAAAAATGAATTGGGTTTGAGGATGCTTACCATTTACAACTACTTTTCACTAAATTTAAAATTTCAAAATACTTTATTGTAATTTCTAAAGACAAAATTCTCTACCAATAAGGCCAACCCAAGTAACCTATGAGGGAATGATTATAAGGCAATGCTTAGTCTCCTTCTCTGTCCTTTGCAGACACACATATGCCTAATCCTGGGACCTCCACCTTCTGTTTTAGAAAGTATTTCTGTCTTGCAAACTTACCCCAGACTCTCATTTTAACCTGATTTTATCAATATGTGTGTCGCAGGTCACTGCCAGTCATCTATTTAATAATGTTACGTATCTAAAGACCCTTCTGTAATTCTTATCATTAGTATTGTTCTACTTATTAGGCAGAGAAAAAAATATTATCCATGGAGGCTTTAAAAAAAAAAAAACCCACAAATCCCCTTCAGAAACAAAATAAATCTCACTCAAGCAGCAGGCAAAGGCAAACACTGAGAAAAAGAGAGCTAGAATAGTATTATTCAACATAATATACTATTATTCAATAGTATTTCTGTTAGAAAACAGAATAGTATTATTGTCACTTTTCTCAAGAAAACCAGAGGTGGAGGTAAGGCTGGGAGGCGTTCCACGCCTGGTTTCCAGCTCTGATGTACTCACTCCCCAACATCCAGGAGAGCTGCATCTCTTTCTTCCATTTCTGCTGGCAACGTGTAAGAAACCACTCACCCTTTGCAATCTTGCCACTCGATTTCGTGTCTAGCTGCTCATCCTGACGAAGATCTGTGGGTCTGGCAGCACACACAGCATGCAGATAACTTCCTCTTCCGAAAACGAGGAAAAAGGAGAGAGTGAGGGGCTCCCAGCATAGGATGTACACCCTGGTGCTGCCCAGAGCCAAAGCTTCGCTCCCACCAAGGAGGGAATTGGGACTTGTGACAGAGAAATATAAAAGTCAGCTGCTCCTTCATTTTTATTATAAAATGCACATAATATAATATTTGCTATTTTAACCATTTTAAGTGCACAATTCAGGGGCGTTAAGTATTTTTGCAATGTTGTGCAATTCCACTGTTAGTCTCAGAAAGTTTTGATCACTGCTAAAAGAGACCCTGAACGCATTAAGTAGTCACTTCCCACCCTCCCTTCCCCAAGCCCCTAGCGACCATGACCCTGATCTCTGTCTCTGTGGAAACTTGTATGTGGATGTTCACAGCACTATTCACAATAGCTAAGAGGTAAAAACAACGCAAATGTCCACCAAAAGATGAATGGAGAGACAAAGTGTGGTATATCCATACACTGGACTATTATTCAATGACAAAAAGGAACAGAGTACTGACATACCCTACAACACGGATGACCCTTGAAACACTGAACTTTCCATTTCTGTCCTTGGAGAGGATGAAGGCACCAGCAGGGGAGTGGCAGAATGTCACACAGGGGTCCACAGCTCCGGGCTCTGGGAAGGGTTTCTCGTCTACTCTAGGGTGCCAATTAGGTAATCTGTTGAGCGCCATTCAGGATGTCAGATGCTCTGGTTTTAAAGTCAAGAGAAACAACCTTGCTTCTGGATGAGTTCATTAAAAATTATAAATTATTCTTTTAAAGTGCTTTAAAAGTAAGTTAGGGATTAGAGGGCATCGGGAAAAATAAGTCAGGAAGGGTAGAATTATCAAAGAGCCTACCCTTCCTTAATTTTTATGAGTCACCTTCCTCTTTTGTACACCCCACCTGTTCCCCACCCTGACTCCCTCCTATATACACTTACCACGCTGGGCTCGTCATCTCTTTTTGAACCTGTTTTGTGATCTGTTTCTTTAGCTATGCTCAGGTAGACCTTGTGTACCCTGTACCTAGCTCAGTGTCTGTCTGCTGTGTAGTTGGCACTCAATAAATGGCATTTGAATGAAAGAATGAATGAATGAATGAATGAATGAATGGATAATGAGTGAACACATTAAGCAAATGTTCTTATCCTTGACTTCAACTGAAGCAAGTCCCACTCCCTGAGCATCGCTCTGCAAAAACTCCAGATCCCTCATCTAGAACGACCCTCTGAACTTTAGATCAGTGGTTATGTTACTCCTCCTTATATTTTGTGCCTGATGGGTGTAAAGACTTTATCCTTATTCACCTTCGTATTTCCTGTAGCCCCTGGTAGAGTGATCTGCACAAAGACGCACGCTCTAACCCTCTCATACTCTCCACGCACACAGAATAAATGATATCATTAGACTATAACGATTTTGCAGCCACTAATAAATTAGGCAATGATTATTACTGGCTGCTAATATCGCAAAAAAGAGATCATCAGATGCTTGTCTCCTGGGGGAATATACAACCCTACTTGGGAAGTTATCCTTACTCAAAATATCCAAATTGTGAGAAACTCTGTAAGAACAATACCCTGCCCTTTTTTTTTTCTCCCTGAAACATATCAAAGAACTTTTTGAGGAAAAAAAAAATGTTATAGAGTATAACAATTTTTTATTATTTTCAATTAAAAATTATTTAATTCATTGTTTTTTTGAATTAAAAACCCCTCCATTTCTTTTGATGGATTTGCTAGAACAATGAAACATCAGCAATTTAAATTTATAGAGTAAAGTAAAAAATAAAGAAAAGACATAACTATGTATACATATATATTTGCTTATGTATGTATATATTATGAAGTGAAGCCACAGAAGAAAATAAAGAACAGTACATAAAAGAAAAGTTCCAAGTAACGATCAACAATGAATCTAGCAACAGGTGCTCGCTCAGTGCCACTGATTCTGAAAACTCTTCTTTTGAAAAGTCACTTTAATGAGTACAAAACTGACCATTTTCATTTTCTCTAGTTTATCCACTCAGTTGATGGAACTCTGATTAGGCAATTTTCCCTTTTTTTTTTCACTTTCTTTTTATCACCAAACACTCTGAACATGATAAGAGAGCAGCGTGTCCTGAAGCATGGGCTTTCTCATCACCTTGAAATTACTTCTACTTCATTAGCAGCGTGTCCTGAAGCATGGGCTTTCTCATCACCCTGAAATTATTTCTACTTCATTAAAAAAACAAACAAACAAACAAAAAACGAAAAAAAACCTCAAACAAAAAACAAAAAACAAACAAACAAACAAAACGAAAAAAAACCACCTTCTTACTAAAGAACAATAGAAGGACCTAAATTTCTGTCTTAGCACTAAATGCCTCTCAGTGCTGTGGAAACTTCTCGTTTTCTAGCGATTTCAAGGTCTGTATATTCCCTGCTGTTATAGTCTTCATCGAAATAAAAAGAAAGGAAAAAAGAACAGAAGAAAGAAAAGAAGAAACCCTACATGACAAGAACATTAAACCCTGAGAGTGGTTCATTTCGATTTTGAAGTCTTTCTTCACTATTGCAGGGACATTATGTCAACGTCTTAATAAGGGAAGTAAAGCAGTTTACACGCCTCAGAGCACGTGCACTCAAACCAGAAAATTGGCGTGAAGGGGAGAAGGCCAGGCCTGCCCTGCACCGACGGCAGCCACATGCCAAGGGGCCTGTTCTGGTGAAAACAGATGACACAATTTGCAGACGGCAGGTTTAATGTTGTCATTATGAGATCTGGTAGGAAAACGTCTTAAAGAAACATTTGTTTTACCTCCTTTCTCCCTAAAGTCTTGAAGTCATCTCACGCAAACGTTGAAAATAATTCTACCTAAATTCAATGAAATTTTGTTTTTATAATGTTGACATAACCTTGTGCTGCAAATAGAAAAGACATTTTTGTGTCCTAGAATAACTTTGTTGTCATGAGAACTGCTCTATCAGGCATCATGTTTCAACTTTGAATGTCATGAGCTATTTCTCTATATAAATTAATAAGTTTTACATAATTGATACAATATAATGTATCAAAGACTCAGTCCCATTTGCATTTTGCTAAACCTCAAAGCAAATGGAAAACTGAGAGCTATTAGTTTGAATTTTTAAATATTCCATAAGTAATATTTAGTAATACAGAATTTTTATTACTCCTTTTTTTGTTTTATGTTATTTAGGCTTTGAGATTCTAAGTCATGACTTGCCAGAACAAAACAAAAGCTTGAAAATAAAATGGAGAGATTTATCCAAATATTTTAAAGTGTATATTTCTCATAAAGATACTTTTTTTCCTACGTTTTCTTTTTTTATTACGAAATCTGCCTGAATGAAAGGGCCCAGAAGTTTTGGAATAGCTCATTTAGTTCGGACTTTTATGTAGGTTTCTCCTTATGGGCCATAATTAAAGAGCTTACTAATGAATGACAATCTCTTAAAAAATAGCAGTTTCATAACCTTGGATTGACAGAAGGTCTTCAATGGTCAAGTTCAAATCAAATTTTGAAACCAATTTTATATATTAAAGAAAGTCAATGTAAATATATTAGCCTGTATTCTTTCAGTTGCAAGTGACAGCAACAAACTCAAGCTAACATTAGCATGAGAAGGAAGACATGTTTTTTTTCTTTTCATAACTACGAACTCCAGAGGTTTGACTAGCTTTATGTCTGGAAGGCTGTATAAACTTTCTTAGCTCCAATTTTTTTTCTTCTTTTTTGATGTGTGTTTGTTTTTAATCTTAGACAGGTCTTCTCCAGTGGTATCAGAAAAGGCCACAAACAACCCTGGGCTCATGTCTTAAAACCTTAACAATCTCAGGAGAAAGCCTCTTTGTCAACGTTTCCAGCCATTTGTTCTGATTGGGATAGTTTGGGGCATACAATTCCTGAATCTATCACCATGTTCAGAGAAATGGAATATTTTAATGGCCAAGTCTGGGACAAGTGCTCATCCCTGAAGCTAGGACATAAGCTCATCTCCATCTGATCCTTGAAGACTGGGATAGAGGAGAAAAAAATTCTAATGAATAATACAAAAAATTGCATCCATGAGATTGATGACCAATCTTATCATTGGTCAATATTAATAGTGTAAAAAAAGAGAGAGAGAGAGACAGTGGACTAGGATCCAGAAGACCGGAATCTTTCTTTATTAGCTGATAGTTTTTAGGCAAATCTTTATGAATTATAATTCTATATTATAATTATTATATCATATAACATATGATATAACTTTAAAACTTTATGAATTATTTGTGATTAAATTTTCTAATCCGTGAAATGGATTCTATTGTGTCTTGCTACCTACATGGTGATAAATCTCCAAACTTAATCTACAGATCTCCCTCTGACCTAGAATATTCTAGAATATTCCCTGTGGAGAATATTCTCCAGATCCACCCTCCCCTCTCCCTACCCTGATGTGGACCCCAGGAGGCTCACTTTTGTGGATACGTGAACGAGCTCCGTTGCCCTTTAACTTTCATTTATGTTTGGACAATGAAAACCAATGACAAGGAATTTAAGGGGAGCAGAAAGAGAGCTAAGTACATTCACCCCTTGGTGACCTTCCTTTCGGCCAGTGGGTTGTCAATGGTTGTGTTCCTATACCGATCGCCACAGCTTCCGCTTAGAGCTATAGCTAAAGGTCTCTTGGGGTTGGTAACTGCTCCTTTCATTTACCCCTTTGAGCCTGGCAGTGGAGGAGCCTTACCTCTGATTGCTAGACTTGGGGGCCTTCATCATTTCTTATTGATTTTTTCTGAGCTACTCACAGCTCTGTGAATAGTTTCTTCGTTAAGTCTATTCAAACATGTTTTTTGAGTACAGCATGTGTTTTGTGTTGGGACCATGACCAAAACAGCTCTAGACAAATTTCCAAAGGCATCCCAATTTCGATGTTTGGAAAATTGAGACTATTATCTCATTTCAACTTGAGTATTTTTTTTTTTTTTCATTAGATGCCATACCATCCATCAATCATTCCAGCTTAAAATCTTGAGGATGACTTCAAATGTTCATTCTTCTTTATCTTCACATTCGGCTGACTATTAAATATTGTCAATCTTATTTCATAATTATTTAAAAAATATACTCTCCTTCACCAACTCTAATGCCAAATGGCCTCTCTGTTAATTCAGTCCGATAGTCTTATCTTCTCCACGATCACGAATGTGACCCTATCCTTCCTCCTCTATAAGAAATTTGTGTTTCTAGGACTCTTGGTCAACCACAAGATAACTCCAAGATCCTTTTAAATGCTGTTAAGACCATGATATGGGTTATCCTTTTCTCCTAGGACTGTAAAACTATGTGCAAGACGTTGAACAATCTCATTCTCTTTAATGTGTCCACGTCTTAGCTGGCTTCATGCATTGTGGGCTGTGAAATTGCCTTTTTTGCTAAGATGCTCTTTTCCGTTTTCTGCTTAAGATATTGCTAACTCATTCTTTAAATCTTACTTTATATTTTACCTTCTCTGTGAGGAATTACCAATGCCCCAATAGTAATTTGTTTTTTATGCCCAAAATACATTGTACACATATTTTTAAAGCATGATGTCATTGCTATGTAGGTATTATTGATGCCTGTGCTCCAACTTGATTATGGGCCCCTTGAGGGCAAGTGCTGTATCTTACCTATTTTTGTACTGTTGGTGTCGAGTTACAGAGCCTAGTGTATAATGGCCTATTAAAAATAAAGGACACTTAAAAGAATGAAAAAACAAATAATAGACTAGGAGAAAATATTTGCAAAATATGTATCTGATAGAGGACTGTTATCCAAAACATGAAAAGAATTCTTAAAATTCAACAATAAGAAAACAAACACGTCAATTAAAACATGGGCATAAAATTTGAATAGACACCTCACCAAAGAAGACATACAGATGGCAAACAAGCATATGAAAAGATGCGAAACATTATATGTAATCAGGGAATTATAAATTAAAATAATGAAATACTACTACACACCTATAAGGACAGCTAAAATAAAAAAACCTTAAAACTAAATACTGGTCAGGATATGTAGCAACGGAAACTCTAATTCATCAGAATGCTGGTCAGAATGCAAAATGATGCAGACACTTTGGAAGATAGTTTGGCAGTTTCTTGTAAAGTTTAACATAGTGTTTCCATTTGATCCAGCAATTATGCTTTTAGATATTTACTCAAATGAGTTGACAGATTACGTCCACACAAAAACTGACACACAAACATTTATAGCAACTTTATCCATAATTACCAAAACCCTGAAGTAGCTAAGATGTCCTTCAGTAGGTTAATGGATAAATAAACTATGGTGCATCCAGACAATGCAATATTATTCTGTGTTAAAGAAATGAGCTATCAAGCCCTGAAAAGAGACGGAGAGACCTTAAATTCATATTACCAAGTGAAAGAAGCAAATCTGAAAAGGCTACATAATGTATGATTCCAGTGTATGATGAAACTTCTCTTTCTAGTCTATGATATTATAATGGTGGCTACATGATATTATGGGCTGAATGTTTGTGTCACCTCAAAATTCATACGTTGAAATCCTTACCCCCAATATGACTGTATTTGAAAACAGGGCTTATCTAGAAATAATTAAGGTTTAATAAAATCATGAAGGTTGGGCCCTGATCTGGTAGGATTAACTCACCAGAACCAGACCGTGCTGGCACCCTGATCTTGAACTTCCAGCCTCCCAACTGTGAGAAAATGAATTTCTGTTGTTTAAGCCACACAGCTCATTCATTTATTCATTCACTCATTTTTTCAGCAGTTAGCAAATAAATAACCTGATGTAAACAAAGCAAGAGCTCTAAAACTACTTTGAATGATACCATTTGAATACATGTGTAAGTTTCCTAATAAGATTACAGAGATATGACTAAACTCATTTTTTCTATGTAGAATGCATTCAATATATTGTCATTTCTCATAAATATGTATCATATCTAACTAAAAAAATTGAGTAAATATCTAGAATCATAATTGCTGGATCGAATCGTAAGATTATTGTCAGTTTAAATTATTCAGAGTAAACGTAATGTAGGAATAAAAAAGTAGTATTAATTAAAATAGATTAGTATTTTAAATGAGTCCCAATTCGTATGACAAACTCGTTTAAAGAAATTCACAGTCTTGAGAAAGGTCTGGAGAAATTGTCTAAACCACAATAGTAGCAGAGAGGTGTTTCTTGGCTCCAGTTTGGAACATAAGCTTTCACATCAGTCTGAAATGGAATTGATAAAGGGGAAGAGAAATATGTCTTATTTTATTAAGGAACTTCTGCTAATGGATGTCAATGAAATAGTCTTCCTGCTTTCATTTTTACTGGGATTTCAGAAAGTCACATTGATTTGGCAATATTTGGTCTCCTCACATACACGTATTTTAAATATCAGCCCTTCTTGATAACGTAGTCAGTTGGCAGGCTATAAAGTCCCACTTTTTTTTTTTTTTTTGGTAAAAATTATATCTGTAAAATAAGTGTTGTGCTCCAATGTAGGATGTGTGTGTTAAGAGCATTTCTGACCTGTATTAAAGAAATAATTCTGGTGACATTGAGTTAAGTTAAAATAATGGAAAAGTTGAAAGTATTCAATAATAATAGTTCTTACTAATTCACTGAGTAAGTGGATATTTTGTTTGTAAACATAGGCAGCCGCCAATGTGGCAGTTTGAAACACATACACACCATGAATGCTTTGTTGCAGACATTCTCTCCATTTTTACTAGAGAAGGGAGGGTTAACTTTTCTAGCTGCCCCCTCAAACACACACACACACACACACACACACACACACACACAAATGCTTTGTTGCACGCTCACATCCACTGAAAGCCTGGGTAGAAAAGTAATGAAACACAATGAAAACAATAGTGCTGCTCCCCAACCAGTCCATCCAGTCCATCCGTATTACCGGCCTTCAAAGCTCGTTATAGATGTTAGAGTATTTGATCATCGCATCTCTATATGGGGGAATATAATTCCCAACCAGAAACTGAGGAAAAGGGATTAAGTGATTTGTACAGACCTCAGGGAGCCAAGCTAAATCCCCATGATTCTGTAGTAGAAAAATAATTTTCTTTGCATACTTTCATCTAAAGTGACTTAGGACTTAATTAAAATTATACACATTTTGAAATACATAAAATTCTAAATGCCAGTCAAGGCCGACCTTGACCTTGTCTGCTTGAATACATGGAGTATAAATCAATTCTATGGTTATTGTTTTAAACTATTAAAGGTTTGCTGATGCTTCTTCCCTTAAAAAATCTGAGAGGTTATTTTTATTTTCTTAGGTACATATGCAAATGATTGGCAAGACCTGTAAATGTTCTTTTCACCAACTGTTTGAATGTGGGTGCATATGCATATGTGTATTAAAACTTTTAACTGGAAAATATTATAAAAGATAAAACAAATTATGGTAGTTTGTGGATAGTGTTATGTGCCCAGCAGGTGTGCTTGTTCCTTCAATGACATATCTATTGTGTGTACTTGAACTCTTTGGAAGTAACTAAAATAGGTTAGAAAGATTTCCCAACTTTTTCATTAATTAGTTCCTTTCCCTGTAATATATAATCTCACAGAACTTCCTTATGAATTTTTATGATTATTTCACCATTTTTATGAAATGATTTATAAAGAAAATATTTTAGGTAAAAACATTATATTGTAGCATTATTAAAATTATATTTATAAAGTTTATTTAACATAATATTTAATATTCATAAGATAGAGGTAAATTTTAAAATGTCTCCATATATCAAGTTACTCATGCTACTTAATTTCATTTAAATATGAAAGAAAAAATAATTCGTCAGTAAACATTATAAGACATTACATAAAATTTAGTGATTTAACACATGTTAAAAAATAGACCAAAACAATTGACATAGTCCAGCATCCAAAATAGGTAGAAACAGTTCTTACGACATCTTTGAAATTTTGGTTGTAAACTTTGATCAATTGATTATTTTCATACATTAAAAAATTTAAAATTATAGAAATTTGTAATAAATTCTAAAAATACATCATTTTTATAAGTTTAAAACATTTTCAAAAGTTTTAAAAATGATTGATATATGTGACTGGTATTTGCAAGCATCTGTGTACAAGTTATATATTGTACATATATATCATTTTTATTTGCAATTAATGTAAGGAAAATTTAGACATATTAATCACCACATTTACTCTTTTTAATCCTAGTTCTGAACTACTAGAGATAACTTGGTGTAAAAAAATTAGTCAGATGAATGCATTGTACAGATCTGATGAATAGCATATTGGGGTGATTGTGCAGAATTTTTATTACTTTTATAGTCTTCATTAACGTTCTATATTTGAATATATGTTTCTTACAGTTCTTATATTTATTTAATAACCCATTATTCATATAAATTGAACAATATATGCCATGAATCAAAACAAATAAAACCTGCATAATCATTAAAAGCTCCATGGTCTCTAATGGGATACAGGTGGGCAGCAAATCAAAAGAGACTGAAGTATAAACAGGTTTTTAAATTTTCCTCACTAATTCACTAAGCACCCTCACTCAATGTACTGGGTGCTCTTAAATCATTTCTCTTTAAGGTATAATAGTATATTTAAATATTTTAAATGTATTTCCGCCTGGAAGACTATAAATCCCCATGAACTCTTTTCCAAGTTCCAATGTTTCTCAAATCTTCATTTACAGTACACACCTAAATTTGGGGGAGGCAGTTAGACACACCGGTTTTATATTGTTAGTCGATGTTTGGCTTATTTAAAGATAAAAGTAAAACCGAATAACGAAGACAAAAAGACACAGGAAGAGGAAAATCGAAGGAGAAAAAGGGCAAGAAAAGGCTAAAAAATGGATAAAAATGGACACCGAGCAAAGTTCATTTTGCAGCGCACTTCCCTTACCCTCTGCCCTCCACCCACGCCCGCCTTTCAGGGTCTTGCGCACCACGCCACTGGCCCTCTACCCAGGCTGATCCTGGCTCTTGTCATTGTGCCCCAAGTTCACGTCGGTGCTCCTTCAGCTCTCAGCCCATGTCATCCGTGAAGTCCCCCTACCCCTCGCCAAGGCTAGACCGCGCCAGCCACACTCAATATGACACACCGTGCGCTTTTGCTCCACAATATTTGTCAGCATTGTTTATCTTACATTTTATCTATGGGCTTATTTAATGAACAAATCTCTTCTTATTGTTTAACCTTATAATATCTTGTTCTTGGTTGCACTCTCTGCTTCTATTTGCCTGAATGTCACCTAACTCCTAATTTTTTTTTTTTTGCCATTTTGTTTTAGGTGAGCTGACCCCTTTCATTATTTCTTGCAGTGCAGGTCTCATAGTGGAGAGTTTCCTCGCTGACCCCTTTCAGTATTTCTTGTAGTGCAGGTCTCATAGTGGAGAGCTCCCTCAATTTTTGTATGTCTGGAAAGGTCTTTATTTCTCCTTCATATCTAAAGGAGAGCTTAGCTGGATCCATTATTCTGGGCGTATTTAATTAACGCCAGCCTCTACTCTATATTGTAGGTTCCAGGAGGAGAGGGGAATTACCTGTTTATGCTAAAGCCTATGTTTTCGAGGCTCGGCATGTTCTCTGGCCCTCAACAGGTGCCCAAATAAATATACATTGAAGGAGGAAGAAAGGGGGGAGAAAAGAAAGAAAGAATGAAAGGAGAAAATAAACAAAAGAAAGAAAATAGTAAAATATTAGAAGAAGGGATAATAAGATGTATGTTAAATTCATTAATCTGACTCAACAAACATTTATTTGACGTCTACCATGTAGAAATTCAGGTGGAAATAGGGCTAGGACAGGGACCGGCCCATCCTGGAGGGTGTAGTGAGAAGAATCAGTGAATCCCCGGAGGCCGAGCTGACTGTGTTAACACCCCACCTGGCTTTTCCCGGGCATCGCACAGGTATCGCGAATCCAACAGATGCCCAGCCCATCCTCCCACGCCAGCTTATTTTTTTCCTGGCATTTTTTTTTTTTTTTATCACAGCAAATGTCATCACTTCATCCAAGTGTAGATAGAGCTTTTTGAGAAATCGACAGTACGAGAGTGGTGAGAGATAGGGCGGTATCTTAATGGAGACAGGGACCAAGGGAGGCTTAAGGGGGTCACTACTGCCACTTGGAAATAGTGGGTTTTATCTGAACTTTTATGCTAAGACTAGCAGAGAAAACCCAGAGTCGTAACTGCAATGTCAAGGTCTGAGCTTGGGGGGCGGGTGGCGGGGAATGATTCAGACAAGCGTGTCGACTCTTTGATACAATATTTATTTATTCATCTATTTACTCATTCAAAACATTTCTTTAATATCTCTCTTCAAAGTACTAACTTAAGAAGCTCATCAGGGATACAATAATAGGTTAGAACCTGGTCTTTAGTCTCAAGAAAACGATGAAGTAGGACGACAGATGTGCTAGGTGAACAAAATTAAAACACATCTTACCATAAGTCCCATAAAAGGTATACAAAAGTGATTGGATAGTTTCGTCATTCATTTATTATTTAAGAGACAGTTCCCAGGCCTCCCTGTGGCTGGAGCGGGTTTGCCCGCGGCTTGAGGCCTCAGCTAACGCGCTGCGTCTTCTCCATCTGCCCTTCTCCTAGGGAGCCGTGGAATGAACCCCTCTTCTGAGGGCGCAGAGAGCCAAGAGGAGGCAGGGGTCAGGCCACCTTCTTCTCGGACACCCTACACAATCTCTTCTCACCCTGCAGCGGTGAGTTGTCCAGAAAGTCTCGTTTCCAGAAATGTCAAGATGAGAAGCAGGCAAAAGGTCAGGTTCTATGGCTCAGTGAGCATCTGGGTGCCGAGGCCCGCTCCGCTTTTATAGGCTCTCCAGAATTACCAGTGATTCCCCTCAGGGAGCCCCCCCGAAGGAATGACAGTCTCCTTTCATGAACTCTGAAACTCCGAAGGGCTGATGTTCTTTAGACCAGCTGGTGGGGGTAGGACTGGGTGGGATCACAGTGTTTGATTCGGGTCAGGTGGATTTCTCTATTTCTTAGTAAAGGTGGTGGATGTGGCAGGGGGTGGCTGGGTGGCACTTGTCTGAGCCCAATTGTGGTGGTTCTCATTCAAATGTGGGTACCTCATTCCTGTTTATTTTCAACTGAACTGCGGTCACGAATTCTAGAGCAATAAGAAAAGTTCTACTCAGTAAAACTTTGCAGAAGTTTTGATCTTAGATTATTTTTAACTCAAGTACGTGTGTTATACTTTCATCAAGTAACTTTTGGTTGTTTCTATTAAAATTTTTCACTTTTGAAAAATTTATTTTGCCTGATGATTGATGATGTTATCCAGTTTCCAGATATTAAACCATTGTTACATTTCTCTGATCCTTTTAAAATTCCATTGGATCACACTTAGGTGTTTTTCCAGTGCCAAAAATATGACACGTTGAAGGCAGGCATTCCTTCCATTGGAACGAGATGCTTGCTTCTGGCCACGGGCTGGTAGCAGAGCATGTAGAATCCCTGACACATCCAATGAGGCTCTCTTCCTTCCTCACAGCCTTGGGACACATGGTGCAGACTTTGAGAACTGCTGAACTCTTGAAGTCAACTTGCTGATATTATAGTTTCTCATCCATGTGACAGATGTGATTTCCTTGGTTGACATCTGCTTGATTTATGTTTGTCCAAGCATTTACTTTTACTTTGTTATGGTAATGTGCTTATCTTATAAAGGGAATGATCGGATTTTTTAAACAGAATTTAGATGAGACTTTGTCTTTTAAATGATTTGAGATAATTATAGGGATTAATCTATTGGTTCTTAATTTTGCTGTCACGCGAGAAATAACCCTTGTGCAACAATACCTCCAGATATCTCAGCCAGGCACATTATCCCAATGGTCGTGGGACAGAGAAGCTCATGGGCCAAAATAAAATGCTCAAATCACATGGATTCTTAAAACAGTTTAAAACACATAGTGAAAAGCGAGGGAAAAGAGACGAGCAAAGTTAACACACTTAAGGTAGGGTGTAAACAGGGTGGGAGGGCCACACTGCCTGATTCCTGACTCTTTCGGACTCCTGAGTCCTTCCAGCTAGTAGTGTGATTCTGAAGAAGCCCAGCAGATGGAACTTACCAGGGTCAATACGCTTGCTGAAACTGGGAGAAGCAAGTAGATGTGCCTGACCCCTCCTGTGACCTGCCAATTAGCTGCTAAACAGCTCTGGATTTTACCTGGATTTCTTGAGCAAAGCACATGTAGGGCCAGTCATGAGACAATGATGGGTGTCACCAATGGTTGGCCAATTTATTGATGACATAGCTGTCAATATAGAGGTGACATGATCTATAATTTATTACATTTTTATCCCTTTGTATCATTCTCATTTGTTCTGCTTATGTTCTATTTATTTAATGTATCTTAACATGACTTAGAGGTTACTTATTCTGTATCTAATAAATATTGTGTATGCTGCCTATGTCTCTCAGGCTTCCTGCTTACTCATTATCTACAATTAACACATCCTGTGAGCTTATCTATATCTCATAAACTGCTTGCTTAATTACCATGGTTAACTTTTTTCATAGGTTTCCTTCATCCCATTTATTTTGTTTTCTGTAGCAGAGTTGAATATTCTCAACAAGATAGCAAACACATATTATCTTGGCATTTGGCAATGACCTGAAAGATAAAGAATCTTAAACCTATATTTCTTTAATAACCAAATTCAAGAATATACCTATAAGGTCTGGAAAATCATTTAGCTTGTTTTTACTTTGCCATTCTTTCTAACTCCGGTAGTTTATCAGTGTTTAATTTATTAAAGACTGTGGCAATTGCTACTAAACATTAACGTAACCTAATTTTATCTTGCATTCCTTTGAAAGTATATTACTAGCATTTGCATTGGATTTTGTTTCTGCAGTTCTACATATCACAACTGATTTTAATAGACCTGAGCAAAAGTACATCGACTCTCGCCGCTGCTGGATGCTGTTAACAACTGTTCATATGCTGTCAGTTTGGAGCAATAAACATTTGCGTTAGTGAACGACGTTTTGGAAGTGAACCTATCCTTAAGCAGAGGAGTTTCTGTATTTTCAGATGATATATTTATCTTTGAGGAAAGCAAAAAAAAAAAAAAAAAAAAAAAAATTAATAAAAGCTATTTGAGGGCAAAATGGACTGGGCTCCTCAGAAATTTTGAGGTTCGTTCACAGCTTTTTCTTTTATTACTGTGCTTAAGTGTACAAGAAGATAAACACTAGTCTTAAGGAGTTTATTTCCATTTTGATCATAGTTTCCGTACTTTCAAAATCTATATTACTCTGAATTTGGCACGAGTATATTAACTGTTTTAGTTGTAAGGGACAGAAGGCCATCTTGAAGAAGCTTAGATAGGCAGAGGGATTTACCAAAGGGAAGGGTTCAAGAGTTAAACCAGAGTAGGTAAAGATATGATTGAGTCTTAGGAACGACTGGTCCTGGGGACATGAATGCCCATGGATGTCTTACATTCTACCTCACACCTTTTTATTTATCGTTTTCACCCTCTCCAA
Source organism: Pteropus alecto (assembly GCF_000325575.1). Lineage (NCBI taxonomy): Eukaryota > Metazoa > Chordata > Mammalia > Chiroptera > Pteropodidae > Pteropus > Pteropus alecto. The sequence continues at coordinate 12,367,144 of NW_006443225.1, read as the reverse complement.
GGGCTGATCCTGCTTCTCTGTAGAGCAGGAGACATGATCATTAAAAACTACTGCATTTCTCATTGTGTAGTTTCTACCAGTAGAAACAGATCAACTTTCTACACCGCATTCGGTACAAAAGGCATGGAACAGGAATCTGATTGGCCAGTTCGGGTCAGGTGGCCACTTCTGGACCAATCAGCTGTGGCCCTGTGTTTGACGGGGGTGGGTAGGGTGATGTGAGCTCTCCACTGCTTTTTCTTGGACCCACGTGGTTGGAGCTGGGAAAAGAGCATTACCAGAAGTGGAGTGCTGGCCCGGCCTGGTGTTCACGTCTACGACACCAGAATCTGAGGTTTTTAAGTTTGTTCTAATTTTGATCGCCAAAAAAATGGGAGAAAATTTTAGTTTTTATGAAATAAGTACCTTATTAATGCATCCATTTTCAGAAGAATTAAAATCTCGTGAATCTGAAGAACTCAGAGAAAATGTGAAAACGAAGAACATCGAGTTAACATAAAAAGTAAGCAAGATAATTATTCTGTTTTTCATAAATGAGGTATTGCATGGGTGCTTCTGGGGTGGAGAGAGGAGGTAGTGTGGTTTGTGCATCTGAGTCTGAAAATTTAGAGTAAAAATACACTGTGTCATCATGATGATTAAGAAAATTGCAAGTCACACATACCGAAGAGGTTAAGAGAGGTTAAACCAAAGAGTTACCACTTAACACTGTCTGTTTAAAGACCAGCTAACTCAAATCCGCAGCCACAGTATTTGTTTTTGACCTGTCCTTGACTTCTGCAACTATCTTTAACTCCTATTTACCTGGAATTGTACCAAAAACTTCTGGGAATTCTTTCCGTATTATTAGCATTCTTAACCAGTGAACACGTCCACAAAAAAAAGTGAAAATAGACTTTGCCTCTGAAGTTTTTCCATACTTTAATGTGTTTAGCATCCCCCACCACCTTCATCCCCCAGATGAGAGCAAGAAGCAAAAATCATGCCTTCCAATGTGACAGATGGCATATACTACTTTAAAAAAGTAGTTAAGGGTAATTGTCCAATTATGAGGGAGTGGAATTGTGGGTAGCAAAAGGAGCCAGATTTGCTCTAAGTAGATGTGAGTGTAGGTTTCAGTCGGCGTGGCATGTGGCAGGGTGTCTGCTTACAGAATTGCATGCCAGGCACTTGGGTGTACCAGGGCAACTGTGCTGTTTTAAACAGCTCCTGACGAAGTGAATAGCTTCGATGCTATTATCTCCAGTTTGGTTCCCAGTGAAGGAATAAGAATATGGCAGCGAGAGAAAAGAACAATAATGTCTAAAAGGCATGTATTAAGAAGCCACTTTCATAAAATCGTCTATGGTTTCAGGAATATGACAAGCATATATTCTTGAAGAAATTAGAATTTTAAAAACATATCGTGTCATTTGCTGAAAATGACCAGGGCAGAAAAAATAAGATCAAATACTAAATTTGAAAAATTTGAAAAAAAAGATCAAATTAAAATAAATTGGAATTTGCTACCCCTGGCCTGGTGACTAACATGGTATTTGCCAAATGTATTATGTTTTTAATAATAATAATAAAAAGAATAAAGCAAAAAGAAGTGCCTTTGGCAAATTTCTTTGGACACTCTCAACTTTATATTAATAAGTATGTGAAAACACCCAAATATCTGAACCACATTAGATAAAGTATATGAATTAGTCACTCACAATATGTGTATTAGATTCAATAATAGGTGTTTTTACAAGTTGCATATAAAGCTTAGTGGAATCTGGTGTTGTTTGGAAATTTCACAAGCCAGTCTTGACTGAGACAGCCTAGGGAATTGGAGAGCTGGGGACAGTTAACTCTGAGAGGTCACACATACTGGATCTGTACCTAATGTTTATTATTTGGTGTTTATGTTTAAGTTGGCTACAAAATTCTGTTTGTTTTATTTATTTTTCTCAGCAAAATGTTGAGATCAAATTCTAACATACGGAAACATTTCTACACTGCAAGAGAGAAAGAACAAGATTTCAAAATAATGTCATATGGAATATATAGTTCCAACAGAGGGTACTAGATATTTCATATAGCAAAAGCAATATTTGATGAAGTTGGTAACTCTCCCATTTTTCTTCTCAAATACATTTCTGTTTTTTTTTTTTTTTTTTAAAGTGCTTTCTGAATTCATTTGACACAGTGGGGTACATTTAAAAATATTGATTCTTCTCTGTTACAGGCTTGGTTTGCTTCTCATATTCTAGAAAAAGTTAAGTAAGAAAGCGTTTGATTCAATAAAGTTCAACAGCATAAGCTTCTATTTATTAAAAAAAAAAAGAAAAATTCACGTAGTAACTTTTACGCTGCCTGATAAGGTTTATTTTAAAACTTAATATAATTTTGTAAGCAAATGAATTTCTACATAATATCGGTAATATTCATAAGGCAGCAGAGTAATCTTTGATCTAGAAAATATGCTTGACTATTTGCATGATTTTAATATTCCCACTAGTAGGAAAGCAAAAAAAAAAACTCTTTCTCTTTCCTCCCTCCCTCCCTTCTCTCCTCTTCTTTCCTTCCTTCCTTCCTTCCTTCCCTCCTTCCTTCCTTCCTTCCTTCCTTCCTTCCTGCCTGCCTTCCTGCCTTCCTGCCTTCCTGCCTTCCTGCCTGCTTGCCTTCGTTCCTGCCTTCCTGCCTTTCCCATTGAGGAAAAGAACAAAGATGGAAAACAATTTTTTCCCTCTCATGGTTTAAAAATGTCCAGAAATGTAAATCTCTGTTTAAGATGCCACTGATGTTGATTGCAATTATCTATAAGACTTGGAATTTTCCTGTACTAATGAAAATTTGGCAAGTTGGTAAGTTTTGAGAATCTGGATGAAAGAATTTGAATTCACTTGTGTGAGAGCTTTGTGCCCATTTTACAATCGTTTCAATTATTTAATTTTTAAACATCTAGTACATGTGTTACCGAAGCGAGCACAATTTTTAAACATCTAATTCCAAATTTCTTTCACAGCACTCGGTTTGGGCAGATATTACTTAGGTTAAGCATATTCATCTGAAAATCCTATTTTCAGAGAGCTTTTAATAACTATGTTGCATAGCAATGAAAACCATTATTCTACTAGAATACTTTGGCCCTTGTATCTCTAATGGGAGAAATTAAAGCTCCCTCCTGCTTTTAATTAGTGTTTGGCCATATAGCACACAACTATAAAAATGCTTATTTTATTGTATCAGATAAAATTTGTGCCATATTTGCAAATGCGAGGACAGTGGTGTGCTTTAGTAGGTACATGAAAAGAAAATACAGCTCCGTAAGGCTATGTCTGAAAATGAGGAAAGCTTGACAAAGATAAATTGAGCATTTGCTCAACCAATAAAAACAGGCTAAAAAAAAAAAAAAAAATCAAGTGGACCACATATGGAGTTATAGTTAAAAAAAAAAAGGGAGCATATAATATTTTGCATTAACCCTCCAAATTCCACCGTGAAATAGTCAATAGGGTGATTTCTTCAGATTTGTGGCTAATTGGTATAATCTAACAAACTACGTGCTACATAATTTTGAAATAAAAGTCTTGCCGGAAAAAAAGATATAATCAGCCTCTAGCCATAGGATACCATTCTCAGCAATAAAGAGACAATAACCAGTGAAGCAATCGGTTGGTTGAAATGAGGAAATAGGGAGAGAATAATTATCAGTTCGTAATCGCCGTGACCATTCCCCTCTCCTGCAGGCTCCTCTTGAGCGAAGCTTCTGCACCTGGCACTTGTGTGTACTTGCAGCTGAGAGAGGACACAGAAGGCCAGGCCATAATGGCCTGCTCCCCGGCCCTCTGAGCAGGTCGCCATCTCAATGGCTGCAGATGTCTGTGAAGAATGATCACTCCTAGGTACTTCCTTCGGTTGTAATCCAGAGTCCTTGCAGGCAGCGGCTTGAGCTCTTTAACATAAAGGCCGGGCCTGAATTAAGGGTCTTGGGAAACCTTTCATAGGCCAGGCTTTAGATGTTCTAAGCAGATTGTGAAAATAATTTACAACAAAGGGCCAGGTTAATTTAAAAGTAAGGTTAAAAAAAAAAACAAAACATTAACTCTATGTTATGCTGCCTCTGATGAGTTTCTATAAACCGATAAGCTTGTCTGATGTAGCTTTCTGAATTTTAAACACATATGCACAAGCTAGCTAGGCTATAACTGGTTCTTATTAAGCTATTAAAAGGGAATACTAAAAGGAGGCTTAAAATCAGGTGCATTCAATAAAACTCTATTTGAGTTGGCACAGAGGCAGTGGCATATGTTTTCTGGTTGAGCTGGTGCTGGAAGTTTATCACCTGTATTACCTATGCTTAAATGGTATTTTGCTCCAATAAAAGTACCATTTATAATTTCTATCAGCTATCATTAGAGTATATTCATAGTTGATGAATCAACTTAATGTTAAGAGGCAAGTAATACACCCATTAGATTTACTGTATTTTAATAGTGATTTATGTCTGTTGATTAGCCATGAGTGTCAGTAGAAGGAAAAGGAGTTAGTTCAAAGACGGATCCTTAGGGCGGAATAAGTGCTCCATTTAAATTAATAGATTAAACATGTTTATGACCATGATCAATATCGTCCAACTGAGACAAGAAACGATCCCCAATAAAGAATGCAGTTAACATCCTACTTTAAGGACCAAATTATTGTTCTCCCTTTATGATTCTAGCTGAAAGGAAATATTGTCTTCATCGTTCATGGAATGGTTTTGAAATTGGGCGTAAGCTGGAATCAATGACCCTTTATTGTATGCCTTTCAATACAATCCGGCTTCCTCTGGAAAAATACTTGTCCTTTCTGGAATTTGCCAACACTCTATGAATTGGCCAGAAGGAGTTGCCAAGAGGCAAACTGGATGGCATGAAATGTCAAGATCCAAGAATGGGACCGTGGTGTCATTGACACACACCGCACGGCCTGGACCAACAAAGCACCGTGCACTCTGAGCTGTGTTCTAGGTGCACATGCTTACATCCTGGAGAGACTTGTTATCTAAATTTGGCGACTTTCTAACTGAATGGGATATCTGAGACCCACCGAATGCTAATTCTGTACAGTAAATACTAATTTTTTTTCAAGCCAACAACCTTCCTCCCACACCGCGTTTGGAGTGATGGTGGTTATGCCTTTCTCTTCTGGAGCAACACGTTCCCAGACACACATTTCTCATGACCATTTCTGAGATAATGAAATTAAACCAGATCTCGAAATTGTGTCTATTATTTGGAAAAGATTGTTATGAGGTTTTAATTAGAAGTTATGTGCACCGAGAGATCTATGGCTGTAAATTTTCCTGTACACATGGTTTTCATTATAATGGCAGTGACCCAATAACTTTTAAGCGATTCCCATCACCCACTTTTCTCTGTGCACCTCCTCCCCGAAACTGAAATCATATTAGAGGTCACCCAGGTTTTTGAAAGAAGAGTGGACGTTTATAGATATTCTTGAAACAAGAATCCCTATGTTTAAGAAAGAAACCAGAACTACCATAGAAAAAGATTAGCTACATTATTCTTTGTCATATAAGTGTGGGAAGACAAAACTATCTAAAACTTGGGCTTGTTCTAACAGTAATACTTTTGAGGGGGGCGGGAATAAGTATTTTCTATGAAGAATATCTTACTCAATTCAGGATTGCGATGGTCGTCGCAGACTGATTAATGTGTCCCAGTCATTTCACCGTCACATTATATATCATTAAATCAGAGATCTGTACAAAAACACAGCCATTGCCCTCTACGAACCCTGCCCCCCGCAACAGTTGGATTGTTGCAATATAATGTGGCCTATGTTATGAAATAACTCTTATTTTCCCCTGGTGAAAATTATGAGTATTATGTATGGTTAAGCAATCTTCGTATTAAAAGCTGTAATTCTGAAATCTCCCTGGTTCCCTAGGGTGGCTGACTGAATCCATCATCTTCAACTCTAGAAGGAGGAGATGGGTAGAAATGACACTTGAACTTTTTTGGGCAGAAGGACCCTTTTCACATGGAAGATATTTTCTGTATTCCCATAACATGGTTATTATACCTTCAACAGCCATTGACTGAGAAAATGAATTTTGCAAAATCTAATATGAATTCAGGAACACTTTAAAATAAATTGATAATTGTAACAGCACCTACATACACTTGAGGAATAAAAGAAAAGCTGTTTGCAGTATATCATTTATTCAGTCTAAAAATTTGATGGACCTATTTAGATATAAGAACTCCCCCGGCTTGGCCTCCCTCAAGGTTGTGACCACAGATTCGAAGCCATTGTTTTAAAATTAAATTTAAAGAGTCAAGGCTATTTTACAACGGTAACAATAAACAACAATAACAACAATAAAAGTAATTCCTTCAGGGCCCTGAGAACATGTCTGGGGATTTCTGGTCCCCTATAGGAAGAAGAGCATCTGAAGAAATGAAAATCAACTTTATGAAAGTTTCTCTGAATTCTGTATTAACACCGCAAAGCAATTTTATTTATAAGATTATCATAGTGCTGAGAATGTAGTATTTAAAAATGTTGCTAAACTTGTGAGCTCCTGAAAATATGTCTGAAGACTCTCTCAGATTAAAAAAACAAATTATCCAGACAACAGTAGTCACAGAGCATGACAACCATTTTGGCTTTGAAAATTAGACTTAGAATATTACTCAGATTATGAACAAGAATATTCTGGAACATCCTGTGGGAACTTAAGACCCTTTAAACTAGAGAGGAGGGTTCAAAAATTATTATGCATTGAGTACCTACAGTGTGCTGGTCAATGTTGTAGGTGACATATGTGTCCTATTGACCCCACAAAATAATCCTATAATGTAGTTGTAACTATCTCCCAAATGTAGCAAAAAAAAAAAAAAAAAAGCAGTGAGCATTTGGAAGCAACATGCTGGACAAATAAACTCATAAACTCCTGGGAAGAGAGTTTTCCCATCTGGACCAAATAGTAACCAGGAAGCTTTGGCTTAGACATCACTGAGAACAATAGATGGAGATTCCCAGCATCACTGAAGGGTGGGCCGGCCTTAGCAACCACATAGCTTTTGTGCTACAGACAAACTACACATAATACAGACAGAACTGGGCTATGGGAAAGAATTCTTGAGGACTGAAGCCAAGCAGACTAGACTTACAGGAGGAGCAGAAGAGGCAGCTGCAAGTCCTCTGAGAGTTTTCCAGATTTTTCTAGGAAAGGACCAGTAGTCTGGGATAAGGACTAAAAATGCCCATCTAACACATATTAGGAACTCATTTAAGTTTTAAAAAAGTGGATGAATGGTTGTTCTAGTAACTATTGCTACATTATAAATGCTCTTATGAGTTAGTGGCATAAAAGAATCATTTTTTTATGTTCAAGGATGGTGAGGAGTAGAAATTTGCATAGGGCACAGTGGGGATGGTTTATAAAGTCTGGATGACTCAAAGGGTAGGCAGGGCCTGAAATCACCTGGAGGTGTCTTCACTTACAAATCCAGAAATGCCTATTGGCTGGAACCTCACCTGGAGCTGTCCATTGGAACAGTTTACCTGGCCTTTCCAGGTGGTCCCTCCAGGTGGGCCACTCTGGGCTGCCTCAGCATGGTTTCCAAGAGCAAGCAACCCTAGAGACCCTCTCTCACCTTTGATGACTTAGCCCCAGAAGTCATGTGACATTACTTCCCCCATAATTACAAATTCAAGGGGAGGGAACGTACACCCCACCGAGGAGAAGAATCAGAACAACGTTAGAAGAGCATGTAGGATGGGAAGTATTTTTGCAGCTATTGTTGGTTGGAAAATAACAATTTGCCACAATGCAGTAGCTCCAGGCACTAGGGAGGAGTGAGACAGTAATCTCTAAAGTTGGTTCGGCAAGGTCCGAAGCACAGGGCAAGAGCCTTTGGAGTGTGGACAGTGCTTTTGTTCTCTAGGAGATCAAGGCTGGCCTTCACACTCATGCTCTGTTCTGGGCTGAAGGCGAGTTTAAGCAGTTAGGCTCAAAATCTAGGATCAGCTGAGAGAAACTTCTAGATGAGAAGGGCTCCTAGGTGTCAGCTAACAAATGAAGTTTCAGGAATTAGAGAATAAGGGAAAACGATGAAGCCCACTTAGGAAAAGCCTAGAACCTTCTCATTTTCTCCTATTTGTTATAATGACAAGAGGCACAAGTCTTTTAAAGGTTAGTGTCTAATTTGGGGGACGGCAAAGAATCTGACCGCTCTACTCAGTCATTCTTCAATTAATTGATTAATCAATTCAACAAACACTTGAGTGCAATTATGTGCAGTTTAGAACCTCAAGAAGAAGCATCGTGAGTATCTAAAGTGACAGGTGAAGAAAAGCAGCTGCGTCTGGGAGGTCCTTGGAAATAAGAAGAGCAGGCCAAGCCTCACATAAGGAAAGGACCCTGAGGGTTCAACAAGCAGGAGGCCTAAAACCTGCCTTATGTAAGTCTGGTCAAAATGACCAGTCGAGGCTCACAGACAAGCAAAGATAGGCTAGATCCCACTTGGCTGATGCTGTTTGGACTGGAATTCAAATTAGATTCACTGTAAACATTAGCAGTCAAATGCTGTGATTAAAATATTGCTTCAAGGCCCTTTGTCACTTACTTCTTTCTCAATGCTTTCAAATGTCAATTTAAAATGTATTTTGAACTATTTTACTCAAAAGCCTCGAATGTTTAAATTCTTTGCACCTCTTTTCTCGTAATCTTAAATATTTTATTGTTGCTGTAAACCTCACAGAATGGGAACATTCAGCCCGTGCTCGGTTTTTCCTTGGCTGACTATTCAATAAATGAGGGATCTAAGCATTTGTTTTTCTTTCTGAGAGCTGTCTTCCTTTCATTTCTTTACTACTTATCGTGCCGTGGGAGGAGGCAGGCAGAAGCCAAAATAAAACTCAAAACACATATTTGTTCTTACCAATTACTATTTCCACTAAAATGATCAGAGAAAGGAGATTTTAAATGCTAGATAAAATGGTTTTCCTCCTATAGACTTCAGTTATCCATGCTACCTTGCGCCACCTCCCCACACCAATAAACGGAATTCTTTGGAGCAGATGGAAAATCGCGCATCGTATCTTTCACATAGGATTTCTCATTTCAAACACTCCAACCTCCGTCCAGGCTCTCTTTAGCTCGGATTCTGAACGAAACTTAGGTTTGTCAATCGGAAGCTCAGATTCTCTAGTCAAGGTGGATGGAAGCGAGACGCCTACCTTCCCATTGTTTCTATTTCCCTATCTTGGCCTGCCAAATGTCCTACCTGTTTCAGTCATGGACCCGTTTCAGAGAAGAGAAATACTCTAGCTAGTTTATGAAAGGTTTATTAAAAGATTGATTAACGGTTATTAAACGGCAGGTGGAATTTAATAACCGTTAAATTATTATGGTTATTATAATAATAAATAATAATAATAATTATTATTATTAATAATAACTTCCTATAGCATCCTGGGTATACAGTAATATTAATCTAGTATCGTACCTAGTATTCAGAAAACTGGTTTTAATGCTCGTTTTCAAGAAAATATCAGCCTACGCATCAACCTATAGAGGCTTGTGGTTTTTTAGAATCTGTGACTGGGTTGACTCAAAGGGCCTAGTTTCGTCCAAAGTAAAAGAAACCTTACTTGTTTTTAACAACAACATGGCCCATGTTTCTTTGCCTCCCTCAGATATAGGCATGGATATGCGACTAAGTCCTACACAATGAGATGTAAATGAAAGTTATTTTCTGTGTCCTCTGGGAAATTATTTTAAAAAACGAACTTTCTTACAGTTACCTGTAGAGTAGCTAGAGACAACAAAATTTGCCAGCAGATTTGTTGTCGGGTGTGAGAAAAAGAGAACCAAGGAAAACGTCAGGATTTGGGTCAGATCCACTCAGGGACGAATACGTTATGAGCTGAAATAGGGAAGTCTGTGGCTAGAGGTTTGGGGAAACATCCGTTCCCTTTTGGCCATGTTAAGTTAGAGATACATATTTGAGATCCAGGTGAAAATAGCAAGGAGGCGATTTGGTGCATAAGCCTGGAGTTCAGGAGAGAGGTCCGGGCTGGATGGGGTGTGGGGGAGCGTATTTTAGAGAGTCTTCTGCGTGTAAGGGCCATTGGCTCTTTGTTTTTATGATTCGAATTAGATTTTTGTTCACTTGTTCTAGAGCTTTCATGCTTATACAGATCAGTAAGAATTCAGTAGGCTTCCTATCTACCACCAACACCACAGGTCTGTGAGAGTCAGACTACCCTGCTTGCTGCTTTGACTCTGCTGTCCCTCACAGTAACCACACCCATCTTGTCTTTGGAGATTGGGTGCTGCCACTTGGCTCCTGTCACTCCAAGATCCAATTATTCCCATTGCATTTAGGTTCTCCAGTGAGGTGGCTGCAGTTTACACTGCAAGGTTCCGGCCTGCAGAGAAGAGCAATCATAGAACTCTTCAAGGATGCTGGGGTTCCCCTCACAAGCTTATTTCTTAGAGTCTTGGTGAAAGGAATATCTTAGAAATGCTCTCGGTGTGGGTGAACATGTCTTATAAGACAAATCCATTCTAACATTCCAGTCGAAGCCTCTGACTCTCTACCTCTACAGTAAACCAAGGGAGGTCGGGCATTTTCAGTCGATCTTTTCAGTGGGCCATCTTCCAGTCCACGTTTCAGCCAGCCAACCCAGCAAACCAACCGTTAGAGCCCTTTCTAACTCCCAGAGCTGCAGAAACTCTGCTTAGTGAGTTCATATCAGTAAATTTGGCCAGATCCAACTTTATATTCCTTCCACTATTTATCTAATACCTTTAGGATCCATTCCCGTGCATATTTCCAGATTTCTGTCTCTGTAAATTTAGAAGACTCAAATAGTTTGGAGTGGAGTATACCTACTCATGGGCCACCCTCAGGCTGTTCAGGATTAACCCCTTAGACTGAGGCGTAGAAGCTCATACTGCTGGGAGCGGGGAGACCTCTTCCGCTGTCAAAGAAGACTCACCAGAATTTAGGGGCTCAATGTCCCCAGCTTGATCAGTGTCTTCCCACATGTCCCCATCCCAAGAAGGATCCCATTCTTTCCAAATCAGTGCCTTTCCCTTCACAGTGGACACCCTGCAAGGCTGGGAGTCAGGTTGTCCTGTAACTCAGCCATTCACAGGGCAAGGAGATAAGACTACAGGAGATTAGACTCTCTATTAGGGTACTCATAGTAGCTGTTAGGTCATTCATGTGGCCCTTGAGCTGGGAATTTGATTTCTGAGCTCATTCTTTTCTTCCCCTTCTTTGTCCAGCAACATTAGGAGCAAACAATAAGTATTATTATATCCTTTATTTTCCAAAAATGTTTGAAAGTATCATATACAGAGTCGCTTAACTCCTTGCTTTTCTCTCTCTCTCTCTCTCTCTCTCTCTCTCTCTCCTTGCTCTTACAAGTGGTTGATTAGGTGTGTCCAATGCAGATATTTGGCATATCTCTATGAACACTTCATCACACCACAGACTATTTGTGCTCTCTTACCAATAGAAACAGGTTTAAACTACTTTAATCCTAATCAAATCAGACAGCTAATTCTAGAAACCTCAGAACCAATTCAGAAAACTCACCCTTAAAATTATGTTCCGAATTACTTAGGTTTCTCTAAGAAGACTGAGCTTTCTCTACAGCACTTTTCTTCTGAGACCTCACCAGAATAACCTTAAAAGGTCTGTTCATGGCAACGTAAACTTTTTTTTCTAGCATTCACCTCAAAACTCTTCCCATCCTTACCCATTGCCCAGTTCTAACAATGCTTCCACATTGTTAGGTATTTGTTACAGCAGCAGCCTACTTCTTAGGCTTAGTTCATTAATTTCTGTCTTGATCTGTTCAAGCTACTATAAAAATGTTATAACCCAGGTATTTCATAAACAACAGATATTTATCTCTCATAGTCTGGAGCCTGAGAAGCCTGAGATTAAGGTGCTGGCACTTTCTCGTTCGTAGATGGCCAGCTTTTTGCTGTGTCCTCACATGGTAGAAAAATGAGGGAGCTCTCTGGGACCTCTTTTTGTAAGGACACTAATCCCATTCCTGAGGACTTTGTCCTCATAGTTCTCATACCTAATCACCCCCCAGAGGCCTCACCTCCAATACCTTCACATTGGGGATTAGTTTTCAACATATGAATTTGGGGGGGACACGATATTTCAGTCTAAAGCAAGAGTTAAGGTCAAAACTTCTAAAGAGAAGAACTGAATCTCTTTCATACTTTCAGGGCTAAGGAAGCAGAGACCCAAGAGGCTGTGAGCTACACCCAGGGAAAAGTTAACAAGCAGAGGCAAAATGAGTCTTACTGCGACTGTAACCCCTTGTCGACCCAGTCCATTTTTTGATTGAATTGAGGTGATCAGCTATCTGAAGCCTATACAGTTCTTTTATGCCTATTATAAAATCACTTGACATACAAAAAAGTAGTAATATGTGACTGATAATTACGAGCAAAAACAAACAATAGAAGGTCAACAGATGATATAGATCTTGAAGTTAGAAGACAAGAACTTTTTAAAATATCTGTGGGAAATTTTTATATACCGTTTATAGTAACTGATAGGACAGGAAGGATTATCTGTAAGAATATAGAAGTTATGAAAAAATAGTGAATCAACTTGAATTGATTGACATATATGGAATACTAGACCCACAACTACAGAATGAGCATTCTTTTCAAGAGCATATGGGATGTTTACTAAAAGAGATCTCGTGCAATGCCATAAAGCAAGTCTCACTAAATTAAATCATGTAGAGTATGTCTTCTGACCACAATGGAACTGAATTAGAAATCACTTACGTAAAAAGCCCCAAATGTTTGGAAATGAACTAACACACTAAATAATTCACTAAACATAGGAACAATCACAATAGAAACAGAAAATACTTTGAACTTAATAATAACTACAATATCGTATATCAAAACTCATGGTATATAGCTAAAACAGTGCTCAGAGCAACATTTATAGTGCTAAATGCATGTATTAGAAAAGAAGAAAGGTTTAAAATCATTGACTAAGCTTTTACCTTATTAAGTTAAAGAGGAGTAAATTAAATCCAAAGAAAGTGAAAGGCAGAACATAATGAGTAGTGATCAATAAAAGAGAGAGCAGAAATACAGTACTAAAAAACCAACACCTATAATTAGTTCTTTGAAAAGATGATAAGAATTGATAAATCTCTAGCAAGACTGATCAAGAAAAAGGAGAAATTTCAAATCACTTATATTAGGAATGGAACAGGGACATATCAGCCTGATACTATACATATCACAAAAATAATGAGCCAATTTCGAATAACTTTCATGCTAAGGCTGGGAGGAGGGCTGAGGGTCTTCACCTTCGACGTGTAAAATGTCACTTCACCCCTCTCTTTTCAGATGACATCCCCGCACTCTGCTGTGCCAGCCTCTCAGGCCCTCATTCTAGAACACATACCTCTAGCCTTCTGCAGTGGAGAAAAGACTAGCGCTCGCCCCCTAAAACAGAGAGGCGGTGTAGGACTAGTTTTTATGGCAGACTCTCAACTGATCTTGCTGTTTTCGGTTCCAGTTCATCAACAATTCCAGAAATACGCGGAATTTCCCTAAGACTTTCTGGGATGGTTCCGTGGTAAACATGGGCCTTGTTCTTGCCTTTCCCCTAATGGCTAAGGAACTAATTTTCTTAGAACTGCTCATTTCATTCGATTGTCACCCATTCTTCTGCTTTCTCCCTTCCGGCTGTTGTGTCGCTCTCGATTTCTCTTCCGTTCTCTTTCCTCCTGTTTCCCTCATCTTCAGAGCTCAGCGCCAGCCATCTGTAAGATATCTTACCCCCCCTACCCCAGATAGAACGGACTGCCCCTGTTGCATTCCCACCGCGTACTGTTATCGGCTCTGTGACCTTGGGAAACAAACATACCTTTCTGAGCCCGAATTTCTTTATTTTTAAAATAGAGATTCCTACTCCGAGGGTTGTTTTGAAAGTTCAATAGGAAGATGGGTCCGAAGTAACTGTATAGTATTAGGTACACACGAGGAACACGCAGGTGTTTTATTTCTGTCCTTCGATGTGAGCAAAAGCTTGGAGAAGAGGGGGCGAGAATGTGTGTTAGGGGCAAGGGGGACAGAGAGAGGAGGAAGCAGACACGCAGGGGACTCCTGGAGGACAACGAGGAGTTTCCTCTGACCTCCACCGGAAGTCATTGCCCACGTGGCACATTTCCAGTTCTTCAAATCGATATCTTCCTTTTTTTTTTTTTACCCCTTAAGTTTAATTAACATCTACAAAAATTCGAAAGTTACACCAAATGTATGAGGCTTAAGTCAGCCTTACAAAATTCCTGTTCGGCCTCTGAGAGGTTCAAATCAAACAAGTAAAAAGAAAAAATAAAGATTTTATTATTTTTTCTGTGTGAATACTTTCTATTGAAAATCCACAACTGATTTTTTTTTTAAGGTTAAAAGAATTAGACACTCATTTTCTGACCATAAGTGTTATCATTTGTAAATGTAATTATGAAAAAAATAATATAGTAGTTTAAGAATCTGAAAACATTGAGAAACAAAATTCTTAAATGTCTAAAACCATTTAAATTTAACGTTTAGCTTCATCAAAATCTATGTGAAAATTTTGTTTCTAGTCAGGGATGTTCATGAATGAAAAATAGTTAATAGATACATTTATAGGTATGAAAACCATAGACCAGCATAAGGAATTCTCTGTTTGGGTCTGGTAAATGTACACATTGTAATGCAGGGAATATGCAGTGAGCAACTGAAATTTAAATTGCTGGGAGCCCACAGACATCCTGTAGTCAGAAAAAAGTCAGTTGATATCTGTGAAGCGACTGCCATACACTTGAAACTTCACTCTTTTATTAAAATAAAAAGAAAAGAAAGAGACAAGGGAAAAAGAAAAGAAGAAAACGAACCGCTCCTTTTTTCATGCTGCAAGCTCAGGGAATAGTTCAGGCTCTCAGCCTCGGAAGACGGTGGGTGTAATCTCTTGAGAAGAGGGAATGATTTAAAAACCTAAAACTGAGCAGAATGGTACAGTTAGGCCACCTCTCTCTGTCTGTTAACCATCTTCTTTAGATGAAAATTCAGACCCTTCTGCAAAGACCAAGCTTTTGTGACCTATTTTGAACCACAATCATTAAATACACATGCTTACTTACAAACCGAACAAGGAAGATTTTTCCCTTATCTCTCATGAAAACTTCCCTCATTGAAGTTAAAAGGAGTCATTCAATAAAAGAACTTCATCAAGACCTACTGTTCCTACTCTGAGTGTAAGCCACGAGGCCCCTGCCTTTTTTATTTCCCCAAAGAGGATCGCAGTAAAGAGCCTCTCCCTGCACTAATCTGTAAACTCCACAGGACTCTTGGAGAAAGGCAGAAATTTGATTTGGGCATTCACTATAGTAGTATATTCACAAATGCTACAGGTTAATCAACGTTTTTATTGAGTTTAAAATATCCATGTAAAATTCACTCCAGAGAACTCCCAATTCTTGCCTTAAATCTGAATATATCAAAGGACTTTTAAAAAAATCAGTTTCTTCTGGTACTGATAAGCACTTGAAACAGCTCGCCTGGGGACTATAGCATTCTCTAGGATAATGCTTTATCTTAGGGAGAAAGAGAAAGAGCAGTTTTTGTTTTTTTTTTTTAAATGCTTTTCTGAATTTACAGCCTCTGATTCAGGGCTGCCAGAGCCAAGTTAGGGTCCTGAAAAGCAAATGTTGCAGAGATGACAGAGGAGAGTTCTGGGGAAGAGGTAAATGAACTCGGTGTTTGAGAGCAGCAGCTTCTAGAATCTCAAAAGTGCTGTAATGTTTTCAGCAAGAAAACCAGGAAAATACTTAGAGTAAATTATTGGGATGCCTCTTTTACTGTATCACCAATCCTTTAATCGGAAAGATATATGTGGTTATGCCAGGCAAGAAAAGTGATACCTAAGTTTTCCCACTTATTAGAGCAAGGTTGTAATTCACAGCTTTCGGCTTAAAGCTCCCTTATAGGGCATGGAAAAGCCATAGAGGTAGGGACAGGGAAATAAACGCAGAGAGAAGAGCATGTGTGTGTCTGTCTCCTCTTTTTAAACCTGCTGCTGTCACCTGTCCAAGAACAGCTTTTAGAAAAATGCTTATTTATTTGAAGTTGCACGCTTCCTCACATGACGACTGAAAACTTAGCTGGGAAAAAAAAAATTGCCTAAATATTAATTCCTAAGTAAAAAACTAACTCAAAGCAACTAGATTCAGGAAAATGGCTGATATTTTATACTGACCAAGACTTTTTCTCAAAGTACTGATGAACATAAAAAGGAAAAAGTAGATCAAGTTTTACTTTTAAATATAATTTAAATATATGTGGATCACATAGTTTACAGAAAGGTAAAAATTCTGACTGGAATCTGAAAAATGAATTCCCTTCTTATCTCCTCAGAGTTTTAACAGACCACTAAATGTTAATAAACCAGGTTATCACAAAATATATTTTTTCAAAAGACATATTTTGTGTCAGTTAAAGAGGTTAGCCCATGAGCATTTTAGAGATTTATCTGAATTTTATAGTTAAAAAAAAAAAAAAAGGCCATGCTTATCAGTTCCGCACCTGTAATGAGTAAGGCCTTTGTTCTTCAAAGAGTTGTAGTCTGCAGAAATAAGCCACAGCCAGAGGGCCACCCTCAGGGACAGCCACCATTGCTTGCTGGGAGGCACAGTCTCTTTCCCCAAGTGGGAATTGCAGAGGATGGAAAATCCACTGGCAGTGCACTGAGATCACAGCAAATTAATACAGAAAATACAAACAGGAAAAAACACAGGGTCGGCTTATTTCCCTGAGGGAGTGGAGGGGAAATTTCTAGGGAGATCGGGTTTCGTTTCTGCACAATTCCACACTCCATTGAATTTAATTATTTCATAGTTAAAATCCTAGAAGACAAATGTCCCCTCAGTTTATTCCACCATTGTCTTTCTGGTGTAATCGCGTATTTCCAGATTGTTTTGATGAGACATTGTGTCATAGGGAGTGTTCAAAGTATGATACGAAATGAGAGCTCTCTTTGCAAAGTGCTTTCGTTGTCTGTTATTTTGCTGAGCTCATTTTATGCGAAAAATTAAGAATTGGTTAAGGTTCTTTATTTTAAGGTCACGAGTCCCTATTCCCATCTCATGTAGCTCTCGGAGGCTACCGTTGGACTTCTCGGGGGCCTAATTGTTGGGCCACTGAAAGGGTCAGCTCCTGCCTGAGCCACCCCGCCGAGCTGGCAGTTCGTATGCCGGAAAGGGGATGAGGTTTTGAAAGATTTATCCGAGGCTGGAGAGTTCCACCCAATGTCAGACATTCTGTAACTTTTCTCGGTGTGAGTTTGACAACTTCGTCTGGCTAAATTAGGTCCGAAGTAGATTGTTGCCAAGTCGGGGGAAGAAGGCTGCTGGCGAGGCCTGGTTTCCTGCTCGGTCGAGCTTTGCCACTTATTTGCTACGTGACTCAGACCTTCAATCAACATGTATTCGACCTTCACGAATGTCTCTTACGTGGCAGACTGAGGGTGTGTTGCCGGTTTTCTTAAACGCGGGGATGATTGATAACGCAGCGGTTCATCGGACAGAGCGGGTTCTGAGTCCCAGCTTTGTGACTAATGTAACCTTGCACACTCGTTTACTCTCCCCCGGCCTCAGTTTCCTCATTTGTAAATGGCGGATAATAATTGATCCTTTACATTCGATTGCAGTTTAGAAGAGATGACACAGGCGACGTGCCTAGTACAGTTCCCGGCCAACTGGACGTGACCTTTACATGGTAGCTGTTGTTATCACATTGACACGGAGAAGCCAGCAGGGGCCAGAGGATTCTCATTAGGAATGAGAATCAGATCTGGTCTGAGTGCTCCGTCCAACACTTGGCCTGGGTTGGGCAAGTGACTTAACCTTTTTCAGCCTGAATTCATGTCCGTATGGAGAGTTCTTTACCGAATGAAAGCAGGGGCATGTGAAAACACTGCCTTCAGATGCCCCCCCTCCCCCAACACATACACACACCCCAGAATCCAGAAGGAACACTGTAAATACAATTCTGGTCTCACTTAACTTTGTCACCGGCTCCCAATTCTCTCCTGAATTAAGTCCACATTCGTGGGCACAGCACACTAAGCTGCACACCCCTCTCTCTTGGGCTACGACGACTGCTATTTCAATGCACTTTCCCGTTGTCTCCAGCTAATTCCCAGTCACACGGAACCAACGCACATTTCCTCGATCACACGCCGCCTTTGCAAAGCCCATTCCTCCTGATTAAATGCTGTTCCTCTTTCTGACTTAGCAAACCCCTCATTATTCGGCATGGCACTCATGTGTTCTCTGCAGATTTTCCTGACCAGTGAGCTCATCATGCTCGCCTCTTCTCTAATACAGCAATTTGTCGATCGATTGCTTCATTCTGGAATGAACGAATGGCCTCGTGACTTATCAATACATCTACTTCCTTAAGAACGTGAAGAGTGTTTTATTTATCTTTGCATCCCAAGAAGCTACAACAATGCCTTTCATGTCTTTGCCATTCAATAAATTATTTGTAAGTGAAAGAAAGAAGAAAGCATAAAAGTTATTATCATTATTGAATTCATTTTTACTGTAACAGACAAACCCAGAGTTTTTTAAGTTAAAATAAAAGGCCGCAGGCACTTGGAACACATTGCTCCAAAGAGTCAGTTTGAGCCGAGCTGACGGTGCAGGCAAGAAGCAGCTCCCTAAAGTCAGCTACTTTTAAAAATTATAATTTCAACATTTATTGGTATTGTAACAAAGTGGTGAACTTTTTCCTTCTTCTAGTACATATTAATAACACAGACACGTTCCTAAGAAAAAAATCATTCACTAATTTAAAAAATGAATGCAAGGTGTCTGTGTAATCAATGTAAGGATTTTTCTTGGTTTGAGTCTTAATGGAAAAGTCACAACTGGTCTTTATACAAACTGAAAACAAATCCTGGTGAGCTTCACAAAATTTCCACCTAAATAACCGAAAGGTAATTACCAACTGAAGAAGGAAAAACAAAGGTGGTGGAAGGGGAGGACAGCAAGAGAGTATGAGGAGAAAAGAACAAGATTTTAGGGCTCCAAAGCTTTCTCAATATGGCGGCAGCGGTGTCCAGGCCTGATTCCTCCGTAAGATATCCTCCAGTAAAGTTTCGAGTAAAATTAAGTTGTTTTGGGTCTCTTTCTAGTTCCTTTTCTTATTTTTTTCCTTCACATCCAAGTGTCCAGATATTTTGGTTGTTCGGTCCCCCTTTTGTCTCCAGGTCTCAACTGGTCTGTGACCCTCTGAAGTGACCCAGGCCCCTATGGTCCCCTTCCTCTGCATCCCAACCCTGTGGCTCCAGCAAGCCCTCCACCAAAGAATACAGCTAAACAAATCCACCCTAGCTTGCAGCCTTCCTGAGGGGTTTCACATTTGCAAAGAGGTCAACAAGTTAACCAAAATGCATATCTGAGGGATAGAATTTCCAGGGGTGTGAGAAAGCGAAGTGTGGAATTTCGTGCCTCTCGAGGAAGGAAGACAGTTTTTGCCTTGGAAGTCTTCTCAGTACCTGTGACTGGGCCACAGGTTGTAGCCGCTGGGTTTCCTGTCGCTCAGGAAGGCACTGGAGGAGGTGGTGCTGCTAACGGATGGTTATTCACGAGAGTTAGGAAACTCGGACATGCAGGAGAGGGAGGCAGCCTTTTAACGTTCTCAGTGTTTTCATCTCAGCCCTTCACCCAGCGTTGTTGGAAATAATATCCCCTCAAGCCCATTTCTTAGGTTGCTAATAGAAACTTTAAAAGTCACTGTTTTCCGAGACAGATTGTATGAAAATAAAGCCACTGAGCAGTCAGCTTCTGATTGTTGTTGGTCTGGAGCAGAGGACATAATTAGGGGAATGGTCTTATGCCTTCATCAAGACATTTAAGTTTTACTTTAACCAGTGTGTAAACTATGCTGCCTTTTTTTTTTTTAATGCTAATGAGTTACTTAAAAGTGGGATGCAAATCACTAAAAAAAAAAAAAAAAAAGATCTCCCGGTGTTAGTTAGGATGTTGGCTAGGATAAACAGAATCTAGTGTTAGGAAGGAAATTTAAAGATCATCCTCTTTCTGATTTTTATAAGTTGCTATCATTTGAAGAAATGGAAGCACAGAGTAGAAGAAATAATTTTGTCTTGGGATCCAAAACACCTCATTATTCTCCCAATGTTGCACTCCTGTTGGCTCGATGTTACACAAATCAGTTTTTCTATAAGAGGGTGGTAAACTGATAGGTAAAGGCCAATATTCAGTCCAAACATAGGTTTCGTTTTTCCTACAGCATTTAGAAAACTGGAAAATTCCACCTAAAAATCTGGAGTTCTAGTTTCTTTTGGGGGGGGGGGTGTTGTGGTTGACCGAGGAGGGGGTGTTGTGGTTGACCGTGGGCCTGAGTTTTTCATGACACCCAACCAGAGCTGATTAGCTCCATCCCGTTAAGCTGACACATGTGCTGTCGAGGTGGCCACTGTCCTCATCCCTCTACTGTCTCATCCTGGCCCAACCCTCTCATTCATCATCTATGTCTACATACAGCACTGAATTTGCAGTCTCTGAGCTAGACATACGCGTGTCATTATCTATAAAGTGGGCAGTGGGGAGGGTGACAGGTGATACTAGAAAAGCAGCTTCCAAATTTAGTCGATTATAAAAATAATTTAGTGTATCAATAAAAATGGAAATTCTTGGGCCCCACTCATGTGAATTCTGGCTCAGGGGATATGGGATGGGGTCTTTGATGTTGTGTGTGTGTATGTGTGTTTTACGTTCCTTGGCTTATGTTAGCAATAAGTTAGGGTTAAAATTTTGACTTAAATGATCTCTAAAATTCTAGGTCTAAAATTCTATCACTCCAACGAACTCTGGAAATCTAGGGTGATAATTCTTTTTCAGGTCAATGGACTTCAATGCATTGAAGGCTCTAGTGCAATTATTAAATCCAATTAGCCACTGATTTAAATTATTTTCAGTCAGCCTTAGGCTATTTACCATACCATTCCCCTAACTTGCGATCTCAAATAGGAACAAAGGGACATGGGGAGTAAATACCGCTAGCTCATCTATCACTTCCACATTTAAGCAACTTGTTCGCACAGCAGGTAAAAATTCCCACAGCCTGGCCTCATTCCTCTGAAGATATGCATATTTAAAAAAAGTTAGGGAAGAGAGGCAATTCTTATCAATGCGCCATTTGAGTGCAAATAACAGAAGAGGATATTCAGGATTACCGGTGCTGATAACAGGCACAGCTTACAGGGGCCTTTTAAACTTACGTTAGGGACAGTTTCTTAGAAACCCGGGAAAAAAATACAGGAAGGATTTAAGTTTGATGTAGTGGGGGTCTTTAAAAATTTGGCACAAGTCTTTTTGTTCTTTCAATTCATCCTTCAAGGTATCACAATGTGAGAGAATCCAGGCTTTGGGCTCAGGCTGCCTAATATCAGAAAACGGGACAGACGTCTGCAGACGAGAGGCTCCGGGAGCTGAGCGGTTTCTATGGAGATGGGAATTAGCGAGGAAGTGCTTTCCTTCTGATTATTCTCCATCCTAACAGGGACAATTGCAACCATTTATCTTTTTCTGAAGAAAGAAGGACAGTTTGGGGAATAATAGCAAGGACTTGAGTGATACCGTTCCATGTTAAATATCCTAAAATATCACCCCCCCACCCCCGCTTCTTGCAAGGTAAATCATAAAGTCTTTGAAGGTGGCCTTCTCTTAAGAGGTATGGCTTTGACTTTGTCAGAGGACAAAATCAGGAAACCCGTATGAGTTTGTCATGCTTTATCAATTGCTATATTACTTTAAAACGAGATGTATACTAAGTATTTGTAATGGTAACAGCTTGAATTCATATTTAGTCTTCAGACAAAACATAATACTTTCACTTATGCCTGAGAAGTAATTGATATGAACAATCATTCTCATTTTTCCGATGGAGAAACTAAGGCATATAAATGACTTAAGTGATTTTTTTTTTTAATAATCTGTGGAAAATGAATCTGTGAATATATGTAATGTTTTTGGAATCCGAATTTAATGAATTTTCTTTTCGTGGTCCCATTAATGTTTTTCTTTTCTTATTCTTTGCTAATACATAGCTGGAACACAGTTGCATTAAATAGAAATGTATAAAAAGTAAAAGTTACACAAATCCCACCACCCAGAGCTAACAACTGGTACCTCTTTAATTGATGTCTTTGTAGATTTTTTTCTTAGCCTATTTATATAGACACAGATATACGGATGATTTATTTACTTATATTTTATAAAAATGAGCTCCTATAAGTTATATAGTTTTGAAACTTTTTTCCTTGACAATATATCATGGATTTGTTTTCTAGGTCAGCATATGTGCCATAATTTATTTAATCTAGTTCATATTTCAGATATTTAAATTGTTTTCTCTCTTCATTTTTCTTTTTTATAAACAAAGTTTCTTTAATTAACGTTTAGAAGTGTGATAGATACTATTGATATGTCTTCTAAATAGGACATTTCACTGCAGCAAAACTTCTCAGAAGGTACATTCTCAACATGCTGATGTACACTGGATCGTTTTAATGAAAAAAAAATTTTTAATGCTACAGTGAAGACTGGTAACTCAGGGTCTCAATA
Source organism: Pteropus alecto (assembly GCF_000325575.1). Lineage (NCBI taxonomy): Eukaryota > Metazoa > Chordata > Mammalia > Chiroptera > Pteropodidae > Pteropus > Pteropus alecto. The sequence continues at coordinate 12,344,455 of NW_006443225.1, read as the reverse complement.
TGTACTTCTTTGAATATTAGTGGATTCTTTGATTGATTTTGAATGATAATACTAGACCCTTTTAACCCCAGTGGTTTGTAACTTTGCTTGCACACAGAAACTCTTAGAGAATTTGTAAAAGTTCTGACGTTCAGACCAAAGCTTCAATTAAATCACAACCTCCAGAGGCAACTCCCAGGCTCTCCTCAAAGGAGTCCAGCATATATGGCTGAATTCACAGTCCAGTGCTCAGAAGGCACCCATGCTTGGTTTAAAGCTCGCTGTCAACGTCTTGAAATTTGTAATAATTTTATCTTTGAAACTGGTTTCTTTAAATGTGAAGTTAGATGAGAGAACGGAGCATCCCATTCACACATAGCCTCGGAGATGCCCTATGAGCTTTGAATCCTGGTGGACCTAAGGTGCACGGAGGTTCGATGAGATTCGAAGTTAAGCGGGTCACGTCTACTACTGAGTAAGTGGGGGAGGTGACAGCCCAGAGGGGCTACTCTTCCCATGTAAACCAGAAAGAAAGAGGGAAATGGCATTTTAAGAACTATAGATGACCAACGATTCCTATCATATCCTTTCTTACTATGTCATGTCCTTGTATTAGCCATTTTATTAACACGGCAACTTTCTCTTACATGCAAGAAAGAAAAAGGCAAAACTTTTCTTTTTAGACCTTCCTTCTTCATCAGTAAACTGAAGACAGAGTGTTAGTAGAATGCATGTGAATCAATAAGTGAAATAAAGACAATCGAGCACTTCCACTGTCCTAGTAAGAACAAAATATATACACACGTGTGAGCTATGAAATGCAAATCGTGTAATTTTCTGATTCTGTCTGAGTTAAATGCTCTTCTATTTGCTTTTAAAACTAGCATTGCACAATATGAAGAAAATGACAGAATTCATGCTAATTTTTAAAATTTAAAATTTTCTTTACTTAGAACATCATTAAATAACAAATAAAAAACACCGTTACTAGTCAAGAGAAAAAAGGTAGAAAAAAGAAAAATATTTTATGCTTTAGTATCCATTCTCCTGTGTTTAAACAAGGGGGTTCCACATTTTATCTTGCATTGGGACCCACAAATCACGCAGTTAGTTTAGGAAATGTGTAGTCAAGTTTGAGAATCACTGGCCTAATACCTACACTGTATAAAGGTCTCTCTCCCGTCTACTTGGTCTCCAGTGTGACTGTTTCACTGTAGTTCAATTGCTTATGGTTTAATCTAGAGGAATCTAACTTTTTTTCCCCCCCTCTAGAAGTAGGCTAGAAATCTAGGAGCTAGGAAGAATATAGAAGCATACATGTACAATTGCTTTTCTGATTCAAGAATAAATGGTAGAATTCAAAGTAATTCAGATATTTTTCAATATGATTAGAGGAGATATTATATCACTCTCAATGGATTATTAACTCCACAGAGGCATAATTTTTGTACCCCTCCTAAGAACCATGTGAATGCCAATATAGCAGATACTCCATAAATATTGCTAAATAAATTAATCAGAAAGTTTGCAAAGATCTAGTATTTTACGTGTCCAGAGAAGCTTCTCTAGTAACAAACTATAGAAATGATCCCTGAAAGTAAGATCTAATATTTTAATATTTAAGTTTACTCCTCTTACACACGCATGCATTCATGAGATATATGAGCCACCGTCTGATTAATGCTTCACTTTGACTCATGTTTTTGCTGTTGGTTCTTAGTCCTCGCTCTGCATTCTCTACATGGAATAGCTTTATTATTTCTTGGTTGACACTATCAAGTTTGATGGCTCACATGATTGTCCTTCGTGGCTATGGTAAGGCAGTCTTTGAGGAGTATTTTAAAAATACCTTATTGGTACAACTGAGCTGTTTATTTGGAGGTTTGTGAAGAGCTTGGCTATCCCCAGAAGGTGAGAGTCTGAGATCAGTGGTAAACCTTAGGAACACTGTCCAGAGAGAAGTCGTGGGCTGTGCACCACCGGTGACCTTGACCTCAGCTGACTTCTTTGTCTGAAAGACCTGAAGTGTCAGCAGGCAGGTAGAAGCCCCCATTGCTGCAGCTGGGTCTGGTCCTGGTCCAGGAGACTTGTAGCCAGTGGGAATGAGGACAGTGGAGGGGCTTTCTGGGGAAAGGTGACAAGGACCCAAAGGGAAGAAAACAGGTGGGAAGTGTGGGAGTCTGTGAAACAGAATGATATAATTTAAAACTAATCTAAGGAATCCCTCAAATTTGGAGGCAACAAAATTAAAAGTTTTCTCCATTGAGATTTCTTGGATTGCCTGCCCCTGAGCATATTTTCAGAACCTCTTTACAGAGATAGAAGTTTAATTATTGCTGATGACTGCCAGCCTCAGGACCTAGAGGTGCTAGGCAGCTAGATAGTAAACTCGAGTCTTTGACATTACATAATCAGCTTGAGTGGTACTGGCCTCATGGAAATTAAAGAGAAGAGGATTATATTTAGCTTATTTTCAAACTCGTCTTAGCGAGCATCACAGACATGGATATTAATTTTTTAAATGAAAAGTGGACTGTTTACCATGCACAAAGGATCATTTGTGCTACCCAAATCTATGCTAATCTCCATTCCAAATCCCTTAGCAACTGTTACTCGGTTAGAAAGGTTCAATTTTCATGAAAGAAAAAAAAAAATACTTTCTGAATATGTTGCAGCAAAATTTGCTTTTGGAGTATTAAGTTATTAAAAATATAAAAAAACACATGAAATAATAAAATTGATTGTTTAAAATGAGTTTGAATTCTTTAAATGCAATAGAATCTTTCTAAATCTGCCTCTTGAATTAGATGCTTTCATTTTTGCATTGTAATAAATGATAGTAAATAATAGAACTAGAAAAGTATACCCAAACTGTATACGAACTCAAGATAAAAAGGCTTCCTACAGTTTTGTTTAATTAGACATTCATTATTTGCTCAGTCAACAAACAGCACATGAGGATATATCATGTACTAGATTCCAGACATACACAGGAGAATAGATTCGGTACCTGAGCTAAAGGAGTTTTTAATCTAGTGGGAATATGAACTTATGAATTTATAAATGTATGAAATATAATCATTGATATGATGGAGTTATAAAGAACTTTACTCACACATTTAAAAACAAGTGAAATGGAAAATTTCTAGGAAAAAAATGTAATGTACTAATATCGAATCGAGAAGAAATAAACCAGTAAAGATATTGTATGACAACATCAGAAACAAATAAAGAAAAAAACCCACCCAAGAGCCAGTTCATTTATAGGCATATTCTCCAAACATTTAAGAAACAAGTAATTCCCGTATTTTATAGCATGTTCTAAATAAGCATTTTTAAAATAAGTGTATTACTGAATAAAGAGAATAAGCAAAGAGGAAATACTTCCCATCTCCTTTTATGATGCTATTATAACTTTGATAACAAAACCAGACAAGAGCGGCACGAGAGAGGGAAATTACGATCTAATAATATTTATGAAATAGATGTTTCATATTAGAGTAATACATATTTATGTATGGATGTATATGTGAGTATGTGTATATAATATTATAATGCATCATGGTCAAGTGGATTTAGCTCAGGAATATAAAGAAGGCTTAAAATTAAAGACTTTGTTGACGTGATTCTCTACACTAAATATTAAATCACACAAAATATTTGATTATCTCAATAGATGCAGAAAAATCATCTGACGAAATCTACTTCCTTTCATTATAAAAAGTTTCAGAAAAATAGTAATAGTAGTGAATTTCTTTTACTTGATAAAAAGAAGTCATCGAAATTCTACAGTAAGTAGCATACTTAATGATGAACAGAAGGATTCCCTTTGAAGTCAGGATAAGAGCTGAAACCTTGCTCATCATTGTATTGGAGGTACCAGCTAGTTGTAGTCAGACCAGAAAAAAAGGCATAAAGATTGAAAAGACAAAGCAACACTTTCAATATTTATGTTATGCTTATATATTTGTGATTAAAACCCAAGAGAATCTAGGAGATTCAAAGAAACTCTTATTAGATCTAATAAGAGAATTTGACGAAGATTCCGTATACAAAGATTAATTATATTAACATACCACGGCAACAAACAATTAGAAGATATAATTTAAAAGGTTATATTTTATAATGGCAGTAAAAACTCTAATGTTCCTAGGAATAAATCTGACAAAAGACACGGAGTGGTTTTAGCTGTTAGAAAAAGAAAATAAGGCTTAAATCACAAGGACATTTATTGTTTAGTTAGGAAAATGTCTGAAGGTAGTTTGTTTTGGCAGCTCAACGATGATGCAATGATCTCGGCTCTTTGCATTTTTTTTGTTCTGTCATCAGGGCTTCCTTCATGGGCGTGTGACCCATAAAGTCACACAGGGCTCTGCACTCAGAAGGTCTCCGTGCTTGGTATAGTGTTCTGCCATTGCTGTCTGTCTGGAAAGCCTGGATAATTTTATCTTTGAACTTGTGTTAAGTAAGTGAAGTCCAATGGGATAATGGGACATGTATGTGAGCAGAGGAGACGTATGCAATATGTGTGTCTGTCATCCCTGCTGCCCCATTTACGTACTGTCTTTGAAACAGCTCACCAGCACAGAATTCCAATGGACCCACAAAACATGAGAGTTCAGTGAGACTCAGAGTAAGTACTAGTTAGGCACATTACATCTACGATGAAGTCAAAGACATGACACCCCAGAGAGTCTTCATTTTCCATTCGAACAAGGACTTGCTTTCAATATAGAAAAAAAAAAAGCCCAAGCACTCTAAGAAACACGAACAACCAAAGAACCCTATCATCTCCTTTCTTACTTAGGTCACTTCCCCAAAATTAGCCATTTCATTTATACTGAAAATGATGACATAGAAGGAAAGGGAAGGATAGGGAAACCTGTTGTATCTTTTCCTTTTTCAGACCTTCCTTATTTATCAGTAAGTCTCAGGTAGAGAGTGTTGGCAGAAAGTGCACAAATCAAGACATGAAATAAACACAACTGAGTTGGTCTTGAGCAGCGTTTCAACGGTTCTGGAAAGAATAAAATACGTATGTGTGTACGAGCTATGAAATACAAATTGTGTAATTTTGAGATTCTGCATATGAGTCAAATGCTCTTATATTTGGATTTAAAATTGGCATTGCACAATATAGAGAAAATGGTAAAGTTCGTGCTAACAAATCGAGGTTTTAATTTTTCTTTACTGAGAACACCATTAAATAGCAAATAAAAAATACCATGGCAAGTCAAGAGAGACTTTCCTTTTCCCATGGAAAAAGGAAAAAGCTTTATATTTTAATACTAATTAATGGTACTTTTTCCCTGATTTTTGAACGAGGGGCCCTGCATTTTCATTTTTGTATTAGGCCGTGCAAATTATGTAGCTGGCCCTGTCTGCCTTCCTCAGCTTATTGCTTGCTCCATCCTTCCTCCTGTAAGAGTTACCCTGTAATGGTGAGATCACTCTCAAAGCTGCAGACATCAAGTCTATATCAGAGGCAGGAAAAAGGTGAAAGAGTTGGTGACAGCGAGCTCTTCTTTTATAGTCATTGCCTCTCTCAGAAAATTTAAAAGTCCTTCCAGAAGTGTTCAGCCAACTCTGGGCCCCACGGACACTTTCAGTTGCAAAAAAGAATGGGACAGTAAGCATCTGGAAAAAAGCCATCCAAGCCAGTGTCTGGCTAAGAACACTGTCTAAAGTAGGAGCTGGCAAATTCTTCTGTAAAGGCCAGGTGGGCGTCAGTGGCCATATAGTCAGAAAGTGTTGCAATTAGTCGACTTTGCTGCTGTAGAGTGAAAGTAGATATGGACAACAAGTAAATAAATGGACATAATTGTTCCAATAAAAGTTTCTTTACAAGAACAAGAAGTAGGTAAGATCTGGCCTGCCAACCATAATTTGCAGACCCCTGCATAGGGGTTTATTTTGCTTCAATAATGAAATGGTGGACTGTGGAGCAATGATAGAAGTTGCTGCCACTTACTGAATGTCTACCATGCATTCATCACCTGAGGCTGGAAATGTTACCATTTCTAAAGAAAAAAAAATTTGTATTTTGTTACTAAGGAAGAAAAAGAAGAAGTTTGTTGGGAAGGCAAGTACCGAATCTGTTATAACATAAATGGAGACTTGTTTAAAAGCAGAAGAGATTCAAATGCATAGATGGATACTATTAAAAAGATGTCACTTTTCTCCAACTTTATCTATCAATTTCATGCAATTCCAACGAAAATTCCTGTACATTTTTTATGGAATGTAACCAGCTGAACTTAATATTCATAAAGAAAAACAAAGAATTAAGAATAGTTTGAACAGTTTTGAAGATGGGTAGTAGAAATAGCAGGAGAATTTGTCCAACTGATGATCAAAACTTGGTAGAAAGCTGAAGTAATTAAGATAGTGATATTGGTCGTGGACTAGAAAAACAAACTCATCAACAGAAGAGAAGATTCAGGAACTGATCTGTGCATATCTGATGGGGGAGACATTACAAATAGGTAAAGGGTGAATGATTCAATATGTAATGCTGGGGAAAATTAGTTATTTCATTGGAAAAAAAATTAGATTCCCACATCATCCAAATCACGAAAATAAACTCCAGGTGAATGAAAGACATACATGTAAAAACAACATGTTAATACTTTGGGTAGAAATTTAAACTTGAAACAGAAATTTTTTAAGTCACAAAAAGCATAAGCAAAAAGACATTTTGATGAATCTGTTTTCATTAAAATGAAAACTTGTCATAGAATAAAAGACATTGGAATCAAAGTGAAAAGACATTCCGGGGAATGGCGGACATTAGTAAAGCATATAATGAAAAAAATGGTTAGGTCTGGAATATATAAAAACAACTGGAGAAAAAGTGGGTGAATGATGTGAACCAGAAAGTCTCAGAAGAACCTTGAGAGGCCCACAAACATGTGAAATTGATTCTCAGTCTGTGTAGAAACAGAGAAATGGAAATTAAACAACAATCAGCTTTTATGTCATACCCATTAGACAGACGACCATTTTTAAAAGGCGACGAATTCAGGTGTTGGCAAATATGTGGAACAATTAAAGTACTCAACCAGTGCTGGTGGGATTATCAACTAGCACAACTACCCCATGAGGAAAACTGGTAAAATACAGTGAAGTTAATGCACGTGACAGTCATCCTGCAGCATATTCACTATGGCAGTGATTCTTCACCTATCATACCCAACGCTCTTTATAAGAAATATTTTGTGACACCTCCGACAGAAACCTTTTTTGATTCGAAACAGATATCAGTATTATGCCATCAAATAAACATAAAAGAGAAATAAAGTAACACAATGAAGTATTTATGTATTTTAAATATGTACATGCTTTCGCACAACTAAAGCAGGAGAAATAATGAGGAAGAATATGCCTGCATATACTACGTGAATGGGACTTTAAAAATGCAGATTGTTGTTTTGGCCTCTCGAATGTCATATTACTGTTGCTGATGTAGTTTTTCAAAAATGGCAAACGACTTTTAATGAACTTGTGAGCAAATTACAACCTTTCCTCAGTTTACACAGTAGTGATATTCCTTGAACAGCCAGTACACATGAGCAATAGTTTGTGTTTATATACACGAGATGGTGTAAGGTTCTAGGCTTGGATTGCTTATAAACAGATTTTTTTATTTACTTGAATGTCCTCCTATAGGATACAGGACCATTCTTTGTGTTCCCTTGACTTCGATACAGTAAATGTCACAAATGCTACCCGGTCATTGTGACAACCCAAATCTCCCCCAGAGAATGCTCAACTGTTTCCTAGGGGGTGATTCTGCCCCATTGGGAACCAATGCTCAAGAAAAAAACTCTCATGTGGGCACAGGGAAAAATGTGAAGGCGTTTTGATTGCTACATTTTTTTTTTTTGTAAACTAACATCCATTAATAGAATATAGCACCCCCACCCCCTGCCACTCTTTCTCACTCTCCCTCTCTTGTCTTTGTGTGTGTGTGTGTGTGTGTGTGTGTGTGTGTGTGTGTGGTTTTGGTATACTCATATAATGAAATTTTAGATATCGAAGTGATAAATTAGGGTTACAGTATCAAAATGGATACAACTCAAAACCATAATGTGGTACGAAAAAACAATTTGCAGAGTACTATAAATAGTATGATACCACTTAAGAAGAGTTTTACAACTTTCATAACAATAGTGTATTTTAATGTATAATCTATTTTAGCAAAAACATTAAAAATGTGCTTGGGAATGGGAAACATCCAATTCTGGACAGTGGTTACATCTGGGAGGAAGGAAGATCAATGTGATGGATTAGGGGAGGGTAAACAGCAGAATTTAGCTGCATTCTGTAATATTTCACTTCTGAAAAACAAACAAAAGATTTGAAGCAAATGCTGCAAAATTATATCTTAATATATTTAGTAAAACTGATTGGCAAACACACAGGTATTATTTTTTCTCTATGCCTTTTTGTGCATTTGACAATATTTCATAATACAAATGTTAACTGCCCTCTGATGCTAGCCTTTGACAGGATATATCCCATGTCTTGTTAGTTCTTTTTGCATCAGATGATGTAGATTGTGAGTTTCTTTCAGGCATTGTTCCTTTTCGAGGCTCCGGCTTTCTCAAGGCTCATTTAGGCATGGCAAGTAGAGCACTAGGAATCCCACCAACCCAATAACTAGGGGACGTTTGGGACAGTTTAGAGTCTTAGACTGTAGGAGGGCTCCTCCTCCTGGGACTGTGGCACTGGGTGTCCTGTGGGTAGAGCTCCACTTCCACTCTGGTTCTGACTGCTTCTGAGATGACAGTCATGTCCTGAAACTTAGCTTTCTTGGCCAGACCCTGATGTTGCAATTTCTGTTCTCTACACTCCACACTGTACTGTGCCAGACCAGGTGGCTCTCCTACCATACGGTCCTCACAGCTGTCTCTGCTTAAGGTAGACCATCTTGTGCTGCGAAACCAGCCAGATCGAGTCTGATTGGTCACACATCTCAGCCTTCTGCAGCGGACCACCCTTTGGGAACCTACTAGTCAACTTGTTAGTTCCTGTGTCTATTCCTGTGATGCTCCCCAACTAGGCTTCCTGGGTTGATCCTTGATTATGTCCATTATTACGATATAATTATTATAACACCCCCTTTCATATTTAAAAATGTCTTAGTTTAGATGAATTATATGATCACTCTATTCATAAATCATGTCTGATTATGCATCTTTACAAAAAAAAATACTTAGTATTCTCCAAAGTAGTTTCCAGTTAAAACAATAGCCTAAAATAAGCTTACATTTGGGGAACACGGAATGATAATTTATTCTTTAGGTCTTCATATAATGGATGTTCAGAAAAATCTAAATGGGATGGCAACTATCAATCATAAGTATGTTACATGTACTTTATTATTCAATAGACAAGAAAACCAAGATTTGAAAATGTTATTTGTTTTATAAGTTAGAACAAACTGCAGGGTGTCCATTATCGTCATGGCCAAATGCCTACTTGCATTACAGTTTACTTTATTGACAAAAGAAGAAAAAGTGTGGAATTACAGTTGACAATTCTATTATTCCAGCTCTTTAGGCTAAAAACTTGGAGTCGTTCTTGACAGTTCTCTTGTACTCAGACCTCAAATCCAATTCATTAGAAAATCCATGAGATTACATCCCCAGCCTGGTCACACCTCGCCCTTGACACCACCCGTTTGTACCACCAGGTGCAAGCCACCATCATCTTCCTCCTGGCCTTCTTCTGGTGCTCACCCTGCCTCAGTTCTTGGCCTCCTCGATCTATTCCTCCAGAGTGAACAGTTCACACCACTCCTTGCTACGAACACACCAATGTAGTCTTGTGTTACCATTAAAAAAAATCTCAAATGTCATCTCTTCCTATTGTGCTCTAGGAACACTGGCTTCTTTGCTGTTCTTCAGACATGAAGCTCCTGTCTCAGAGCTTTACCTCTTGCTCCCTCTGAAGTCATCCCCCCTCACTTCCTTCTGGCCTCTTCTCAGATGTCACAACATCAGATAGGATGTCCATGGTGACGCCACCTATAATAGCACCCGCCTCCAATTCCCCTCTATGACTTGCATCCATGTTCAATTTTCTATAACACTTTCAACTCCTGACATGTCCCATGAAAGCACGGGGGTGGCGGGCAGGCGGGGGTTAATTAGTGAATTAAGTATAATCCTGACTGTATCTTCAGTCAGTGCCTCCCCCATGAGTAATGGCTAATTACATGTGTGTGTTCCAAACCAACATTACAAGGTAATACGAGGCATGTGCTTTATCTGACCCCAGAAAATCCTTCTTTGTTTTTAAACAGCAAGATAGCAGGTGGATCCATTGGCTCTGAAGGTGGCTAGCCAATTCGCCCTTCCTGCCACTTCCACTGAATACTCTCAGAAGCATCAAAACTGGTGCGAGGTTCCAACAACACTGAAAACCAGAAACATTGAATAATGGTTTTCCAGACTTTGGGATGGATTTCAGTAACCACAACACAGATGGGACTGGATTGACGAACCGTTAGTGGCTGACACGTACTTTAAAACTGTTGAAACAGAAGAGGTCGGACGGGAAAAACTCAGGGCACCCAGGTGTCCTGCTTGGAAGCTGATGGTCTGTATGAGGTTTCTGCTGATGAAATAAAGATGAGATATAAAAATGCTCATTTAAAAAAATGAGACCGTTTTATTGTAACATGACTTACATTCGGTGCTATGCAGCATATTGTTTCATTTTGTCTAATATTTATAAGCATATATTTATAACATGAATATGTACTATTTTTCTGTAGAAGCTGTAATATGGGCTGCTATTAACATAGGTTACAGATTGTGTATTTTTGATCTATCCATTTTATGGATATATTTCAATCTACGCTTTTTTATCAGGCGTGCCTGGTATTTTGGCTGAAACCACATGGCGATCCTAGGAATGATGAGAAAAGATTTCCAATCATGCCATGTCTTGGGCCAATTCAGAGGTTAGGCTAATCGGAGAAGCCTCAGCTGTAGCACATGGCCGATACTTTCAGTGGATGGACACATCCGTTTTCAAGGCCAGCTTCTTGAGCATGGCATACAACCTGTGCAGTTCTATGGAGCCTCATGCTTAGAAGCACTTGGTTTGGTGCCATCTTGAAATTCTTAACAACATTACATTTGAACTTGTGTTTTGTAAGGCACGATGGAGCATGTATGTGAACAGAGGAGACAGATGTGCCACATTGTTCTCATACAGCCTTCTGAATGCCCCAGAAGCATGGCTCCAATGTGCCCACAATGTGCAATAGTCCAGTGAGACTGAGAGAGAGCAAAAGTAAGTGTGTTATAATGAGTAAGTGGAAAAGACAACAGCTCCAAGAGCCACACATCCCATTAGAATCAGAATTTACTTTGAACACAGAAGGAAAGCAATGCCATTCTAAGAAGCATGAACAACAAGAAACACGGTTACATCCTTTCTTACTGTTATGGACTGAATTGTGTCTCCCCAAATTCATATGTTGAAGTCCTGACCCCCAATACTACAGAATGTGATTGTATTTGGAGATTGGGTCTTTAAAGAGTTAATTAAGTTAAATGAGGCCATTAGTATGGATCCTAATCCAGTAACATTATACAAAGAAGAAATTTGGACACAGACACACACAGAGGAAAGACCAGTTGACTACATAGAGAGACAACAGCCATCTATGCACCAAAGAGAGGGGGCTGAGAGGAAACCAACTCTGATGCCATCTTGATCCCCAACTTCTGCTTCCGTGACAAGTTAATGTCTATTATGTAAGTTAAACCAGTCTGTGGTACGTCATTACATAGCAGCCCTAGCAAACTAATATACTAGCCATGTTAATCCCTTGTGTTAGCCAGTTGCTTATGCTGAAATGATGATGTAGAGGATAGAGAAAGATAGGCAACCCATCATTTATTTTCCTTTATGTTTTTTCTTACTCATCAGTAAGCTGAAGGTGGAGAGTGCTAGCTGAATGTGTGTGAAACTATTTTAATTTGGAGTTGGGTCTAAACAATAGAAATACGTGAAAACAAAATGCTTCCTTTAAAAGCAAATACATATAATGTTAAGTAATGCAATATTAGGTTTAAAATCATACATCGTGTTAATAATCCAAAGATTTGGAAGCTGATGGAAGGGGTAGGTTAAGGAAAGAATCTAACATTTCTCTTCTTGTGTTGGTACTATCAAAGATGCCTTTTCAATCTCGATTCAGATGAAGAGAGAATTTGTTCTGGATCTATACCCTCTTGCCTTTCGAGGCGTGATACTTTATTTCCCTCTCTCTTAAACCATCAACCATGCCCTCTCTACAGCGTCATTCCCATCGTGTGCGCATACATTCTAGTGCCCCCCAGATCTGATGGCTCTTCCGCCTCCACCAGCCTTTAAAGTTTGAGACACCTTGACGCCTGGTCCTGAGTCAACTTGTCTTCCCTCCTTTCCCTCTTCGAAGTCTCCTCCCCTCTCCTTTCTTCTTTCTGTTTCCTCTCTCTAGATGATTTCAGATAATACCAGGGCTTTAGATGGCGTTTAAAGGCTGATGATACCCAAGTTTTTATGTACTGCGTAGGCTTTTCCTCTGAGCTACAGACCTGATACCAGACTGATGATGGGTGACTCCACTTGAAAGTCACGAGGGCATATTAAGGATAATATGTTCAATGTAGAGCTCTGCGTCCCATCTCTACCCTTACATCTTCCTTTTCTTGTGGTTTCCATAGTAACTAATGGTACCATCATTTACTTTGTTTAGTTGCCATTGCACCTAGCACAGGAAGCATCTTGTTCGCTTCTTCATTTGCTTAGTACATGTCCGTGTATCTCCCTTCCTGAAGACGAGTTCCATAGAGTAGGATCTTGTCTTGTTCTCTCTTATAACTTCAACTTTGTGCTAAATATAAGACAGGAAAATATAGTTACTATGTGGGTTCTAAAATCAAAATGTTGATAGCTAGCAAAATTTAAAACTATATACTTCACTAGAGAAAAACAGAAAACATAGTTATAGTAAGATATAGGAAATAAAAGTAAGGATAAATGACACATCTGTAACTAAACATATTCATCATCACAATGAGCATAAATGAGTTAAATTACCTAAGTAAAAGTTAAGGTGCAGAATGAATTTACAAACTTTCCAACTATATTTTGATTATAAGAGATATAAGTAAAACTAAATGATGTGTCTGATTACTGCCTTTTATTCGGATTATAAGATCTATCACCTGAAGTAAAAGTTAAGGTGCAGAATGAATTTACAAACTATCCAACTATATTTTGATTTATAAGAGATATAAGTAAAACTAAATGATATGTCTGATTACTGCCTTTTATTCAGATTATAAGATCTATCACCTGAGAGCTATCTTCAAAAGGTGATAGTCTCCAAATATATATTTTATAATAGAATTTTCTTCATAAGCTATCAAAGTATTTCCTAAAATATTCAGAGCCACTAGGCCTTAAGAAGGATTGGTTATATAGTAAGTGTAAATTCAGACGTGGATACATTTTTGACATTCAAGGGCATGGCTGCTATTTGGGTATACAATTTCAGAGGTTTAGTAGTGGCTTGAGAATGGGCAGCCAGCCTGGCCACTCTCAGAAGCTCAGGGAACCTGCCATAAACAGCTGTGGCTCCCATGAACAGCCCGAGTTAGCAGGACTGGCCCTCTACTCCGTGCAGTTGTGTTACTCCTTCTGGTAATCTCAGAGAATACTTCTACCAACCCCTTAAACAAGTGGATCTAGAAATCTTTCAGGGCTAAGCCTTCCTCCTTCGCCTGCCCCTTTCTAAAGTAATGGGATTTGGAACTCTCTGTTCTCCACGGATTAGGGAGGCAACTCTTCTTCCACGAGTAGGTCTGTGGTTAGGAGGTGGCATTGATCTTGCTTTTCTTCTACTCTGAACTGCGTCTCTGTGTAGGAACACACAATCAGAGGAAAAGAATGTGTTTTTAGTTGCTATTTTGAAAAGAGTGGTAGGGAGAACAATGGCCACTCCCCCGATTCCTCAAAGATGTCTACGTATTCATCCCTGAAACTGTACGCATGGTAGGTTACATGGCACAGGGAAATTGAGGTTCAGATGGAATTAAGGCTGCTACTTGGCTGATCCTAAATAGGGAGATTATCCTGGATGATCTGATTGGGCCCAATGAGAGTTTTTAGATGTAGAAGATGGAAGAGCAGAGGACACAGAGTCAGAAGCCAATGTAACAAGAGAAGAAGGCCCAAGTGACGCCATATCAGAAGGACTCGACAGGCAGTTGCTGGCTTCGAAGATGGAGAAAGAGGCCATGGGCACCTGTAGAAGCTGGAAAGGACGATGAAATGGATTCTCCCTCAGAGGCTTCAGAAAGGAGGGCAGCCCCACAGACACATTGATTTTAGCCCAGTGAAAGCTGTGTCTGACTTCTAACTTACAGAACTCTTAAATAATAACTTTGTGTTGTTTTGAGCCACTAAGTTTGAGTAATGTGTTATTGCAGAAAAAGGAAACTGATACAATCTAGACTAAGACAATAGAGAATGCCAGTTTTCATTAGGAAATATTCCCAGGCTCGATGCTTAACATTTTACCATAAAAACTACCATTAACTTCCACGTGCTTTCTATAGATAAGTGATCATTTTACAAAGACTTATGTTACCTTCTTATAAGAAAATGCAATTTTGTGCAAGCCTTCGTCCTGCACTTTTGATTTCTCATACTCTGTGCACATATTTGATTTCTCATAATATGTGCAAGCGGAAGTGTTAAATCGAGACAATTATCTGTAGGTTTCAATTTTCACCCGGATTCTTTTGAAAATTGAGAAAAAGCTTACTTCCTGGGGGCTTGAGTTGTCTCTGTAAATACTATTGCTTTAACTTCTTATTTTATCTTTCTGGGTAGATAGTCTCCTGAAGGATATTATGCACATTGTTTCCTGAGACTCTATTACATCCATGTCACATTAGGAGCAAGAAGAGAAGCTGGAAGTCCTATTCCCACCCATGCCGCTCCGAGGGTATCTGAAGAGGTCACGGGCTCCTGCTGGTAACTGAAGGAATTTCATCCTAACGTGCCACTCCTGCCCCACAGTGTGTGAAGAAGCATGCTTCAAACTGCTCCCAGGTACCATTCCTTGCACCCCATGGGGCATCAATCAATGAAAGGTCATGCTTAATTAGAGTAGCGCAGACATGCTTTTACTCATGGTCCATTGGAAAAGAAGAGAAAATAATTCACCTGCAAGTTTTCACAAACGAGCCCAATGGCGCATTGCCTCTACTTCTGAAACTGCAAATTAGCTATTAGAACTTGTCTCCCCAGAGTCTCAGTTTCCTCTGGATTTACTGACAGACACTGTTCTCAAATTCTTAGAAGCAGTCACCTCGTCCCAGCCTAACCCTGACCCCAGGTTTCCCTGTCCTCTCACACCTGTCACTGCCAGGGCAGCAGGCACCGAGGACGATGCCGCAGCTCCAGTTCCCATCGCTGCGGCCAGGCTTTGGTCCCCTCACTCAGGGTCGTCACGTTCCCCGCTCTCGGCCCGACTCCCACTGCCTGGGCCTGCCGACCGCTCCATGCCCGGAGGAGATAACTCTGTCTCTTGTCTTGACCTTCTGGGGAGATAAATTTGTCCCATCTCCTCCAGCCCTGATTGATGCCTGGTTCTTGTGTTTCTGATTCCTGTCTGGTTGTCCTACTCCACAGAATGATGATGTTACAACTGGAGAACGCCATCATACACAATGTCTTACATTCTCCCGGCCTATGACTATTACTAGGGCAGAGCGAGGACAGTGGGTCCCAACGAAAAGAAAGAAAAGCTTAAGGGGTACAGCCAGACAGACCTGGGTCTTAAGATATGTACATCTATGTCTGTACAGTGACCCTCCGCTCCCCGCCTCCTGCCATAGTTCTGCTTTCCAAAGTTTCAGTTACCCACAGTCAACCATGGTCCAAAGATATTAAGTGGAAAATCTCATAAATAAACAATGCATAAGTTCTAAATTGCACACTCTTTTGAGTGGTGTGATGAAGTAGTCAGGATTTCATCACATGGTGAAGGACTTTACAGAGGCCACAAATACACACATGTATGCACACACACAGGCACACACAGAATAGACCCCCTTATCCTCTGGGGATACTTCCAAGACACCCAGCAGATGCCTGAAACTGCGGATAGCACCGAGTCTCATGTTTTTTCCTATACGCGCATATCTATGATAAAGTTCCATTTATAAATGAGGCACAGTGAGATTAACAACAGTAACTAATAATAAAATACAACTATCACATATGCTGTAATAAAAATTATGTGAATTTTTATTTGGTCTGTCTCTCTCCAAATATCTCACTGTACTGCATTCACCCCTCCTGCGATGTGAGAAGGTAAGGTCCCTACGTGAGGAAGTGAGGTGAGGTGACTGACGCAGGCACCGTGACGCGGTGTTAGGCTACTACACGGGTCACTTGAACACCAGCACTGTGCCAGTCCATCCGATCACTGAGGCTGCTAATAAGTGACTAAGGGGCGGGGAGCATATGCAGCGTGGGGCGCTGGACAAAGAGATGAGTCACATCCTGGGCCAGACGAAGAAGAACAGAGGCGGATCTCAGCACACTAGTAGAACAGTGCAGTTTAACACTGTTTACTTCTTGAATTTTCCATTTAACATTTTCGGTCCAGAGCTGACTGTGCGTAACTAAAACCGTGGGAAGCAAAACCACAGATAAAGAGGGGGGATTACTGTACAGACGTATAGATTATACACATATTCAGACCCAGGTCTGTCTGTAAACCTTATGTTCTTTGTAGTGAGATATATCGTCTTCACTCTGCTTTAAATTTCATCTTTCTGTGCTCACTCCAACCTACAAGTCCTTCTCTCTAACTATTCCCACAAAGAAAGGGGTCATGTCAGAGATAAAAGAGGCACGTGGTTGGATAAGCAAGGAAGGAACAGTTGTTTGGTTGGAGGCTTGAAATTTAGGTTTCGTCTGATGAGCAAGATGTAGCCAGGGGAAGTTCTTGAATGAAGGAGTGATGAAATGAAAGAGGTTTTAATAATAATCATCTCACCAGTTAGGTATTTGTCTAAAGGGAAGGAGAATAGCTAACTTTTGTCATAAGCAGGCGGGAAAATCTGAAAAGGTAAGAGAAATGACTGTGAGAATGGAATAAGAAATTCGACCTTTTGGTTGAATCTGAGAGACATGGAAAATACTTGGGTAGACTTTTTTCCAGAATAATTTTGAGGTATGTGGGAAACCATTTCAATTTTATTGCAACACCATTATCTGTAACATAACATTTTGAAGACTAGACTCTGACTACCCTTCAAAAACTTAACTCACATTATAATTCCCCAAATAGCGTACTTTTTAAGATTTCCCAAGTTATGAATTTAAGAGACCAGGGAAATATTGATAAAATTAGCAGTAAAAAGTGGTGGAAAGAATGCTGATTTGGGGAGTAAAATAGCATTTTAAGTTTTTCACATGCTAGGTTCCATATATTGGTACTTTCTATTCACTCGAAACGTGATGCAGATGCAAAAAGGCATGAGAAGTATAGATTTGGAGTAAATGCAAACACACAGACTTAGCTAATCACCTTTGAAGAAAAGACTTGGAAACTGAATTTTTGGGTCAGCCTCAGTCAGGCAATATAAAGATGAAGAGAAGCCAGTAATGGAAAAAGAGGCAGCGTAATCAGAAAAGGCAGTGCCCTGGAAAGAAGATTAGATTTCGAGTTAATCCTGAACCTGCCATTTCCTATCTGTTTGACTTTGGGTGGTTCTCTCAGGCTGTGAGGGGGAAGTTTTCTCCTAAGTACAAGGAAGTTGGACATGGTGAACTCTAAGTTCTTTTAGAGTGTGAAGATACGATGTTCCCCGTTAGAAAGTGTGGGAAAGTTTCAAGAATGAAATGTTGGTTAAAAATGGTCAAATACAGTGATAGTCCACTCCTCCCCTTCCCCCACCCTGCCTGTGACGCCCCATGTCAAAATTCTAGCAATACAAAGAAACAGTGATGAGCATGTCAGTAAATGTAACTGCATAATAATAATGTTGGAGACTCCATCAGAATTTAATGAAAGAATGGTCAAATTTTATAGCCTGACAAATTTTGCTTCTGTCATTTCCTTCCCAAGTTTAAAACACTTAAGTCACAGATTGGCTGATATAATATTTCAAATGCAAAAATAAATAGGGAAATCGTGTTTTCTATACACGGGACACTGTCCACTTGGAAATGTAGCAGAAGGTCATAGATGTGAGGCATTTTGACATAATAGTACCTCTCGGGATTTAAAATAATATCTTGATTATAGAGGATTTTGTTTTCACATGAATGGATTCAATTTTGTTGGGCTGTCTCTATTTGCGGGAGTTTTCCAGATCTTAGTGCCTTGGGTTTTTTTCCCTTTTACAAAATGAAATTCAAAGGCCTAATGTATAAACATGATATTGACTCTACCTACTGCCAAACCCTAGGGCTCCAACACATTAATCCAATTCCCTCACCAAAGGAAAGAAATTCTAACCTAGCTAGCATTAGTATTAGACAGAAAAATGAAATTGTTCTCAGCTGAATGAAAAAAAAAAACACCAATCTTGTCAGCAATCAATTTAACAATGTATTAATAAAGCTCTTATGAGCCATTTTATTCTTAATCTTTTATGAAAGGATGATTTTCCAATTTAATAATATTTTTTATTGTGGGAGAGAAATGTGACTTCAGCTTCCCTGTTTAGTAAAAAGATCTTAGTAATTAAAACAAATGTTTCAGTCAAATTTATAGATGATAAAGAGTTTTAATAGGACAAGAATCCTATTTTTGAGGTAGTAAAAATTAAACTTAACAAATCTTTCTTTAAAAGATCATTTAAAAAGTATAACACTGGTACTTAGATCTTTATTAAAATATTCCTTGTTAGGATTATGATGATATACTTTGGGGTCAGAGACTCTAATCCTGGCGCCATAACTTTCAAGTTGGTTGACATTAGGAAAGTTGCTTAAATTCTCACAATCTCATTTTCTTTATATATAAAGTAAAAATAATAACAGCATCTATTTCATTGGCTTGCTTTGAGAAAACATGTATGCAGTTGGCACATAAAAAGTACAACTCTAATGCTACTTTCATGACTATTATTATTTTTTAAGTAAGCAAAAAATTAAGAAAATTATAAAACCCAGAAAAATTAATGCTTTCTTCAAGCTAAACTGAATAAATGCTGGACACAATAGTTTTTTTTTTTTCCTAATAAAATATCTAAAATGATCACAAATGAGTAAATGTTTCACATTTAGTTTTCTTATTATATTTTTTACTATGTCTTTGTGAACTTCTAGAGAAAATTTTTAAAGATGCTATCATATACCCGGGATAGAGAGAGCAAGGGTTGTTGCGTAATTGGTTAGAAAATGTTTTAAGAAAAATATTTAAAAATATTTACGTGTTCTTCTGTTTATTTATACATCTATTTATGTCTAGCCTCATTCTAAAAATACTGTGAGGTTGTAAACAGAAGATTAATATTTGGTCAGTTAAACTTAATAACTGATGGAAATAGAAATATGATGTTGCACAAAATAGGTTACAGAGAAAATATATTAGAAATATAAATATGAAGAGTTTTAGTTCACTCAGGATAACATGTTGAATTAATCTACAGAAAAATAAAACAACAAAAACTGAAGAAATACCTATCTTAACAACACTCTCTTAGCTTTGTAGCTGTAAAGTTTAATTTGGAGTGAGAAATAATTTTCCTGGAAACCAAGGAAATTATTGTACCACAATACCTCACTATTTGTTGTACAACAGCAAAGACCCTCAGATAAGTGAGATATCAATATGACAAATATTTGTAGAAGACAAGTTTTCTTTACGAAAAAAACAAAACAAAACAAAACAAAAACGGCTCTAACAAGGAGAACTTCGTAGTATACATATCGAAGATTCATGCCATCTTCAACTGTGACCAGAGAGCACTATTTTTTTAAAAAAAATAAGCAGTGAGGATGAGCAATCTTATTTGCCTTAAAAATGTTTTAATATCCTTGGCACGGCCACTTCATGTATGTGCTTTTGTGGATGACACTTGTAAATTTGGGGGAATGCCAAGAAGAAAAAAGGCCTAATCTACGCCAGACATATTGGAAACAACAACAAAATAGCAACAAACAATTACCAAAGTGTAGTAAAT
>NW_006443225.1:12296701-12324218 GCF_000325575.1 Pteropus alecto | reverse complement strand
AAGCTCGCGCGCGCGCTCTCTCTCTCTCTCTCTCTCTCTCTCTCTCTCTCTCTCTCTCTCACACACACACACACACAGGTACACATATGTACAAATAAATTATATTGGTTATGAATCTGACTTCATTTGCGAATTTGAAGGCAAGACAGTAAGATTTTGCCTCACAATACTTTCACCAATTACTGTCCTGCTTATAGCTGACAATAGTAGAATAATTTGTGAGGACCATCTTTATAAATACAAAGCGAAACAATTAATTCTTCATGTGATGACTACAGATGACTTCTCTTCCTGGTAAGATTTCCTAAGATGTTCTAGGTGGAGTTCATAGGGCAGATTTTCCACTTTAATTGAAAACACTGTTATTCAACCTACTTTGTTATTTCTCATCGCTAAGCTGGGAAACTAAAATCAATGAAATGTTTATTAATTACTATAATACATAAGCTCTATTAAAACCATTTTAATATTGTCCTAAGCCTAAGCCGCTGTTTTTCCAAACTGTCTTTTATGGTCAAGTCAGTTTGGTAAAGAAAGATTCCATACAACCCACCTTTCCACCTCTAAAATGCCCAAAGCACATTAGAATAGTAAATGCTTATTTACGTATTTATTTTAAAAACTTGTTTAACTTGGGGTTTCCCAAGCTTAATAAAGAAACAGCTTTCAAGGAACAGCTATCAACATGTTATTGGATCCGGGACACTTGTGGAATGCAATCTAGGATACTCCTGCCGAAGAAAACGAAGTAAAAATAGCTGTGCTGCTCTACAAAGTCAGATATAAATGACCTTTGGAAAACATGTCATTCTATATGATGGGCACACCCTCCCTTCGTGGTGGCAATTAATCCAATCGAAACAAACACACTCCACTATGTGGGAATTGCAGCTTGAGATCAATGGGTAGGCATCATGCTGACTGTAAAAACAAGTTCTTTGAGCGATTTTGCAAAGAAGTGTCTTCCCTTATCCTCTGCCTGTGCAGAAGGCGATTTGCTTTGCTTGGTCCTGAGGGAATCATTTACTATTCAAACTAGGAGTTTTGAGAATGAGAGGGGCACTGGTCCTCACTGCGCAGGCTCAGGACTGCCCTGCGGGAGGTGAGGCTACACGCCTCCTTCTGCAGCCTATGCAGAGTGCCAGCCCTCTGACCGTGGCTTTCCTGGCCTCTCGGCGCTTACGAAGGTCAAAAACGTGCTTGTCATAGGGAATGTAGTCAATAATATTGTAATAACTATGTGTGGTGTCAGGTGTGGACTAGACTTATTGGGGGGATCACTTTGTAAGGTATAAAAATGTCTAATCGCTATCTTGTACACCTGAAACTAATATAATATTGTATGCCAACTGTAATTGAAAATAAATGAATAAAAAAAGTGTGCTTGTTATTAGGTCCAAAAATTTAATAATGAAGGGAAAAAAGAACAAACTATGAAAAGAGCATTTTCTTCTCAGTTCATGCTTCTTCTCAGTTCACTAGTTTTACAATTTCCAGAGAAAATCTTTGATATAGTGACAACTATTTTAGATGAAAAATACGAAGGGGGAATTGGACCAGGGAAATGGAAATATGAGAAACTAATGGAATAATAAAATAGAGATTTTTTGAGTTGATTTTCAAATGGAAAAGAAAGCTCAGAAGCTAAGTTCCCTAGTTAAAGAACAACTTGAGTTTTCTATGTGCAGTGTCAATATATGTTAGAGTACAGGCTGAGAAACGCAGAAGCAAGGCTAGAATCCTATCAGTAGTGTGGCTTTAGCCAAATGTTATCTGCAAAATAAAACATTTCATGATACCTCACAGAGCTGTCGGGAGGACTGAATGAGGCAACGAGGAAATACGTTGAGAATCACAAAAGTGCTCTACCAATAGCTGTGATTTTGCCCAGTATTTTACCCAGTATTTTAAACTAAGCAACTACACCACCCGCTCTGAGGTTTCTCAACTTGACCTTCTAGATTGTCGGCTTTTACGAGGCAAGCAAGGTAATCGAGAGTTAAGTATCTGACCAAGGTAAGTATCCACATTTCTGTGCCTGGTTATTATGAGGGAGGGACTTTTAAAAAAAGTTTTCTGGGCCTAGGGGCTTGAAACTAGGTTGTGACGCAGAAATGAAACAAAGAGACGGGTCCCCTGGGCAGACACTACACTGAAAAATAGGTGATGTGTACAGAACAGCCGGCGTCTGGATGGCTGACGCCACGCTGCCATCCTTAGAGGACAGCTCCGTGCACAGGGCTCCGCGTGGTCCTGCACTAAGGCTCTTTCATTCCCCACGCCTTTAATAGGCTCGTTCCTTGGCCAAGCTTTGTTGTTTGCTGTGCAGAGTAAACCAAGGAAGGACTATCTTTAATGACTTTGCTTGATAAACATCATCAGTAATAACTTAAAAACAAACAAACAAACAAACAAACAAAACAAGCGCAATTTAATGGAAAAGTTTAAATTAACTGGTTTTAAACACGTTTGGCCTTTTTGGTAATATGTGTCTGACGGACAGCCCCTCTCCCAGTCCACCACTTCCCTGCTCCCCACTCCGCCCATCTCTTCCTTGCCAAAACAAAGCAGCTTTGCACACACTCCATTTTTTTTTTTCCAATTATTTTCTACTTAAAATTTGTGATTTTCCAGATCCTGACAGATATTCTCTATCTTGTATTTCTCATCGTCCTGTTTGATTTGCATTTCTGTACGGAATGTGAGTGAGAGTGATGAGTGAGGATGAGGGTTATTTCTTTTTGCTTCTTTCTGGAAGGAAGGAGCAGCATAGAGGGACTGCAGTATGGAAACAAAAATAAAGAATATAAAAGGTTTGTTTTGGTGTGAGATCCTGGAAAATACTATAGTTTCCAAAGTATAATATCTATTTTTTTTTTTTTTTTTAATTTCAACGTTACCAACTGTGAAAGTTCTGTATGATAGGCTATTTGCAATCATTGTGTGTAAGGACCTACAGCTAGTTCTGGCAAAGTTCTTAGGATTGTTTGTATACTAAAAGAAAATCGAAGCAAGGAAAACCTCATGTTATTAAATTCTAATGATAGAATGTGAGATGTTGTGGATTTGGGATTTTTAAAAACCGGACTACTTCAGGTCACACCACGTCACACGGGTAAACGCTTACTCTGATTACATGTAGGTTGGTGCTTCAGGCTCCACAACAGAACACATAACATGACAGATTGACGTTTAAGTTGTCGCCATTATCCAACACTGGGAAACATATCAGGCCCTAAGCTTAGGGTTAGAGATTGAAAATGAATGAGGCGAAGTTGCTGTCCTCTATGGATTCAAATCAAATTAAATAGTAACATGGGATTACAGAGATGTGATAAATGATTGCCATGGAAACTATATTCTAGAGAGAAGAAGGCAACAAACATTTAGTGAAGGTCCAGCTTGTGCTAGATGTTACACCATATTGTCTCACAAAACACCAAAAACCATAATGGAGGTATGATATATATGTATTATCTTTATTTCCCATTTTTAGATAAGTTATTTGAGATTCAAGGAGTTTCAATTATTTAATTCGAGTTTTATAGCACAGTCAAATGATTTAGGTTCAATTAAGAAAATTCATAGTCTTTGGGTAAAAAATTTTTTAAGAGAAAAGAGTTGGCCTTTCAGAAAATGTTTGAAGAAACTAAAATAAAGTACTGCTTATTGTCCTCCAACTCTTTGATCTGGTTCCAGACATCAAACTGTTCTCCACGTAAATGCTAAAATGGCTATATTTATAGTTAATCAAATTATGCTTAATAATTGAGGAAATGAAATGCTTTAAAAATTCAAATTCAAATTTCTAGTCCATATTTCCAAAATATTTGACTCACGAAAAACAGAATTCCAAAATTTACTTGTGGTCTCTTTGCAAATATGGCAAATATAATATTGAATGTAAAAATATTGAAAAGTAATTTTATAAATAACATAGCTATTTAATTAGAAATGTCCAAATATTTAAAGTTTTATACCAAATCATTAATTTGTTCACCAAAATATAGTCTAGCTTCCCACCTTGACAAATAGGGCTTAATATAACAAAATAAACTATACGTGTGAAGTTACTTTATTAATATGATTGAAATTTGGCAAATTATCAAACATGACTGATTTTTTTGTGCTTGCCTAAATGTTCTGTTGATGGGCTAGTGATATTTGGATGAGTGATCAAATAAAAACATACACAATTTATAAATTATTATAAACTTAATCCATATGACTTTTTTCTTTTCTTTGAGCAAAATCACTATTTATATTATTTTTAGTCAGACTATGAAATTGCTTTATGTAAAAATCTATTGCATTCAAGCTATTGGAGAGGAAGGATTTTTTTAATTAACAAAATTTGACATGTTATATTGTGTAAGTTTAAGGTTATAGCGTGTTCCTATAATTGCTGATGTAGTGATATTTATCACATTACATGATTATAGTACAATGTTATTGTCTATATTCATTAGACTGTGCATTAGATCTCTATGGCTTATTGACTACTCATTACAAGTTTGTACCCTTAAACGACATCACTCTTATTCCCTCCCCCCCACATCCATTGGTAACCACCACTTTATTCTCTGTTTTCTGCAGGTTTAGATTTTTGGATTCCAAAAATCTAAGTGTATATAAGTGGTATCATACAGTACTTATCTTTCTCTGACTTATCTCGCTCAGCATAATGTGCTCAAGGTCCATCTATGTTGTCACAAATGAAAGAATATCCTCCTCTCTCATGGCTGAGTAATATTCTACTGTGAATACGCACTACATCTTTTTATCCATTCATTTGTCTATGGGCATTTGAGTTGTTTCCATATCTTGGCTATGGTGAATAATGCTGTAATAAACATGGAGTGTATATATGTTGTTGAAATCCCGTTTTCCCTTCCTTTGGGTATACACTCAGAAGTGAAATTGCTGGATCGCATGGCAGATCTATTTCGAATTTTTTTAGGAAACGCCATATTGTTTTCGATGGTGGTTGGACCAGTTTACATTCCCACCAACAGTGTATAAGGGTTCCCTTTTTATCACCTCCAGAGAGGAAAGATTTAACAAACTAATTAATTTGTTCCTTTTCTTACCTAAAAGTTTCCACCTCTCAAATCTTCCCCACACTACACCAAGCAGGGTTTATCTCTAAGACCATCAGAAACCCAACACAGAAAACTTCATGGCATTTGGATACAGTCACCATTTAGAAGTCACAAGGCAAGAGGTATGGAGATGGCCTGGCTATATATGGTCAGGGTCACAGGCGTGCTGGAGCCAGCTCGCATGGGCTGAAGAGAATCCGTTGATGGCATCTCTCCCAGTTCTGAGGTCAGCGACATCACACTGGGAGCCTGAAACCACCATGGGTGGGAGTATTTACACCTCAGGAATCAGTACATGCTGCAGATCAGGTTTTCCACCCCTCGGGCAAGTCGCGAACCTGCGGCACAGCTGGTTGCGGGCTGCTCTGAGCATTGGTCGTGAGTGAAAGAGGTGTGCACGTGTCCTTTAATAAATTTATTCTGTGCCTGAGTTTATGATGTGCAGAGCTCTGTAAAACACTCTTGCCTGGGTCTAAAGGCAGTACCGATTTCATTACATTGATCTCTTTGAAACTGTCATTTTCTGAAATTCTCTAAACCAAAGAATAGTTTTAGAGAGGCCATGATTTTTCTCTTCAAAAAAGACTGTATATTTTATCCATTGGATACTCATTCTATTAACTAAATAAAGTTTTACAAGTATGTGTTGGGCACCACATGGTGAAACAAGTCTCTTTTTTTAGTCTAAATTGATATAAAATTCTTAATCTGTTTCTTCTTTTTTATGGTTACTGGAGTAGATTTTGTTACTGAGCATTGATCTAAATAGGGAAATGAAATGTTACTAATAAAAATACTTAAGGTAGTTTTGTGTGTGTATTTGTTACTAAAATAGCATTAATTGTTTAACTCTTAAAACTATTTTAAACTTGAATAGAGTCTCAATTAGGAAAAAAGAAATATAACAATAAAAAGATGGAAGACTGTATGAAAAATAGGACTGGTTAGATTAGTTGTGTTAAATTACACTAATATAGTACATAAAAATAATTAAAAAGTTCACCATGTAATTTTTGTTCTAGATAATATAAAAAAGGCAAAATAGCTAGCTTTGCCAGGAATTTAGTATGGTAATTAA
This sequence comes from Pteropus alecto, assembly GCF_000325575.1. Lineage (NCBI taxonomy): Eukaryota > Metazoa > Chordata > Mammalia > Chiroptera > Pteropodidae > Pteropus > Pteropus alecto. The sequence goes on along the minus strand of NW_006443225.1, from coordinate 12,318,038 downwards.
GAAACTGATATATAAAGCAGAGAAGGAATTCATGTAACTACCCAACACAAAGCAAATCTTCCAATGTAGAATTATTTCCATCTTGTTCTTTATATGATAAGTATGCTTGGACCAGAACCCTGTCAACTCTTATAACATACTCAACTATTCATCCATTCCCCTCCAAGGCAAATAGATTAGTAATTCATTCTTGGGCTTTACGAAAATACTATTGTAAAATTATCCTGACATATGTTGACTTTCAAAGCCAGGTACTGTCTCTTTTCCTCTTAGAATTAATTCAACTCATTTCATTAAACATGTTTCCTATATTGTAGGGTTTACATTTATAAATTAATTTAGTTCAAGATGCTTTTCTCTGCATATTTTTATTTATAAAAATAAGCTTGTATAAAATTATGCTTTGTGTTTAAAAATTGGATATGAAGTGAGTGTTTTCTCAGTTTTGAGTTGAGGATTTGTTTTCCTAGTTGAGCGGAAAGTATTTCTACTCCGTGAGAAGCAAGGCAACTTATGAGGAGTATGGATGCTAAGAAATGTAACAGAATATGCATTTGTTCCTTGGTTTCCAGTGTAGGAGAAAGCAAGGAGCTATTTAGCTATAAATTTAATAATGCTCATTTACCCAAGCTTACTTTCCGATGCCTATTTACTCAAACTTCTATGATCTCAGCCAGTTTTGCTGTAAATTACTTGGCCTAGTGACTGGGGACCTTGAGGAAGACGTTGCCATGGGCTGCATAGCATTGAGTTCCAATCGGAGCTCCCCAAATGGCATCTCTTCCATTCACCAGAACCATTTCCACTTCTCTGCCTCCTTTGTCTATGGTATGGCAGTGCCACGTGGCTGACTGTAAACATCCACCAAGACTTGTGATGACCGATGACTGCTGTGCAGGGCTTCTATCTGTTAGCTTTTCCAAAAGTGAGGACAGTGCACTAGAAGGGACTAGGGTAAAGAGTGTCATGTGAAATGAGCGATGATTTGCAAAATTTCATTGCAAGTCTTTCCTGGCCCTAATTTTATTATAGGGCTGAGATAGAGAAGGGGCACGGTGCAGTGCCCTAATTGGATTAAAACGAGTAGGTAGTGGAGTGAAGGCACAGGCACAGTGGATAGGGGAAAAATTCCACACACAAAAAAAATCAACCTTAAAAGTCACGGTTTATAGTCAATGTTCCATTTAAAATTACAGAAAATTCTTTAAATGTTTAGGCCTTATTAGGACTATAGAAAACAAATCAGTGGTCAGTCTCATAGAACACAACTTATATATCCTAATTCCCACGTATTTTTCAGAAATAAAATAAGAAAATGTGTCTATTGTGATTATACCATTTATGGACTTAATCTTCTGACATTTTCCAGATAAGAGAGGGCTGGGGGATCTGTCCCTTTGGCCCATGTCCTCAGTGGTTGTTTTGAGTGGCTGTGCTGAGGGCATTGCCCTCATCACCCCAGCTGCTGGGAGCCGTTGGGGGCTGATGGCTGTCGCCTAAGTCATTGTGTGGGAGTTACCCCCCACCAGTGAGAGCCACCTAATCGAATGTCTCAGGCCCACCTCTCACCCTCTTCCCCATGCTATACCCATCCCCTCCTCAAGGAGCCCACATCCAGTGAAGATAAGGCCCAGCCTCTTTGCCTCCATGGGACAACAGTGAAGGACCGTCTCCGCTCTGGAGACCTCCTTTGTTGAGAATGTATGACCTTTCACCTCCGCTCTCTGCCCTATCCTGCTTCCTTCACTGCCCCAACAGATGGTGATCCCAATAAACCACCCACACCTGAACATCTGTCTCAGAGTCTGGTTCCTTTGCAGTATTGCTGATGAAAACTTGGTCCTACACAGTGATGCTCCTATTCACTGGGGCTGCCTTACAGGTCTGGTCACCTGCATGGCTGCAACAGGGCGCGATCCTTCAGATTCTAACATTACAGCTTAAAGAAAAATGCATATTCATGTACACTCACTACTCCCAAAGTATGCCATTAGATGAGACAGGCTCCATCACATGCTGTGGCAAAACTGGTTGTTCTCCAAAGCTTAGGCACAGGTGTTGAACTGTGTTTACTCAACCTTTATGATAAATTTCACTTTAGGGCTCTTCGTTTCCTTTCTTACTAGCAAACCTTAGTTAAGACAAAGAGAATCCATCTGGGGAGAGGGTCTAATATTATGGAACCAACAAATTACAGGCGTTCCAGGTCTTAATCTTTTTTTTTTTTTCCTGGAATATTCCTTGTGTATTAAGATTAGCCCATTCTCCTTAACCATTATCAAACCTGTAAATCCAAAGGTATTGGAAGAGGTGGTCTCTATTAGGTCACACATGATCCTGATACAATTTATTCAAATCTTCATAGCCAAGTAAAAATACTCAAGAGTTGGGGAAGAAACAAAGAAAATCTGCTCCAAGGTAGGTTTTTGTATCCACTTAAGCAAAGAAGAAATTGGTAGCCTCTTTCACAACAAATAAAATAAAAATAGTATATAAGCTCCCTTTCCCAGTAATATTTACTATTCTAAAGACAAAGGCTTAATAAAAGTAGTATCAGTGATATAACAAATAATTAATGATGTTTCGAAACTGCTCCAATAATCAACCTTTATTCATTAGAAACTTAGAAAATTTTTGGGCTTAACCTCTTGCCCTCCGTCCCCATAATAGCTTTAATGAGATGCTTCTAAATTTTTTCTTTTGCAAATAATATGCATATTAAGACATATTAAGACATACTCTTTTTTCCCAAGTTTAGTCGTCTATCTAAATGTTTAAAGTTTCAGATTTTATGATTCTGGAGTGTCCATATATCTCTCCCCATCTCCCATCCTTCATTCTTTACACCTCTTCCAACCTCCCTGGGCTTTGCCCCTGTCACCTGGCTTTACACAGCTGTCCCCTTAGCTCACAGAAGCCACTGGACTTAAGTACAAGATTTTTTTCTTATTTTCTTTTATCCACGCTAAGATTTTAATATAAGACCTCCACTCCTCTACCACATAATTTTCCAAACTTCAGTTCTGTCTTTTAGGAATGCTGATCAGTAGAAGTAACCCGCAATTCTAGTGATTTGCAAATACTGAATGAGAATTTCCTATGAGGGTCAAAAGATGGAAAGAAATAAATTGACATAGATGAGTATTTCTCAGCGAGGGGAGTTTTAAACACATGCATGCTCTTCCTCTCCTTTTTGAATGTATCATTAATTTTTTTGTGAAATGCTCTTCCCTATTTTGTCCACCTGAAAAATAAAACCCAGCTTATATATGACTACTTTTTTAAAGCTTCCTTCACATACCTCAATTTCCCAGACTTGATTCACGAACTATCTCTATCTTGTGTAGATGTTATTATGATGGCATTATAATAATAGTAACTATTATTATTTTATTTTTTAATTTTTTTTTTTTTGCCTTTCTGTTTAACAGACTCTGGGATTCTTGAAATAAAAATCTACGTACCAGTCATCTTTGCATTTCCAACGTCTAGTCTAGTGCATAACACAGATAAGATGATCAGTGAATGTGATGAAATAAGTACAGGTGTGTCTAATTAAGATGATGCATGAGACCATTTTCTATTACATGGTGATTTTCAAGATGGGTTAAATTTTCTTGATTACAAAGGGCACATAAATGAGAAGAAACCACTATGAAAGTGTTGATGATAAATCTTATTTTAAAAACACCCCTCTGGACCCTAGCTGATTAAAAAATAGTAGTTGCACTGTTATTAATAAACCAACATCTTTGTACTGCATTTACTACTGAAAACCCCTATCCAAAAATCTGTCTATAGAAAATATCAATTTTGGAGAGGCTATTAAAAGAGAAATGAAAAATTACAGAAGAGTGGACACACTCTAAAAACCTCTCTCCCACCTGAGACCCTTCTATGCTCAGGAATTGCCTAAGAGCAACTGCATTGATATTTTTTACAGATGTGAATGCATTCCCGTACCTAGGAGTAATAGATATGTGTATATAATGGCTGTCGTCTTCTCAGGCTCTGTACTGTGCTTTGCTTGGCGTTTCTGCTCCTTCAAAGGGAGGACAGATCACAGCAGGAGAATTGGATGCTAAGAAACTGCCAACACATACTTGTCTTTCAATGGGATACTAATCCTTAAAAAATAAACCTGGGTTTCTTCCTCATTATAATCCTCCACATGGACCGTGGACCACAGGTGCAATCCCACATTCGTCTTCAGTTTTGGTGAGACAGTGTCATCTAATCCTTGGCAAGATCCAGGAGATCCTCTCTTGGCTGTTAAATTTATTCAAACTGAATGACAGAATTTTGTAATTGGAAACAACTCTTATGTCATTAAACTGACTTTCTCGTTTGATAGACGAGCAACCAGAAATCTAAAATCATTTAGTGACTGATACACGGCTGTAGAGGTGGAAGCGAGGTGCTCTTTCCACTACACCAAGTTGACTTTATTGTGTAAGTTTTATCTCCCTTTAAACACAGAGAAAGGCTAAAATCCTTTAGAAACTAGGGTCTAAATTTATGAGTTATTCCTATTAGGATCAACATTTTCCTTTCCCTCTATGTAGGCAGAATAATGGCCACTCAAAGATGCCCATACCCTAATCCACAGACTCTGAATGTTAGCTTACATGGCAAAAGAGATTTGGCAGATGGAATTAAAATTATGGACTCTAAGATACAGAGATTATTGGGTGGGCCCAATGTAATTACATGGGCCTTTAAAAGTGAAAGAGGAGGGTAGAATGGTAAGGCAGAGAGATGAGAAAGGAGAAGAAGAAGGAGACATTTGAAGCCCCAGAAGGATACTGCTGCTGGCTTTGAAGATAGAGGGAGGAAGCCATGAGCCACATTGTGCAGACAGACTCTATAAACTGGAAAAGGCAGGGAAATAGATTCTCGCTAGGGCCTCCAGAGGGAACACCGCTCTACCGACATCTTCGTTTTGGGCTTGTGAGACTTGAAGCAAAGAAATCCACTAAGGCCATAAACTTCTGACAATGAAATGTGTGGCAAATTGCTACTGTAGCAATAGAAAACTAATGCATCCTTCTTCATTTCCTCCATCTCCTTCATTTCCACAATCTCCTTATAATCATCATCACCATCATCAACGTCATAATCACCATCACCATCACCATCATCGTCTCCATAACCCTCATCGTAGGCATCACCACCTCCATTTCTCCCTTTCATTGAATGCCCACGAAATAGGAGGCACTGGCCTTTATGTTCTATATCCATTGTCTTTAATCTTTATAGCAATCCTACCAGCTAGATATTATTAACATCTCTTGATAAATAAAGTGACTGAGTCCTGGTAAGTTAAGCAATTTGTCATAGGCTACAATGGTAAGACGTATAGGATGCTAGAGAGCTACTTCTAGATAAAATTATTCTAACTTCGTAGGTAGGCAAAAACGATAATGCTGTATTGTTTATTTCCAATATAATTTCTTTATGAGAGATCTAGAAAGAATAAAAACAATTCTGAATTGATAAACTCTGATACATGAGCAAGTAATTATCATAGGATTTAATGGTAAAGATGAAGTACGTATTTATAAACAAGAAATTAAAAAAAAATTAGCCATAGATATCCAAATGAATGTGGTATTTTGACTGATCATATTTCATCAGAGTAGGCAATGTATTAAATATTTCATCTGAAAATCTAGAGATTATTAAAATTATCTTCTGTGATTTTGCAAGAAGCTTTTGCTACTTAGATAAGATTTTCTAATTTCTTCACTAACCCATCTAGAGTTAATAACACTGCCATGTGTTTATATTATCTGCATTAATTGGCTGAAAATCTGTATTCTAGCCTTAGAGCGTTGAAATGATTAAAAATATGCAGGGAATAGACGCTTACCAAATACTGTTTGCTAATGGTTTCTAAACCTGCAGACAGCAGGAAGGCCTGGAGACTGTGAGTCTGGGCTACCGGGAAGGTGTGTGAGGTGTCAGGTGGAATTCAAGAATGCATGGCAGTGTTAGTGGAGGTTACAAAGGAGCCCTAGAGAACATGCTAGAAGGTCAGGGAAACTAGAAAAGGAAAAAAAAGCAAAAAGCCTCATAGAAACAAAAACATACACACTGAGAGTGGTAGAACAGACCTGGAAAAAAAAGATTTTAAAAAGACTGAAAATATTTAAAACAGAGGTGTCAGGAAAGGTACCTGTACCTTAAAAAAAAGTTTGGTGTGTTAGGATACAGAGTTTAGGATGAGTTAAGTTAAAAAACCAAAGAGTTCTTTTTGGTAATTTTTTATACCCCACCCCATTTTTAAAGGGTTCATTTTGACTACATGCAAAAACATCAAATCAACAGCCGACTAACATTTATTGAGCATTTACTATGTGGCAGAAAGGCTTGATTGCTCAGTCATCAGTTCACACCATTAGTGAACAAAAGAGCTGGGATTTGGTTCTACTTCTTCCTGGCGATTGTGTTCACTTGATTTTAATCTCTAGACTGTAAGTTGAAGACAGGCAGACTGTAGACTGTGTCTAGTCAGGATGGGTAAAGACCTTCAGTTCTCTTTGGAAATTCTGAGTCTAGGCCATTAAAGAATTAAAGAATAAGGGAGGACGGCTCATGCTCCTACTGGCCTGGGCGGAGATGGAAAAGGCTCATGGTCAGGACACCTCTCAGAAACCCAGATCGTCCTGCTTCTCGACATCTGTATGAAAAGGAGAAGGAAAGCAGGATGGAAGAGATTGAGAGTTGCCACAAATACCCATTCTTTCGTTTTCCTTTAGTGATAGAACATCCAGTGCTATTTTGGATGTCAACGTTTGTAGCGTTTTAGCTTCGTAGCCCCCGTGCTTATAGGCATGCCTGTGCGATTATGTGATGATGTTCTAGACAATGAAACGAAAAGGAAAGCTGTGGGAACTTCTAAGAAGCCTCTTGAAAGGAGCTGGATCATCAGGCGTTATATTATTTTGGTCCTTCTGTCCTTCCTTTTTCCCTCGGAGCAGATGGGATAGTTGGAGCTCTGGCAGCTGTTCTGTACCATGAAGTGACCTTGAGGATGAAAGCCAGCATTGAGATGGTGGAGCAAGAAGACGACTCCTTGGTTACACCAAACCTGGACTTCCTACCCCTGGACTTGAGAGAAAGAGAATTTGATGACCATTGAGACAGTGCCATGTTGGGTTTTCTAACATATCCAAGATAATGTAATCTCGACTGATAGCAATAACTGCATGAATCGGAGTCCTCATAGAAGCACACATTAAGACAAGATTGGAAATGTAAGAGATTGATCGTCATAAAGGTCAAAGTATGTGGGGAAAAAAAAAAGGGAAGGGAGCCAGAGGTGGCAAGGAAAGCCCGGGAAGAGAAGGATGCAGGGGCAGGCAGAGCCTCAGTCTGTGGTGTAGTTCTAGAAGGTTTTGGCCAAGGCAAAGCCGCCATGCAAGGAGCCTTGTGCCCCGCACAGGGCGGGCCTGCCACGTAGCCCAGTATTTGGTTTGGAGCAGCGAGCGCAGTGGTGGGTTCAGAGCACAGAAACGGGACATTTGTCAGGGACACGCCCCACAGCAAAACTGGGTGAGGTGCATTTTCATGGCCTCCAGGGTGACTCAGTTTTGTTTACGTCTCTTACGGTGTAGACATCCCCTCAAAAATATTCTTAGAGATGGCTGCAGTGGCAAACTGTCCAAAAACCTTTTAATTGGGACAAAACCCCAAACTATGTCGTCGGTGGCATCTTGTGACTAGTGTCCCTCAGTGGTTGGGGTACCAGAATCCATTCTGGAGGTGAGAGTAAAGAAGCACGCTTTTCTGTTTTCTCCCAGTTTGGACAGTAGATGGGAACCGAGCCTCTGAACACAGATGGGGCCACAGCCAGCCCAAGGCTGGATGGTGAACGCCAGTCTCGCTCCTGCTGCCTCAAAACCTGCCCAAGGCCACAGCTCAGAACCACCGCTAAGAGCAGCGCACTGCCAGAAACGTCAGGACCAAGAGCAACGCACCGCCAGAAACGTCAGGACCGTGAATGCACCACAAAGGCTGTAAAGGGGAAATGTGCTTCTCTATTGACTTGCTTGTATAAATAGCTTGGAGATGTTTTCCAAGTGAAAATCTCCAACACTTTAAAAGTTTTACTTCACCCAGTGGGAAGAAAATACTCATTAAAGGAACCACAAACCTCAGCTTCTTGGCAGGAATTTTCAGCTCATTACGTGGTAATTAATACTAATCTTTATGCAAAAGAAAAAGTAAAAAAACAACCTTTTTCCTTTGTTCTAGTTTTTATACTGCCGCTGTGCCAGACAGCCAATAAAGCTAAAACAGAATCCTTCGATTTTGTAAAAGGCAGTAGTGCGAATGAAAAATTTCACGCCTAGGCTGCAGAGATCTACACATTTCTAGGTTCTTGACGATCAAATTTTATTATTATTTAAAAAATTACTAACATCATTACAGCAAATTGCAACAACTCTAGGCCCACAACCAGTAAAAATAATGCAAACAGTCGCAGGAATCCAAAAGCTTTTTAAACCCACTTTTAGATATGGCTTTATCTGAGTTAGATTACTTAATGGTGTGATTTCATGAACTGAAATTGTATTTCACACTCTATCTGGTTCTGATAGGTCAGACTCATTCTGGAATTTAAAAGCATGATCTCCAACGATTATTCCAAACTAAACCATACAGAATTAATGAGAGACAAATAGCCTGTATCTTAAAGATGTGAAATATAGAATGTTTTTCTTGTAATTCTTCACTCATACTTTTGGGAAAATTGTAATAACAGAAGAAAAGAAAGAAAGGAGATATATATAGCTTCATCTGGATTATATATATCCTTTTTTTGAGATCTCAGGAAATAATACAGGTGATGACTATGGTGATTAAGGAGGTAAACAAGATACAATGATAGATGGGAAGAGAACTGGTTGAGAAGGAAGTAAGCATTAAGTACTTACTATAAATAAGGTACTAGATATGAGAATTGCATTTGTTGTGAATTTAAATTATGTAAATGTATAAGAATTTATGATATCACTTAATATCATATGAATATCAGGTTAATAATAGATATCAGATTAAATTTTTACTTTATGCAAAATCGACATGATGTGAATTCTCCCAAATTAAAAATTCTTCGAGCTACTGTGTATTTATAAAAGTTAAGGGGTTGGTAAAATTTGTTTATGCCATTGACACGTCTGGAAACAAAAATACCTGCCATCCTTTGTGGCTATGACAGTTTTGAGTTATGCCAAGTTTTCAGAAATACATCCCTACATGCACTGTGACTGCCACCCACGGGGTTTTGAGGACGCTAAGTTGAAACACACTTGTTATTGCCACTGAGTGTGTCACAGTCCAGTGAGGGAGATGGAGAAGTATATAGACGAGTAGAATAAGGTAAGATGTAAAAGGACTGAGGTGTTTATGGAATGTTTCCGAAGTACAGTTTCAAGGCAGGTAAGACATCGTAAAGCAACTGTCACCTGAGTTGATTCATAAGTGAAATTCAGCCTGGGAAATCACTGACTGGATGTTGAGAGGGTTGTAGGAGAAAAAGCAAATTCAGATAGAGGAAACAGAATATTCAAAGACATGGTACCAAAGAAGCATTTGGTTGCTCTGAAACAGTGAGCGACGAGGCTGGAGAGGTAACTGGCAGCCACATCCAGGGCTACACTAAAGAACGTGAACAAAACGAAGATGCGAACCCTTCGTGGACTTTAAGTAGCACAATGGCACAGCCAAATTGCTATTGCAGGAATCATCCTAAAAGCAGTGAGGAAGATGATTGGCAGGATGCAGACCAGTGGCCACAGAAGACGTGATGACTTTCAAAACTAAGGCAGTAGAACTGAGAAAGGAATAAAGAGTTAAATGAGGAGATCTTTATGGAAAAAAAAAATGAATAAGTTTTGATAACAGATTAGTTTGGGATTGGGGATGCAAGCGCTGGGGGTGAGGGTGAATGTGTAGATACGTGGATCTATAGGGAATCTTGCGTACCTACTGGGAGAGAACTTCTAAGCCCTTGGAATATCTTGCTTGTCAAAAATGTCTTTGTTTACCTGAGGCCTTGGGCCATGCTCGATAGTTTAGGCTAACAATGTGATTTGCAATAGGGACCTCGGACATGCAGTATATGCTTGATTAGAAGGGAATGACACTAAGTAACTAATGTCAGGCACGAGGGGCAGTCAGCCATGCCTGTGTGAACAACCGCCAATAAAAGCCCTGGACAGGACGGCTCAGGGAGCCTCCCTGGTGTGTGATACTTTGTGTGTGTGTGCTGTCACACAGCATCACTAAGAGAATTAAGCACTGTTTGTAAGACTGCACTGGAAGCTTGCAGCTGGTCTCTCCTGGTCTCTGCTCTGTGCGTCTTTTACCTTGGCTGATTTTTATCTGTATCCTTTCACTCCATGAAGCTGTAACAGTGAGTATTACAGCCTTTGTGAGTTCTACAAGTCCTACTGAGTCACTGAACATGAGGGTGGGGTAGGGGACTTCTAAACACAAGCAGTCAGTTGGATATATGCTGCCTTTCATGGAGCCAGGAAACATATGAGGAGAAACAGATTCGGGAGAAAATGTGAGTCCAATTTTGAACATGTTCAGTAGAGATGCTTGGGGAACCCCCAGGTGGACATGTCCAGTAAGAAATATGTATCATCACGAAACTGAGGACAGACGACAAAGTCAGAGCTAAGAATCTGGGAAACGTGATTGTAGAGATGTTATTTAAATCCACGGGTAAGGATGAGATTACTCTAGGAATAAGAAAAGAGTTAAAGACATTATTTGGGGAAACCCAGTCTTTAAAGGAAAGAGAAGATACAATCTTAGAATTAGAAAAAATCAAGAAACCAGAGGCATCGAAAAAGCCAGAGGGAAAGAATAGTTCAAACAGGAGCTCTTGTCTACCAATATCGAAAGTCACAGACAGACAAGTAACAGCAGGAGTGAAAAGCATTACTCGATTTTCAAATGATGACGCTGATGTCATCTCCACGTGATAGGTGAAGAGACGGGGACTTCTACAACTGATTCTTGTCCCCACCACTATCACGATGCTCATCACATGGAATTGTTATTACTTGCGTGCATTTCTGTCTTCTAGACTGCACACTTCCAGAGGGTCCTCTGCCACTTTCATCTCCATACTACAAGGGTAGACCACGGTCTGAGTGTAGACTTTGTTGACTGACAATTTCATTGACTACATCAATGAATGCATAGAGGCACAGTGTTCCAGTGGAGTTTGCGATGCCTGCCAACTGATCAATAGCCACAGGATAGACTGGACCAGGGTAGGGGGATGTCTTAATGTCTGTTACCTAGTTTGGTTGACTCCTCTTTTATTTTAGTAAAATCATTCGCCCATCTTCTCCTTTCAATTGTCCTATATCATGGCGAGATCCTCTTCTGCTAATTCACTTTACTGACTCTTAGTAAATTTCTATACCCCTGTTCAAGCACCTACAGTTGGTTCCTTATTTTTATAGAAAACCGTCCAAATCTTTTCCTTATCCTGAGGACAAGAATAGAAGCAAGAGAACCTCTATGGAGTCAAAGAGAGATAATTAATTGTGCTTTGGAATAGAGCAGTAGCAACGGGCAGAAAGAAAAGAGGAGCTATTGGTATGTATCATAGAGGTGTGGCCAACGGGTCTTGCTGAAGGATTCTATGTGGGAGGTAAAGAGATTAATTATGGGAGATTCCTAGATTTTGGTCTGGGCAACTGGGAGGAAAGTGCCACTATTTAATGGGATGGGTAAGACCAAAACTGTTTTGTTTTTATTTTAATTTGTGTGTGTGTGTGCGCGCATGCACACGAATGTGTACATGTGTGCAGTGAAGTTAAATATCAAAAGTTCTGTCCTGGACAAGATAACTTCGAGTTGCATGATCAATTGGACATCAGATATGTCACGTTGGCAACTGGACACACCGGTTTGGCATTCAGGTAGGAGAGCTCAGAGGTGGGATACAGAGTGTGAGATTTACTAGCACCAATGCAATTTTCAAAGGTCTGGGAATATTTGAGATCACCTGGGGGAAAGAATGTAGAGAAAGAGGGAGGCCTTGAACTCAGCCCAGGTTAAGTAATAATTCAGGCGACATTCATTATCAGTTATTTCCAATGCATGTCTTTTAGTATTAGCAATCACTTTCAAAACCCTGAAACTTTTCCTTTATAGGATTCCCAGTCTCAGAGAGTTCAAAAGAATTACACGTTCCATATAATTTAGCACTGCTTATTTTGCCAAACAAAAAAAAATTCCGTCAAGATATCCAGTTATTCCTTGCCATTGCTATATGAGAAGCCTTAACTTCTTAAGAGACCTGTAATTTTCCTTTTAATTTCTGATGTGAAGAGTCTGTCGATAGATCTTAATCTGTTAATTACTGAAGCTTTATGCTGGTTTCAACTTGCTAGAAAACATTTAAATTTGATACCATTAGGGGAAATGCTTTATGTGTCTTTTTACACTTCCCTGTTCTCAAAGCATTTGTAAACAGAGCAATTGAAGCTTCTTATCCAGGGAAAAGCACAGATTTTATTAATAGTGTACAATTTGGATTTCCCACCCACTATCGACATCCCCCCAAGAGCCTATGGTATGGTTCAGCTTACTCCACTCTGAGTTCTTGTTGAGACTTGAAAACGCCGTTTATGAAAAACTGGCAGAATTATACGATGCTTTTACACACACTGATTTGACAAAGACCCTCAGGGGAAAACACACACGTACATCGAACAGAGAAAGCAACACATGCACAAGAGGCAGCGCTGCTTCCCATGCCCGTTTTGTGTGACAAGTCCATTTACAGAACATCCATATAAAAGAACGTAAACTTACTCGGCTGATACTCTCGACAGCTAAGCCTACTTTGAAATTTCATCACAGCCTCGCTGCCATCAGCAATGTGCAGTAGGAAAAAAACAAAACAAAACAAAACAAACCAAATGGATCTAACTCTATGTTTTACTCCCAGTACACACAGGAGATACTTAACGCTTAGCCATGCCTTCTCCTCATCGGTAATAAAGGCCTTGCTGGGGTTGGCCAGGACCATTCGCTCCCACTATAAATCTTCCAATACCATTACAAAGCTTTATTTTTCAGGTTTCCTCCCGATCTTCTTCTCACTGTGACTTAGCAGAAAAATCCACACGCTGCCGAATGGTCCCACACAATTACAGGATTTATGGGGCGCTAAAACAGCCCTCGGGCAAGGCCATCAAAGGAAAGGGGCCATTCCTCGATTCTGCAGTTTGTGGCTTTACAAAAGGAAATGGCCAAAATGGCAACGGTTTATTACCGAATCTGAGGAGCTGAAGTGGTTCCCTGGACGATCTGCTGAGTCGGAGGAAACACAAGACTACACACGAGCGTGAGGTGCGGTTTACGGTTTTACTCTCAACGGATGGACTTTTGGAGACTTTTGGCCCGTTCGAGCAAGGGCAGCCTTGTTCTGTAGATAAAGAGCTGCTCCTTTATCCTGTCTCAAGTTCTCTACTTGGGAGAAGATGTGAATGAAATGCAGATGTTTAGAAACATAAAAATCTCATCTGCCGTGCATACTTAGACTGGGAAGAAAGCCAGTGGAATCGCTAATTCTGTTTTCTATTCGCTATGTTTGCTGAGAGGTTTTAGAGGTAAGGCTATAAAAAGTCATTAAGGAATACTTTTGATAAATGCTAATTTTCTGAGCAAAAAACTCTTTTTTATAGTAGAATGGAAAATTACTATCCTTAACCAAATCTAGAGTCGCCTAATTATGTAGATCAGAATCCACGCTGATTAGAAATTATCCTTCTTTAAAAATATTTTTCCAATGAAATATGAATACTCTGAATAATTTGGTCTAACTTTCCAGGGTTGTCATTTTCACATTTCCCCTGATTCGTCACAAACACGAAGTGCATCCGTGAAGCCAAGCCTTGTAGCAATTACACTGAAGCACATGCTCCAGGCTTGTGGGGATGGACATTTCGGGGCATGAGCTGGATCTGCTGGTCAGATTTGCTCAGCATTACGACACCACAACTTACTACAATGCCTTGGATACACGGGATGTTAAAGGCAACTGCTACTTTCAGCGAGATTGGTGAGAACGTGTCATGAGTCAATATTTACAATGATCACAAAAGTGGGTGGCATTATTCTAGCCTACTCTGTTGGTCTCTGTCCAACTGTTCTCTGGCGTTACAAAAGAGTGAACAGTCATATACACCCAACTGTCCCCAGTAAAGGCCTGGGAAGAGGATACTTTGGGAGCATCTAAGGCCACCCCGTAAGCCCAAGAAAGATAAGAAGAACATTTATGGAGTGATACACCGGAGGGGAGAACAAGGAGTAATCCAGTCCTCACTGTTTCTTTTTCAGGGGATCTTATTAAAACCAGTCCAAAAAGAGCTCTGCCCGGCTCTCACGTCGAAAATCCGTATAGCAGGTTATTTAAAATCTTCACCTGTGGAAGCACTCCAATGTCTCTGGTGAGTAGAATGCTGAACTCTGACCTTTAAAGTCCCATCCAAAGGAAACAGCGTGTTTGGGAGGCACTCATGTATGTCTCCCCGTGACCTTGCACATTTCCTCCCTGCCTTCGCGGGCGTGTGGAGGGTGGCGGGATCAGTGCAGGCAGCCCAGGTGCTAGCTCGAGTTCGCTCCCAGGATCGTTAGTGTCTGCAAAAGCCGGTGAGACTGCAGGAAGGGGATCGCTTTTCATGTAACTTCCAGAATTAAAAAAAGATCCTTCTTCATGCCAGTTTCTCAAGCCTAAAATTGAGAGGCCTTTCCAAGGTTTTTAGGTGGTTGTTAGAAAAGTAGCTGAAACGTGTTCTATTGTTTCCCACTTAAGTCGGTTTAGATGAAAAAAAAAAAATGACATTAATCTCAACTCGAAGTGAGTCGTACTTAAATCAAGACGTTAAAACAGCTACTTGAGGACGTAGGGGTAATAGCGGCTTTGATTTATTAAGCACTGCAATGTGCTTTACCTCTCACCAGCATCCTAAGAGTTAGGTGTTGTTTACTCCATTTTATAGACGAGAAAACTGAGGCTCAGAGAGGCCACGTAAATCAGCCAGGGTTCCGCAGCCGGCAAATAACGGAGCCCACGTGGGATGCCGCGTCCACCTGCTCTTCTCGTCTTGCTGAGAGGTCTCTGAAATATGCACCTGGGACCTTGTTTCTCTAGGCTCTTCCATCTGACCCTAACTCAAAACGAAATGGAAACTTGAACGACAACAACAGACGATACATCTCAATAAATCTAGGTAGACAAAGTGGGATTTGCAGATTCGAGACTCTTTAGCTAGGTTTTTGTTTGTTTGTCTACACAATTGTCTTAACTCTCTACTCAGTTCTGCCTGTGCATAAATTTAGGCACCTTGAAAGCATCACCTGCTGTCCTGAAGGATACTGTGGTTAGCCGGGAATTCATAATTTAAGCAACTAATGATTGGTTAGCAGCTCTCTGTGGCTTCATTATACTTTCCACTGGGCATTTTTAGATGACTAATGTTGCAATCTAAAGGCTTTTTATCAATATATCAATACGTCTGAATGGCTATATTTTTATGCTTTTTCATTCCTCTCTTTCTTTTTTTGTAATAGTTCTCGGAGCTTCCCGCTGAACAACACTATTTTCAGTCATGGTTCCAGCTTCCTTGTGGGTCCCTTGGAGAATGCACAAGCCGGCCACGATCTCAGCTCTCTCCCTCCAAAGATGGTAAAGAGTTTCAGATGAAAGAAGTTCAGACTGCGCCTCTCTGCCAAAGAAAACACATCCAATATCTCTCTTATGAGTTTGTTTTGCCAAACTCCAAGAGGAAGACTGTATTAAAATAGCGTCTTTTACATGAAGTTTTCAAACGCCACCAGAATTAAAATAATGATAAACTTTCCAATTTCTTCGGCTCTCATAACTGTGTCAGGTGGTATGTGAAGACATGTCAGAAGGCTCTTCGATGGCCACCTCAGTTTCACAGGCACATGCCAACACGTATCCCTCTCCTTGTCACCCCAGCCCCATCATCTTTTACTCTGAGGAATTCCATCATTTAAGGAACAGATTTTGCTTTTGGGCTCTGCCATCAAATGCTCTCAATAGGATACTGACAAATGTTTTAGATTTACCATGGACAAATTTTCATCTACTTTGGATTATCAATGTTTTAGTTGTTTTTTTTTTATTGCAGTTCCTGCAAGCCAATGGAATTATTATGAAAACATAAAAGTTAAAAGAAAAAATTACATTTTTAAAAGCCATATCCTCCAAGGGTTCCATCGAATGCAACATACACAATAAAGCCTTTATTGATTGCCCCGAGAGGAACTGATGTCTCATATATTTGCTCATATTATATGTTTTATTCTTCCTCAGATTATTAGTTTCTTACATTTCTCTATTTTCTTTTTCCCCTACAGTGACCTGTACAAATCATTCAATAAGTGCTTTCTGAATGAATGTATGTTAAATGAATTTTAGGGGCAAGAAACAGTGGATGTATGTAAGTAAAGTTACATATTAGTAGTTGATGTTATGTGTAACATAAAATTACTTTCTAAAATTTATCAAAAAGGTACTTATTTTTGAAAGAGATTATAGAGCTCTTAATAAATATTAAAGTGTAGTCAAAACCAGGTCTGCATTCATATGAATTAAGAATTCCATAAACTTTCGAATACCTGCATTGAAAGATCAGGAACTTAAAAGTTCGAAAAACAAATTTTGAGGTTTCTATGGATTTAAATTGTGAAATAAATATAATTTGGAGGAGGTGGTGGGGCTAACAATAATCTGTGTAATTAAAGCTTTCTTTGTCTAGTAGCCAAATTTCAATGTCATGTGCCTGCATCAAAGAACTGGGTAGGAAAGGGTGGGCTTATGAGCAGTCTACCTAGAGAAGCCCAGGGTTCATAATTTGAAGGAAAAAAAAAAGATAGCTCTCAAAATCTGACATAAAAGACAAAAGATTTATCTGCGATCGTAAAAAACTGCCTATTATTTTATAAAGGCTGCCACGTCTTAAAGTTATTCATGATTAGTAAATTATAACTGCGGGAAGAAAACAACTGTTCATTGAATGCCATCTGTGTACCAAGTACTATGGTATTTACTATGAATCTTTACATATTCATGAGTTTAATAAGTTTATATAAACCTTACTAAGCACCTAACACTTTTCTAACTGCTTTACATTTACTCACTCTTTTAGCCTTCACCACTGTTAAGTATCATGACTATGATTCCCACTTCACATTATAAGAGCTTGAGCCAGAGAGAAGGAAAGGAACTCCCCAGGTCACAGAGCTAGTAAGTGACAGAGCTGAGGTTGTGTTCGTCCCCTAGTGCTGCTGTAACAAAGCAGCGCAAACTGGATAGCTTAAAACAACAGAAACTTATCGCCCACAGTTTTGGAGACTCGAAGTCCAAAATTAAGGGGCGGGCAGGGCCGTGCCCTCTTTGAAACCTGCAGGGGAGCAGCCTTCCTTGTTTCTTCTAGGTCCTGGTGTTTGCCTGCAATTCTTGTTGTTCCCCGGCTGTAGCTGCAACACTCCAATCTCTGCCGTCATCATCATGCCTGCCTTTCTCCTTTTCTCATAAGAACATCGGCCATATTGGATAAGGGCTTACTCAGCTCCAGAAGGACCTTATTTTAACTAATTATGTCTGCAATTATTTTCAAATAAATTTACATTCTGAGGTACTGGGGGTTAGGACTTCGACATATCTTTTTGGGGACATAATTTGACCCATAACATTCCCCCATCCATGTCTGCTTGTGTTGCTGTTTCTTAAACACTGCTCTACGCTATGTCTTTCCCCATGATGTAAAGTATTCCATTTCAGTTGTTCTTTAGTAAGCTTTGTTGTGCGCTTTGTATTATGAAAACGGTTTAGGTGGGTAAGAGTTTTAAAAATGTATTTTATCCTTAAACGGAATACAAATTAAGAACATCATGACTCTATTATTACTTTGTTATTCTAATTAAAAATTGACATCCATTTTGTCCTAGTGCTTCTCTGTATATTTAACAATAGCTACCAAAGTAGGCTTTGTTATTTAATGCCTAAGGCAGTGGTTATAGACTATTCTCCATCTTAACCAACTTGATGCATGGGGCCTACTTCAGTGGTCGTGGCTCATGGCAATGACGATTCTCAAGTGGACCAAGAAATGCGAAGTGTCTGAGTCTCCCTGGGGGAAGCACATCCTAGGAGGACAAGGTTATTCTCTGTGGGATTGCCAGCTGCCACCACAGAGGAAAGCCTGCCTGTCCCACACATCCCTTCACCTGAGAACTAGGGCCTTATGCTTGGTGCAAAAGTGTACAAATCAATTCTCATTTCATATGAAAAAGTGGAGGAAACTACCCACTTTTCTTCTTAGAACGGTTTCTTCTTGTTACTCTAGAAAAATGTTCCAAGTATTCTATATTCCTTCTCCAGTATTTTAGTAAACTTTTGCATTTAATGAAACTCCACTTTCCTGGTTATCCTTCATCCTTTGGTTTCATTCATGGTTTTCCTGTTTCTGCCCAATAAACATCACAGCAGGCTAGTTAATGAAATCCCTTCTTAACTCTATTTCTGTACTTTCTCTATGTACTGTCGTCCAGCCCCAAGGTATAAGAAACTCTATATGTGCCACTTTCTCCCTGATATTTTTCTTCAGCCTTGAGCTCTCCCCTAGTCGCCAGTCTGGTATATAAAACTCCCTTCTTGGTATTGTTTGTTTAACAGACACTTCAAATTGAATCGGAGCAGGATTCTTGATTTTTACCTTCTCCCACATGGTTTATTCTTCCAGTTTTTCCATCTCAGAAAATGACACTCCCATTCTCATCTGAACAGCAGCGATATCCTCCTAACGAAGCCTCCTCTTTCAGTAATGGATCCTCTTCAATCCATTTCTTTCTCGCTAGTTAGTAGGGTCTTTGAAAAACCTAAATCAATGATGTTCTTCTCCTGAGTAAAACCCTTGTGAATGGCTCTCTGTTGCATTTACAATAAAATTCAGACTTTTTACCTTTGCCTATAAAATCCTACCGAATCTGGACTCTCTACCTATATCTTCGACCTCGTTTCTTACCATATTTCTCTTGTCCACTACTCTAGGCCTTCTGTTTTTAGTCATTGAACACTATGCTTCTTTCTGCCAATGAAAAATTTATACTGGGTCTTCTGAGTCATCACCTGGGTGGCTCTTTCTTGCATTCAATTCTCTGTGTGCGTGTAACCTCATTCCATCCACTGTAGACACAGTTCCTCTCTATCACATCACCAGCTTTGGATTCTCTGCCCGGCGCTTCTTAATACCCGATAATTTCTTCTTTATTCACCTAGTTGTGCATGGCCTCTTGACCCCTTATCCCCACCAGCATGGGATCTTGTCTGACTTCTTACTGTAGCCAAACTGTCTACCACAGTGCCTGGCATCAGAAAGGCACTTGGTAACTATTCACCCGTGAATTCACCTCCTCGATGAGTGCCTACCGCGTATCAGTGAAGGACTCAATGGTAGAAAAGAGCTACTTCCTGCTGTCTCAAAGGACTACAGTGAGAGAGATAAACAACTATGTGACTATGATATAGCGTAAATGCTATCGTAGACACAAGCACAGGGTGTACATAACCTTTTCCAAAGGCAAGTTTGATAAGTCTACAGCCTGTCATCTGGTAGATGTGCCTGGGAATACCTTTCCCTAAATGCACTACTTTACAGTTTTTACACTAAACTTCCTTGGACTATCCGTACCTCTTTCCAGGCATTTTGAATTGCCTTTCCTTCTTCACTCTCTAGAACTGTGATTCTCAAACTTGATTATAGATTGGAATCACTTAGGAAGATTTAAAAAATACTTCTGCCTGGGTTCCATCCCCAGAAATTCTGATTTAATTGTTCTGGGGTGTGGCTTGGGCATTGGGGTTTTAAAAGTCTCCGCAAATGCTTCTAATGTGCAGCCCGGGGTGAATCAACTGTTCTAGATGTCTCGCTCCTCACTGCATAGTCTGGGGACAATCAGCCTCTGTGTCACCTGAGAGCTTGTTAGAAATGCAAAAGCTTGGATCCTACCCAGACCCACTGAATTAAACCTGCATATTAACAAGATAGCTTTGGTCTAGAAGATATTAGTAGTTTTCTCCGAACTTGTAGGTCTCACTATATATTTCTCTTGAAATCGTTTAGAAAAGTGATAACTGAGAAAGTCCTAAAATCTGTCTTTAGGAGATCTGATTGTTGACATTTTCCACTTGGAAAATTGCTCCTTTCGACTTATCCATTGTATGTTGTCTTTAAACCAGATCTCTGCACATGGCCACATTTTTTTCACAGTTCCAAAGTAATTATTTTAAAACAAGCTTTTCTGTGCAGCTTCATGAAATTAAAAATATATATATACTTTCAGGATCTTCTTGTTGTCCATGGACATCTCTCTTTTTCTCTCTCAAAAAAAAAAAAAAAAAAAAGAAAAAAAAAGAAAAAGAAAAAAAAAGATGATCCGGAGATATAATTAAAGAAATAAATTAGAACATAGTAAGTGAATAAGGTAAGGGAATATTATACACATTCTAAAGCAGGAAGCTTTAAGCCTAATACTTGAAGAAAAATGCCAGAGGGCTATTTGGTAAAGTGTTAGAATCTGTAAAGTCATAAGTTTTTTGTTTGTTTTAAAATTTCTATTTCTCATAAAGTTATAAAACGGCTCTTATTTCTATAGGACTAAACTTTTAAAGTCCACTTTATGTTTGAATCTTATGTAATAAAATCAACATATCTTTGAGTAGCTACCTTGAGTCTCTACGTTCCTACCATTTCACTGAGTTCATCAGGGAGCTCTTAATTCTGGAATCCACAGAAGCATTTCCCTGTCTTTCTTATTCACTTGTTTCATTGCATTTTAAAAATAAAAATTCTATATATTTAATGTGTACAACACGAGGATTTGAAATGTGTGTGTGTGTGTGTATACACACTGTGAATGACTATCACAGTCAAGCTAATTAACATATCTTCTCTTCATATAGGTACATTTTTGCATGTGGTAAGAGCACCTGAAATCTTCTCTTAGCAAATTTCCAGAATTTAACAGAGTTTCTGTCCTCCTTTAAGGTCCAACAAGGGAGATTTAAAAAATGGTTAGCTCGAAAGAGATTAAGGTGTTCTTTAGCATTTTATCCTCAAAAGGAATAATTCTCCAACAAAACTTCTGTCCCTTTTTTCAAAGTCACACCCCACTTGGAAGGTCTGTATATTTATATATTAACGATTAGAAAAAAATGTAACCACTGAGGTGCAATAAAAAGACTTTTCTAGGTTTGTCCAAATAT
>NW_006443225.1:12290831-12296616 GCF_000325575.1 Pteropus alecto | reverse complement strand
TCTAAGACATGGAGAGTTTCAGATTCTATAAATTTTAATTCTGCGTCTGAAGGCAAAAGAGTATTTCTATTTTAAAAAAAGAAAACACCAGAAAGAACAGTTCAAACCCATAGACATTAGAAAAGGATATTAAATATTCCAGAGAAAATGATCAATAATGAGGCCGTTAAATACGCCGAAAGAAACCCTGCCCCTGAAGCCTTGGGGAAGAAATTGAAACCACATCTGAAAACCACAGCAAAAAAACTTAGCTGGGAAAAGCACCTGGCCCCAGCAATGCTATGACCGAGCTCATAAAAGCGGTGGGCAATTATGTAGCTAGTACCCTGTAAAATTCGTCAGCGCACATGGAAAAACAGAAGAATAGCCAGAAGCCTGGTACAAATCAAATGCTAAGGACGGCTAAATAAGGGAGAACCCAGAGTGAGGAAGGATTGCATATCAGGCCCAGGAAAGCTTCCTTATTTCCCATCAAGCCAGCCAAATGCCTCAAAAGCTTCCATAGACTGTTTTAAGCACGAGATGTGCAAGACAGTCCCAGGAAGAGAAAGCAGAAGCAGGGGGACATTTTCAGAAAGAAAGCCAAAGCATCTAACTGCAGCAATGCCACAGTCGCCATTAGGGTCTTGGCGACTGGCACATAACTGGGGTTCGTCTTCCATCAAGAGAACTAGTCTACAATTAAGAAATGGTTCAGAAACCACACCGTTCAACCCCCTCCTCCGTCTCTCATAATGGAGTCGGCACAGAAGTTGTGGGTCATGAAATGTACAGTGGGAATTCAGGTTGATTTCACACAGACTACGTCTATCAACTAGAAATCCAGCCCTGTGCCAGGAGAAACGGCACAGGAGGGGTGGCACACAGAGCGACCAGAAAACAGTGCCTGCCGCAGTTTATTGATTGATTGGATGAAATTATTCAATTTCTTCCCATGGGCCGTTTAACTCATGTCCACGTTTACATTATTATAATTAATGCTACCATAATTTTACCCTTAAGTTTGCTGCCCCACATTTAAGATCCTGTCTTAAGGGATGAATTCCTAAGAGTGGAATTTATAGACTGAAGGACATTAAATTTCTTGAAATCTTTTACTAAAATCTGTTACGTTGGTCTGTATCTATTGCTAACCCCTCCTCCCCCTCAAAATATCAGAAATTTCCCTTTCCTCTGCATTTTTGTAAACACTACATGTAATCATTTGAAAAAAACACATTTTTTCTTGAAAAAAAAATAGTATTACATTTTAAATTTAATTTACATTCCTTTTACTAATTGTAAAGCTGGACATTGATTTTCTATGTCAATTGGCTCATTTTTTTTTAAACACAGGGGATGTTCTTCTTTTCCTCGTTGATTTGTAAGTGCTCTTTACATGTACTTCAAGTGCCCAGAAATGTGATAGAATTTGTGAAGACTTTGGTGAACTTATTGAAACAACAGCGGCCTAACGTTTGTGATATAGGAGCACACTTTTCAGGGGATCATTTACAGGGTTGTCACTGCACCATGGTGGTGGCTTTACAATAAAACTGATTGGTTCACAATACAGTACTTGAAAATTACTGAAATGCTTGATTATAACAGTCCTGCATTAAGTAAATAAAGATAGCTGGTATTTTATTTATTCTGAGAAAATGTAGTTGTTAGAATTGCAGAGAATTAGAATTTTCAAAGAATTAACAAAAAAGACTATCGTCTTTCAGAAATCATATTCATGGATAAACAGAAATGAGTTTAGATTAGCATATCAAGTCTTAAGTAGGCTAAGCTCCATCTTTTAGTCTTCTGTTAATTTTATTAGCAAATCTCTTTCACAGATACCTCAAAGATAAAGTTCAG
This sequence comes from Pteropus alecto, assembly GCF_000325575.1. Classification (NCBI taxonomy): domain Eukaryota; kingdom Metazoa; phylum Chordata; class Mammalia; order Chiroptera; family Pteropodidae; genus Pteropus; species Pteropus alecto. Next base: position 12,294,771 of record NW_006443225.1, on the reverse strand, counting down.
CATTTAGACAGAATCTTGGATTAGGAAATGGGGAGGATTGACGGAAATTATGTTTTCCATCCCAAAGGAGTGATAATTTGAAATTTAAATTGTTACAGAAAAAAGGTTAAGAAAAAGCAGTTATGTTAAAAATGATTAAAAGATTATAATTTCATGAGTAACAAAGATGTGAGGTTTTATTTGAATCTCATTACTATAGTGAATGAAGAAATACGTGATGTTGATTTGTAAGCATTCTCATTCTGTCTCATTCTAGAGTAATTAGTAGGCCAGTCCATGTGCTTTGAAAAACAAGGTTTAAAGTGACACAGATGTGCACACCAAGCCAAAAGTATAAATGCTAGGATGAGCTGGTGATCGGTAGGAGGTGATTTTAAAGTGTGGCTCCCTCTAAGAGAAACGAAAACAATATGTTTCTTATCTTAGAGTAAGGTCATTCCTTGAATTCTTTTTTGTAGGAGATAACTGCTTTCTCCTTCAAAACACAGATGGGCCTCCACCACCTATGAATATTACAGATAAATCCTTTTTGCCAGAGGAAGATCATCAATAAGCAAATTGGCATCCTTTGTTTCTGCTGTCACTTCTGGTTGTAACAAAATGATTTGTTTTTGTAACCTGTGGCTGGGTGAGAAAATAAATTTATATTGTTGAAGCCACCCAGACTGTGATATTTTATTATGGCAGCCCCAGCTGGGGTATGACAACTGGGGTATGACAACAGCTACCCTGCCAGTCCTAAGAGATTATCGTGAGAATATAGTGAGTCATGTATGTAAAAGCACTTTGAAAAATATGAAATACTATATCAATTTTGACTCTTTATAGTTAATTTTACTATATTTTTAATAACAGGCTTTTTTTTTTTCTTTAAGTAAGGGTACAAGCTAAGCAAAACGAATAGGAAAAACATAAATGTATTTTTTTCAATAATTGTCCCTAGGTAGATGGTCCACGAATGGTAGGATGGCTTTGTTCTGGAGGTCATCAATATGTGGCCTCCCCTGCCTCTTTTAGGGCTACCTGATGATTTGGGGGGTCCTAGGCACTTTTGCTTTCATGGGCCCCTTCTTTCATAAATGAATCAAAAATTATATTTTACAACTGTATTGGCATAAATATAAAACTAACCACGCTGCATTTATCACATATTCATTATTATTACATTTATTTTAAATTTGGCATTAAAAGAAATTAAAATGAAAGCATTTAAAGGTATTGCGAGTCCATGTCCACAGTGCCCACTAAAGGGTAGACTGGCTCTGGCCTCGTTGCTCAATGTCCAACGTGCAGCATCCGTTTTGGGGCCTAAAAAGGCTGCATGTCTCTCGCGATCGTGTCCACATTGCATGGAGTAAAGGGGGCAAATGAAAAGGGCTCATTTAAAGAAATTACTCTCAAAGTAGCTCGCATCGCTTCTGTACCCATCCATGGGCCAATGTTTGGTTACATTGCCACACTTTGATGTAAGAGAGGCTGGGAAATGTAGTTTGAGCTTGGTAGCCTTACGTTCAGCTAAACCTCCCTTACTATTACTATAACATTCTTAGAACAGAGCCTGGCACAGAGGAAGCACTGCATAAATGCTAGCTATAGAATCACCGTCAAGACTACTGAAGAAAAAAGAACAGATATTGAGGGATAACATCCGTTACACCTATACAATTGATAACGGTTTTCAGTAAAATAAACAACAAATCGGGTTTATGATAGAACTGTCAATAGAGATATAATGAGTTGATTTTCTTAAGCACAGATGAACATTCGCCACTTCTCTAGCTAATAAATTCTCATGTGTGAGCATGGATATGTGTGTGTGTATCTGTGTATTTTGGTATTCTAAAAACGAAAGACCATATATTTTTATTTAACTAGAATCATTCGATTATATATGTTTAGGAAAAAAGACACTTCCCAAATTATTTAAAATATTGCGAGAAAATTTAGAGATAGATACATTTTTTGTTAACTTTGTCAACTTATCTTTCCATTAAGCACCTCCCTTTCAAAAGAACCTCAGTGATCCACCTATTCAAAAATCCTGCTTTTATCTTTCCAAAACAATAGTTGGCAGATTTGTATAGTGGTTTCTAGATTGTGCTTAGAGTAATCCTTGCGTTCCATAATACCTGTACGAACATCTATCTGTCTGTGGTTCTTATTTTCTATGTGATCGCAGTTGGAGATGGGATGGACTCAGAATTCCACACTGGGTGCTGACATGGACTCGGGTGGTGGGCTTTGCTGTGCCCCGCTGCTGCCTGGGTTTGAAAGCCTCATGAGCTGGAGTGTAGCTTACTTGGCCTACACAATGGTTTTTACACAATTCTGTGCCATTATCAGCAGCATACTCTTAACCCCTTTCTATTGATCTCAACCCAGGCAAATAAGACTCATTAAAAAAATCTCAGTAGAAGCCTGGATGAACCTAGAGTTTCTGTAAATGGCTATGGGAAGGGAGAGCAAGGTCTGTTAACACTGATGTGTATGTGTCCAAAACGATTGGAATGGCACTGGGGCAGGACAGTGCCATAAAAGGACATTACACTGGACTTTGCTCATGATAGGTGCCCAGTAACACATGTTGAATGAGCATATGTATCTTGATAGTGTCTTTTGGTCCTGCTAGGTGGATGGGAGTGAGTTGGATGTGAAGACCAAGGAGACAGAGACCAACACCTAATCATCTTCTTCATCTTGGTATCACCAGTTCATTAAATGGTACCTGACACATGCATGGTGTTTAATAAAAGTTTCACGAGCGACTGACTCAATGAATAAATATATAGTAGCGGAAATTTCCTGACAGGTGGCATTCATTTGAGGAAGAATTTAAGGGCAGACACCACTGTGCCGTGGCTCCAATCACACTGTGGAAAGTGGGAGGATAGCGGACATCGAAGAATTCTTGCCTGCCTTTGAGAAGTTTGGAATCTATTTAGGAAGTCGGTATAGATACACCGGAATGATTGGATAATAAGTACTAATTTTAAATTTGAAGGCAACCAGTATGCATGCTTACAAAGTATTAAGAAAATAGATTTTTACAGGGTGAACCCTCTTATAAGCACTTGGAACAAGACTGAAACAAACCATATTTCTGAGCTGTTATTAAGCAACTCCCAAAGTGTTATCAGAAATCACTTAGTATAATCAGTATGTGCAAAGAGTTGTAATTTTTGCAGTCAGTTAACTAACAAATAAAGAAGGTGAAAAAAGTCTGGTTTTTACCTCTCATACTGTTTTTCCAAAAATAGCCAGCATGTCACATTGGCTCCACAAATGCAGAGAGCTCTGTTTAGCGACAAAGCTGGTCAGATTGAGACATTGCAGATGGCATCTCATGCTGGCCTTGGGGATGATGACATGACTCCTCTGACAACACTGGGGACTCTCAGGTCCTTGGGGAATCGTTCAGTAGTTGAGGCATTCTTTTGGAGAATCTGACACAGGAATATAGTTAACAATCTAGTTGCGTTGGTCTCCGGGGGATTCCCAGTGGCTGAGTTTTGTGAGCGTAGGGTGGGTGGCAGCTGTGTGTAGTGGTGGCTTTTTGACTCTTCAGGAGAGACATGCTTTCTTTCAATTTTATATCAGGTATGAATTATGAGACAAAAGAAGCCAAGAATACCTTCTATTTTTATTATATTTTACAATGAACCTAATTATGTTCATAGCTAAAACTTGTCAAGCGTAGAAAAGCATAAGAAGGTAAATTAAAATCTCCAAGTCTAGCTCTCGGGGAACTCTGCCTCTCAGTGTGTTTCTTTTCCAGAATATTTCCTGAGATCTGTACACTGCAGGACCCAATGGCACTTAAAAAATATGTGACTCTGATTTACTTGTATAGCTTTTCATTGTACTCTGCTTCTTTCAATTTACTTTATATCCTCATATTTTTGTAAATCACTATATATATATATAGTGATTTATATATATA